>NC_081409.1:414461474-414812724 GCF_030272615.1 Cryptomeria japonica | reverse complement strand
CTGAGGCCTTAACTGCATGGGATTCCTTGAAAAATCTCCTCCAACAAAGGGAAGTCGTGGGTGGTGGAGTGGTGGTTTTGATGGGAAATGTCGGTGGTGAGAATGGAGAATGATGGAGGGGGAGGTGATGAGGAAGAATAGCTCAAGTGAACTGATTAGGAATGTGTGTGGGTGACTATTTTTTGGCAACTTTGCATGATGATCCCTAATATCTTGCTTAAATGGGTTTTCTTGGAAAATGTTTTATTTTCTAGTTCATTTCTTTGTATATGTAATGCAAATTGGTCTTGATAGTCCTTTGGTTTAATTTTGTACATTATGTAATTTGTTTGGCTAGAGTCTATAAATTTGTAAAGGTGATTAGGGTTTGGTCTGTAGAATTGAATATGTCTCTCACAGTTGCAAGGTCTGCAAATTTGGCTCTATGTCCTTCATGTTGGCTAAAATTGTTTTTGATGTTGATACAGAGTTTTTTGGTAGTTGTACAGTGGATGATAATGGTAGATGCTTTACTAATGGGAGTCGGGTTATGAATTGTTAATGTTGACTATTCAGAGTCTAGGGCAAGGGTTTTCGGTTCGGCACTGCAATTTTTCTCATATAAAGTCCTTTTGCATAATGATCTCATAAGCATTGTAATCTTTTTCGAATTAATATTAATAAAATATCAATATAACCGATCAAAAAAAAATCACATATTCTCAATAATTACGTATCTTAATATGTATAAATTACTTATTTAATTGTTGCTCTTATCCAATGGTATAAATTAAATACATAGTGTATAATACATAAAATATTTTGTTGTGAACAAAATAAAATAATCAAACAAATTAATAAAATTAAAGTGATTTTGTCACGTGCATGCAAAAAATTGTGAATGTAAAATTAAAGAGATTGAAAAGATAAAAATAATCAAACAAACACATATTTCAACCATACTCAAGATTAGGATGTTTAGAAGGAAGAAAACTAGATAAACAAAATAAAACTAATTAAAGTGTGAACACTAGATTTATCCTTCGATTCGATAGTCCCTTGATTTCATGTGCGCTTGCTATATGGTAGATACTCGATTCTATTCCATGATAGTTGATGCAAAATGGATATGAGGTGTTTAATGGATATGCAAAATGGTGACTAAGCAATTCTACATTATGAGGGTATGAAAATGAAAGTAGATGATTGTGGAAGGAAAATGGAGGGATTAAATAGGCTTGAATGAGAGATGGAGAGGCATAAGAAGTAGACATGTGTCCCTGAGAAGGGCATGTGTCCTTAAAAAAGACAACTATCATTAGAGAGAATGACATGTGTCCCAGAGGATACATGCCTATTTGGGAATGAGACACCCAAATAGGAAGGTTACATTTCAAATATGGGGAAATTTCCATGTTTTTAGGATATTTGGGTTATTTTCCCAAATTTTAGGAAATTTCCCCCAAATTGAAAGACATTTCCCAAATTTTAGGAAATTTTGGATATTTTGGAAATGTGCACACATATGGTGGGGGCTAAGGGATAAGGTTTACCAAACCCTTTGGTGAACTAGGCAAGTTGGGTTAGCGGAAAGGTTAGATGGGGAATTAAAGTTAGGAGGCATGTGGAGGAAAATAGAATTAATTAATTAAATTAATTAATTCTGTGAGAGGATTTTGGAAGAAAAGGCCAACATGAATTAAATAATCAAATTGCACATTTGATATATTTAATAGAAGAAAGGAGCAAAACCCAATTAATTAATTAATTCATAATTATCAATTAATTAAGGGATAACTAAATTAATTAGATAATGCATAATTATTTAATCAAAGATGTTAGGGATAACTAAATTCAATTAATTAAGTTAATCAAATTTAGGTGTCTACATCATGTCCATTAATAATCCAATGTTTGCTACTAATAAAATTGTCAAGTACTATTTTCTTAGGTTTACAAATTACAAATGTAAATCATATTTACCATGACCATTATATTGGATCATAAATTTAAATATTTAATACAAAATTGTAAGCTCTAAGCCTTTATTTCCTTGACCCAATATCCTTTCTTGTCCCTATTTTTTTGGATTTGGTTTATATTTTATCTCATACAAATTTTACTGAGGACTTCCAAGAATTTATTCACTTCAAGCTATATGCCCACGTTAGGAGTTAAAGGCATGACCATTGATTTGTTGTTATTTGAATTTTTATTTATTTATTTCTTTTTTATTTGTTGCAATTGAACAAAAATTGTTGTTTACTATATTAATATCTTATTTGACTTCATACACTAGGCAAAGATTTTTCTTGTTTTCATCTATTGGTCGATTCAAGATGTTGTAGATTATTATTAGTTGTACAATTTTAAATCATTTAATATTGTTATTTTTTTATCATTTATTATTTTTGTTTTTATTTACTTGCAAGGATGGTCAACCTGTCAATCTAGAGCATACTTTATTTAGTGGATCCACTCACAAGTAACCTTTTCGATGAATTTTGAGTTTAGCCACATCATAATGAGGATTAATGATATTATTATTGGTATTACTAAAATAACATGATTGACATCTAATTATCGATACTTATGAGATTAACTTTATCATTAATATTAATCATAATTTATTTTAGTAAAACTTATCAATCACCTAAATAATATTAAGATCAATATTATTATTAATGATAGTAAAGGTAACTTTTCATTACTGTAAATCAAGTAATCATTTAGTATCAATCATATTATTTACAAGCAATTACACCTTGGTGTGCAATGAGTACATCAAAGAGATGTGGAAGGTCAATTAGGAAAAAAATTGGTCTATTTTTGCATACATTTATCACAAAAATAAGGTCAATTGTAGAGAGATATTTAGGGTATGAAGAGAGAGAGAGAGAGAGAGAGAGAGAGATGGTAAGGAGAGATAATAATGGTCCATTACCAATAGACTAATGTTATATTTGAATTAGGTAGAGAGGGAGAAAGAAGGAGAAATAGAGAGATATAGAGGGGTATAGAGAAAAAGTGAGGGGGTAAGGAGATAGACATAGACCGTAAGATATAGACAGAGATGGAGGAGGAGAGGGAGAGATAAAGAGAGGGTGGGGGGATAGATAGAAATGAAATAAATAAGTATATAGAGAGGGAGAGATAGAAAAATAAAGATAGAGATAGGAAGTAAATGTAGAGAGAGAGGTAGAGAAAGGGAGAGATATAGGGATAGAGGGAGATGATGAGATAATGAGATAGAGATAGAGAAAGAGATGGACAATGAAATATGAAATTCGAGATAGAGGGGAAAAGACACACACACATGTAAAGCTCTATGAAGAGGGGGAGGGAGGGATAGAGATGGGTGTATAGAGAGAGGGAGACATGTTTAGAGATAGAGGGGTAGATATGAAGATAGAGTGTGATAAGATAATGAAGATAAATAGATAGAGAGAGAGATAGGGACAGAGACATAGAGATATATGAGAAGAAAAAGAGATATTAAATGGTGTACTCATTGTACAATTTTATGCACAAAATATATCATTTTTTTTCCTAATTTACCTTCCACGCCTCTTCAGCATATCCTTCGCATAAAAAAGGGTGATTTGTTGATCTCTAAAATTATTATACTTTTGAATTATATGTTTGATTTTATTTTTTTATTATATCAAGAGACGTCTATAATCACAACATTAGTACATGTACATAAAAACACTATGGCATATATTTTGACATGAATTTAACTATTTTACATCTAAAGGCATTAGAAGGTGTTATAATCACATTAACGCGTAGTGAAAAAGTGGAATAGTGTCACTGGTGGAAGGTGATTAGATGTGATTAAGTTAAACATAAAATTGTAATAACAGTGAAAGAGTCATGTGTTGTGTTTAAGAGAACTATGTAAGGAGAATTGATGGGTGGGTATCAACTGCTAGCCACAAAGAATGCTCATGTATTTGTGAATGTCGAGGAGTTTATCCCTACAAAGTTTCTTAGAGAATAAGGTAAAAATATATTGGAGCATGTATTGAACATGGTTGGTAATCGTTGTAGACAAGTCTTCCTCAACTATCTTTACCAAAATTGCAAAGGCTTCTTAGAAAGATAAAATATGACCTTGATATCATGCATTAGCATATGCTTGTACTTGTGTTTAGTGGTATCATTCACATGCTAAGTTTGTTGAAAACTACCCTTCCATGTGCTAAGTTTGTTGAAAACTACTTATCTCTTGATCTTCCTCTACCTACCCCCTTCATTACTTTATTATTTCTTTTACCTACCCTTTAATCCTAGCCGGCCATTTATCTTTTCACCTTTTAATCTTATCCCTCTATTTCCTAAAGTATCTTCTATATAAGAGGATACTCTCCTTTATTGTCAACCCTAATCATCTAATGCATCTATCAAACCTTCTTGCGATCAAGCGAATTCAATCATGATCCATTCTTTGTTGAGCTCTTATGCGTATACAAAATCTGAGAGCAAATATATCAAACAAGATCAATGGAGATAGGAGACAATGGAGATTGAAACCCTACTTGGCATGTGAATTGTATAATAGTTTAATTTGTTGATTTGCATGTTCTTAAGTATCTCCATTGGTGTATGTTGAATCTTTGGTTGTAGAAATAAGGTTTTGTTGTGGTTGGATCTTTGTGGTTTTACAATATTTTATCATCATCATTTTTCACCATATACACTAAGTTAACAATCTAAGCAAAACACAAATCAATCAAACACTCAAGATAAGGATGATTAAAAGGAAGAAAAATAGATAAAGAAAATAATAACAATTAAAATGAAATCTCTATATTTATCCTTCAATTTGATAGTCCTTTGATTTGATGTCTGCTCGATCTACAATTCCAAAGGTGCTTGAATGCACTCCATGAAGATGAGTATGCAAACTAGACTAAAATAGATGTGATATGAGGTTGCAAATGAAAGTGATGTGAGTAGTTAATTCAGCATTACAATGGTATGAAAATGAAAGTAGATGGATTGTGAAGGAAAATGAGGGGATTAAATAGGCCAAGTTAGGAGAAGAAGAGGCATGAAAATGAGACACTTGTCCTTGAGAAGGGCAAGTGTCATGGAAAAGAATGACAAGTGTCCTTGATGACACATGCCTATTTGAGAGAGAGACAACCAAATAGGAAGTTTTCATTCCAAATATGATAATACTTCCAAATATCAAGATAATGAGGATATTTCCCCAAATTTTAGGAAATTTCCCTAAATACTAGAAAATTCAAGATATTTGAGAATGTGCACACATGTGGTGAGGGAAAGAGGATAAGATTGACTAAATGAGACACTTGTCCTTGAGAAGGGAAAGTGTCATGGAAAATAATGACAAGTGTCCTTGAGGACACATGCCTATTTGGGAGAGAGACACCCAAATAAGAAGCCTCCATTCCAAATATAAAAATATTTTTAAATATCAAGATAATTAAGAT
Source organism: Cryptomeria japonica (assembly GCF_030272615.1). NCBI lineage: Eukaryota > Viridiplantae > Streptophyta > Pinopsida > Cupressales > Cupressaceae > Cryptomeria > Cryptomeria japonica. The sequence continues at coordinate 414,807,283 of NC_081409.1, read as the reverse complement.
AAAAGAATGATAAATATCCTTGAGAAAACATGCATATTTGGAAGAGAGAGACCCAAATAAGAATATTCCATTCCAAAATGAAGATATTCCCAAATATTAGGATATTTGAGATATTTCCCCAAATTCTAAAAGATTTCCCAAAATATTAGGGTATTTAAGATATTTTGGAATGTTGACTAAAACCTATGGTTAGCTAGGTGGGTTACGTTAGAGGAAGAGTTAGATGAGGGTTAGAGGAGGATTAAAGATAGGAGACATGTGAGGAAACATAATTAATTAATTTAATTAATAAATCTTGTGTGGGGGAAAAAGCGAGACTAGGTTAACATGCCCTAATCCTACCTTTTGACACACATTACGGAATACGAAAGAGCCTAGAGATATCGCACAATTGGCTACTTCTTTTTGTGAAAGAGAGAGCCACGGGATATCTATTAGGATTTCTATTTCCTTGTTGAAATTGTAAGATCAAATAATGCAAGTTCAAACCCTAATCCCAAAATGCAAGTATGAACTAATAACAAGATTGCAGAATTGAGATTAAACAATGAACAGCTGTAAATACAAGGATGAAATAAGAATGCAGATGTGTACCCGGAGTCAAAATTGGACTGAAAATGTTCGGGACGGGGGCGCGGGCGCCACTGTCCTGAAAACTGCACCGAAAACTGCTGTTCTGTACTCTGAAACACTGTCGGGAAGCTGTCTGAAAGCTATCTGTTCGGAGGACCAGGGCACCCAGCGCCTCTGTCCCAGGGACCAGTGTACCCAGCGCCCCTATCCTGGTAGGACCAAGGTGCCCAGCGCCCTTGTCCCAGTCTTCTGCTCTGCAATTTGATACAGAGTGCTGTCTCGACCTTCTCTCTCCAGATCTGTATCCCGCGGTGTCGTCTGAATCCCGAAACCTACAATGATATCTGAAAAAGGGTGTATGGGCGGCTATATAGGGTTTTGCCTTAGTCAAACCCCCACTTCGGTGATTTCCACCTCCACGAATAGCCAAGTTGTTTTGTAAAATGTATTGTGTGTGCAGACCTAGTGTGTGTGCAAGGTCCTAAAATGCAAGAAAGCAAACTAGAGCAACCTAGAAAGTAAACCCTAATTGCTTGTAAATGATAACGTAAATGCTCTAAATCAAGATGCAAAGTGATCTAAAGCATGAATAAATGATGTATTGAAGCTTATGTAAAGACATGAAAACAACATGAAATCATACCCAACCCTCAAGGGAGGAGTACAAGCCAATCTTCAGTCCGTAATCTCCTATTGTTCTTCAATGTCTTCCAAGCCCTAAATGGATGAATGAATTTGATAGATGCTTGATAGAGGGATGTTGTAAGATGTTGAAGTCTTCAAAGATCTGCTCTTTCGCTACATATGAAGTTCCTGAAAACAAAATTCGGATCCTTCCAAATGAAGAAAGAGAGCTCTTATGTAGGAAACCCTAGATCATAAATTCGTGTTTTGGCTGACCTAGAGATTGAATATCCCGCCAATTTCTTGGGGTTAAGCTTTATTTTATGATTGGATCATGCTCCTAAAATTTCGAGAAAAATGTCCGGGACCGTGTGCACTCCGGGCGCCACGGTCCTGACAACTTTTCACCAAATTTTTAGGGCCGTCAGATATGATGATTTTAGAGAGAATCCCTAAGTTACAGGTGATTTCGAGATGTTTTGACCTCCGAAATTAAGCCCCCAAGCTCAGAATAGGGCCTAATTAGGGTTTTTGGTTAAGTGATGTATTGGAGGAATAAAATGAAAGGGGCACGCTTTAATGAAAGGGCCCGACTTTGTGATGTGGAAAATGGTGAAATAGAACCTTTAGACCTAATTAATTCGATTAATTAAGTGCTAAAGGGGAAATGTAATGCAAAGTGCAACTGCGCCAAGGCGGGTGCTAAACTAGGCGTTAAATTGTACCGCTTTAGCAAGTGCGTACAATTTATGACGTTACATTTAGCCCCCACTTTATCGGTCATATGAGTACTACGTGCATATGCAAGCTAAAGTATAGAAAGTAAACATTATTTGAAAAAGGATATATCCATAAGTTGTCGGACGAAGCCCCCAGCGGTATCTGCAGTACACAGTTAGGAACCGCACCCTACAAAACACACGTTAGATCACAACAATCACCTAATGCTTACTTAGGAAAGTGATGAAATCTATGAGTAGCTGTATGCCCCCCTGTTTCGACTTGCTTATGAGGGAGGTGAAACAGGGTAGCATGTTTACTTATGACAAATTGTGTAAGGTAGTATTGATGAGGGGTGTTCACTAAATAGGCTTCATCAGAGCACTTTTTGGAACATCCCGAGAGTAGGGAAAGGAAAATGCGATTCCAATGCAACAAACGGCTCGAAAATCGCATCTCCCAAACCCAAGTTATGATAAAATGAATGGTAGAGGAAAATTAGGGTTTCAAAAAGTAAGAATAATCAAACGAGAGTATATACCTCGAAAGTGACACTTGCATTTGTCACTTTGTCGATTTCAGAATACTATTCAGTGCAGCGGAGCCCACATAGCCATCATCATGCCTTCACGACGACCGGAGCGTCCCACGAGGGTTGAGATCCTGCGCCAGGCCGTGATTGACGACGAGCCACTGGACGAGGTGAGTTGACTAAACATTTGACTTTTGATTTTCTGCATGTTGACTTTTCTGTGATCGTATGCGGGCCCTGAAGGCTGACCCGAGGCCCACCCAGGGCGCCATGGTCCCTGTGGGGCGCCCTGGTCCCCCCAGGGCGCCATGGTCCCTGACAAGGGCACCATGGTCCCTTCAGGGCGCCATGGTCCCTAACAGGGCGCCATGGTCCCTAACAGGGTGCCATGGTCCCCTCAGGGTGCCATGGTCCCTAACAGGGCGCCATGGTCCCTGACAGGACACTATGGTCCCCAATCAGGGCCTAGCGAGGGGTTTCAGGACTAGCACACGATGTTCGACAGTTTGCATTAGCGATTTTGATGATTGAGTACTGATTACGGTTATGTTTTTGTGTTGCAGGGCCTTCCGTACATGAGAGAGCATACAGCGGGACATATTCTTCGCAGTTTACGAGATCAGATTCTGTGGCTCACTCAGTCAGAGAGAGACACACTGTCGATAGTAGGATTATGGTATGTGATCCTCATGCCAGCCATTCGGTTCCATCCTGCGATGCTGATGGCATTGATGGAGCGATGGGATCCTGACACATGCACATTTCATCTTCCAGTAGGGGAGCTGACGGTCACACTCGAGGATGTGTACCGTATACTTCATCTTCCTATCAGAGGAGTGACTGTTACATACGCGACCGATCGGTCAGCAAAGGATCATCAGAGAGAGCAGGTGTATTGCATAGGGAGAGTCATGCCGAGCGAGACGAGAGGTCGCATCATGGTCAGCTGGCTCTTACATCCTACAGGGGAGGTACCCCTTCTGAGACGCCTTATGATAGCCATCATAGCACTAGCCGTCTGCCCTAATGGGCGAGGCACGCACATGCATGGGGGTCTCACATGGTGCATTAGAGTGATGGAGAGACATAGGAGAGTGTATGCTTGGGGTCGGAGTATGCTTGCACATCTCTATCACGACCTTGAGGAGTACGTATTTGGACAGGGTTGCAGTTTGATGACATGCACACTTCTGCAGGTGTGGATTTTAGAGCACTTCACATGCACCAGGCCCATCGGCTTTCCGCTGAGTATAGCGAGCGAGCGACCTAGGGTGTTCGCTTATCCACTTACCAGTGAGTAGAGATTTGGAGATTTGTTATATTGGAGAGTGATTTTTGACAGACTGACAGCCGAGGTGATAGTGTGGAGACCTTACCTACGGATGCATAGATGGGATGGGATGGAGAGACAGTTAGCATGCCTACAGAGGAACTGCCTACTACGGGGATGATATGCACACATCATAGTCCCTTTCTACTTCGACCGAGTACGGAGGCAGTTCGGGCTAGAGCAGTGTGTTCCAGCCGATGTGCCCATCTATACTTGACACTCGCGGGTCCTTCCCAGACCTAGAGCAGTAGCGAGACCGATGATAGATGACATCGAGACTACAGACTTAGAGGGATCTGATCAGGATGTAGTCACTGATTATTCTACAGAACCTGGAGCACAGCGCAGGTACGTCTCATGGTTATGAGATCATATCCAGGTCCTATCTTTCCACCAGATCATCTGACAGGCTATCCAGGCCCATGGAGACATGGAGACCCAGACGAGGACCAGGGATCCAGGTCAGAGGAGCCAAAGGAGGGAGAGGGTCATGAGGAGGCGGGAGATCCTGATCCACCTACAGGCGATTAGCCTAGTGCCGAGGAGGAGGAGGATATAGATAGAGAGGAGGATGAGGGAGACGCAGGTGATGATGCGGATGAGGATGAGGATGAGGATGACGAGGAGGACAATGAGGAGGAGGATAGAGATGATGAGGAGGAGTCAGATGCAGCTCCCGACCATTCAGGAGATGATACCATAGCTCTGGATCCACCTCTTATTCCCCAATAGGGGGAACATGAGGTGATACGGAGACCTGTCCCTAGTACCATCCAGCCTACACCCATCGTGGACAGATTATTCGAGTGAGGGGAGCCTAGCGGTTCCCAGGCACAGATACTACCATATCATGATCCCTATTGGCGCGAGGGAGATCCAGGTATAGTAGGTTTATATTGATTGATTGATGTTTTGATGATATAGAATGGTACTAACAAAAATCTGTTCTACTACCACAGCTAATGTGCAAGAATGGCGTTCCCTGATTCAGCAGGCAATGACAGACATTTCCATGATAGCACAGATCCCCAGTTCCTCACAGATTGCCTATAGGCCTCAGGGGAACGCGGGTCGGCATGAGGATTTGTTTTTCCCATTCTGAGTACAGGTAGATATATGGAGGGAGAGAGAGAGAGTCCTATCAGAGGACCTTCAGCAGGCGCGGCAGAGAGAGAGAGTCCTATCAGAGGACCTCCAGCAGGCGCGGCGAGATCTAGCAGCGGCTCAGACCGAAGCTACCACCTATCGCGTGATCCTTATGGATAGGGATCGTAGGAGTTCCTCTCAGAGTCACTCACCGTCTGTATCGCGCTACACACCCATGGGTCCACCTTCACGGCCAGATCAGGAGGGAGCGTCCAGTCGACACTCTCTAGCCAATAGCCCTAGGGATAGGAGATGATTTTATGATGTAGGAGAGGTCACATTTTTGGATGTATAGTGACCTATATTTGTATACGATCCACACATATATATATGTATATATACATGCTTCTCTTTTGTCTCAAATGTGTTATCTTTAATGCTTAAAACAATGTATATTTTGTTTTGATTAAATCTAATACATCTGGTAAATGTACATGTATGTTCAGAATTTAATTTCCATGTGATTGATTTCTCAATGCTCCATGATTAAATTGATACATGTGTGACTTAATTAAATATTTAATCAAGTACAACATTGATGATAAGGAAGAAATATGTATTAAGTCTAAGAATCATATAACTAATGTGATTTAATTTTGAACTTAAACACAACATGATACGATTCTACTTAACACATAAAGACACTGTATAATATGCTAGCATAACGGAAATGTAAATCTTTTACAATTTACATAAATGAATTCAAGACAAACTATAAAGTAAGAAGACACGCTTGTCAGGAACGAAGCAATATAGATTAAACATCATAACATTTAATTCTATTTTGCTTTAATTAAGAGACACTAACATATTATCCAATGTTTGAAGAATTGAAAAGAAGATAAATAAGGAATGAAGAATTAAGCATAATATCTACGCAAGTGCATAGCATTGATAGGTTCTTTAAGAGGTGTACCATCTACATCCGCTATTTTGTAAGCACCTGATCCATAATCCTCAATAACGATATATGGTCCAAGCCAATTAGGACTGAATTTTCCCTTTTCTGCAGGTAAGGCATTCACATTGCGCTGATTCTCATAGAGGACTAAGTCACCTACTGAGAAGGAACGTTGAATAACCTTATCATTATAGCTTCGTTGTAGAGTTTTGTGATACGCTTGAATATGCTCAAGAGCGTTTATACACTATTCATCAAGCATCTCAAGTTGTTGAAGTCATTGTTCTCTATAAGAGTCATCATCTACTATACCTTTGAGAGAAACCCTAAGTGATGGAATCTCTAACTCTAAAGGCATAATAGCGTCAGCACCATAAACAAGATTATAAGGAGTAGTTCCCGTAGCAATTTGTACACTCGTTTGGTAGGCCCAAAGAGCATAGATTAGCTGGTTACTCCAATCCTTACCATGCTTATTCACGGTTTTGCGAAGAATTTGTTCAATTATCTTATTGGATGATTCGGCTTGACCATTTGACTGAGGATAGTATGGTGTAGAAAATCGATGTTTGATATGATACTTCTCGAGGAATTTCTTCACGTCCTTGTTCTTAAATGATGTCCCATTATCTAAGATTATAGTAGAAGGTATCCCGAATCGAGAAATGATGTTTTCTAGAAGAAATTGACAAATCACTTCAGCAGTGGTAGAGCGAAGGGGAATAGCTTCTACCCACTTCGTAAAGTAATCTGTTGCGGTTATAATGAAGGTGTGTCCTTGAGATGAAGGAGGATAGATTTTACCAATAAGATCCAAACCCCATGCGGAAAAAGGCCAAGAAGCTACTTGAGAATGGAGTTCTTGGGCAGGAGCATGAATCAGATTATTGTGTTGTTGACATTGATGACATTTTTTAACAAATGAAAAGGAATCCTTCTGCATAGTTTGCCAATAGTATCCCATACGAAGCAATCTATGAACCAAGGATTTGCCCCCAAAATGCCCCCCACAGGCACCTGAATGTGCCTCTTCAAGAGCAACAGGGATTTCCGACTTGTTAAGACAACGAAGGAGAAGACCATCATAACCCCTTCGGTAAAGGACATTAGAAAGAATGATATACCTAGCAGATAGCTTGCGGATTCTAGCCCTAGTGTTCTTATTAGCAGAATCAGGAAAGGTACCATCGATCAAATATCTTACGATATGCGAGTACCATTCATCTGAGTCTATAAAATCACAACATGTTACCAAGCTAGAATCGTCTACAATAGCTGGAGAAATAAGGTTGTGAATAACAAATTTAAGATCAACCACAAGGTCCTCTAAAGATACAAGAGAAGCCACACATGCCATTGCATCCGCATGTTGATTATCTTTTCGAGGAACAGGTTCCATGGTATAAGAATCAAATTTCTATAATAAAGAGATGGCAAGATCTTTATATTGTGATAATTTGTCTTGTTTTGCTTGATATATTCCTGTTACTTGTCTTATAATCAATTGCGAATCTCCATAGATATGTATGTGTTTTATGTTCAGAGCTAAGGCTGCTTTTATTCCCACTATAAGAGCCTCATACTCAGCAATGTTATTGGTACACAGGAAATTTAAACGATAGGATAAGGGAATGGGTTTCTTTGTAGGAGAAATCAGAACAACACCTGCCCCCGATCCCATACGACACTTAGAGCCATCAAAGTATAACTCCCAAGTTTCATCTTTCTCTATAGAAAGAATGAAGTCATCAAGAAAGGACTCAGGGTTAGGGAAGGAGAAAGGTGAAGGGGCCTCAACTAAGTGATCGGTCAACGCTTGTCCTTTAATTGCTCTTTGCGAAACAAATTTAAGGTCAAATTCAGTTAACATCATAACCCACTTAGCTAGGCGTCCTAATAAATCAGTTTTAGAGAAAAGATGCTTCAAAGGATCAAACTTTACCATGACATGGACTTCTGAATTTAAAAGATAATGTCTCAATTTCTGAGTCGCAAATACCAAGGCCAAGCATTGTCTTTCTATTGCAGAATATCGGGTCTCATAATCGAGTAAGGTATGACTTATGTAATAAACCGGACATTCCTTACCATCTTTATCATGTTGTGCCAACAATGTTGCGAGAGCATGAGAGGAAGCAGCCGTATAAAGAAGGAAGGGTTTAGAAGGTTCGGCAGGTTGAAGAATAGGAGGACTAGCCATATACACTTTTAAATCTTCAAATGCTTGCTGACAATCCTCATTCCATTGAAAAGTGATATCCTTTTTAAGAAGTTGAGTAAAAGGAAAGGTACGATCCGCAAGCTGAGACACAAACCTACGAATAGCTTGAATCTTTCCTTGTAAGCTCTTAAGTTGAGACACATTTCTAGGAGGTGGCATGTTGACAATAGCGTCTATTTTCTTAGTATCCACCTCAATCCCACGATGTGAAACTATGAACCCTAATAGTTTTCCACTATCCACACCAAAAACACATTTGCGGGGATTCAAGTGCATGTGATATTTACGAATCCTTTCAAAGATTTGACGAAGGATTTTAACATGATCCATGCGAAGAAAGGATTTGGCCAAAATATCATCAACATAATCCTCTAAAATCTTATGCATATAATCATGAAAGATAAGGGTCATCGCTCGTTGATAAGTTGCACCGGCATTTTTAAGTCCAAAAGGCATCATTATCCAACAAAACGTAACCCAAGGAGTGGTGAAAGCAGTTTTGAATTGATCTTGAGGGTTAATAAAAATTTGATTGTAGCCTGAAAAACCATCCATGAAGGATAACAAGGCATGTCCTGCCGTAGAATCAACTATCATGTCAATGTTTGGAAGAGGGAAATCATCTTTTAAAGAAGCCTTATTTAGATCCTGAAAGTCAGTACACATTCTTATTTTGTTGTCTGGTTTAGCCACAGCGACAATATTTGAAATCCATGGGGAATAGTCAATAGGGCGGATAAATCCAACCTCCAATAACTTTTCAATCTCAGCCTTAACAAGCAAAGCCACCTTAGGATTCATTTTTTGAATCTTTTGTTTCACAGGCTTAGCATCAGGAACTAAGACAATATTATGAGTAACGATCTTAGGATCTATACCAGGCATGTCAGAATATGCCCAAGCAAAGATCTCAGGGAATTCATGCAATAGTTCTTCATATTGTTTCTGTTCCTCTTCATCCAAACATTTCCCAATTTTAATGACTTTCTCTTTATTGCAAGGATCCATCTTAACATCAGTGGTGTCACTTATGAGAAGATTACTTTGTTGAGGAGTATCCTTTAACTGAGGGAATTCTTTCACAATCTCGTCATTATCAATCTCTTTTCCAAAATAGGCTTCAGTGTTCAAACAATAAGGGAGTCCCCTATTGCAATGATAACGAGGAAGAGTGTCATAGGCTCCCAAGAACTCAGCTAAAGCATCGTCAATAGGGAAGACATCCAAAGCACAGGCACACGAAGGATCCCCATCAATATACTCAGGATGTTGTATTGATAAAGATGTAGAGATAGCATTAACACTAATGCATGGTCTTTTAGAAGCTTTAGTACGTTTGCAGGGATTAAAGCCAAGTCCAAAGGCATAATTGTGAAAATTAGTCTCTAGAGGAACTCTTATCCCTTGTTCATGAGCACCACAACCTTTTCCATGATACCCATGCTTAGCAAAAATGCGAAAACCACGACCATAACGATCAGCCATTTCAGGAAGAGAAGGTGGTTTTTCATAAGACAAAGAATCAAACTCTTCATAATTAGAGATGTGAGGAGAAGAAGTTTGAGAGGCGGCCACAAAATTATTACTCATAGATTCAGGTAAGGTTGATTGATTTTTAGTTTCTTCTTTCTTTTCAACTTTATGATTTTCAACTTCTTCCTTCTTTTCAACTTTAATTTCTCTAGAAGGAACCCTATATTCACCCACAAAGGTAGGATTAAAATCAAGGGATCCCCAATCGTCATCTTCGAGGATCTTCCCAGGATCAAAATCCTTCTTATGTGTAGTTTCAAGTCAAGAGGAATCTTCTCCAAGAGCTCCAGACTCATCCAAAGAATTTTGATCGTCGGAGAGCGAGGATTCACTGATAGGTATCTTATTTAAAGATTCATCACTAGATGAGGACGGCTTAGAAGAACCCCCCTTAGAAGTGGATGTTTGCAAACAAGCTTGAAAATTAGTATCACCTATCAAGGTATATGTCTTATTGTTATAAATAAATTTAACTTGTCTATGCAATGTAGAAGGGACAGCTTGCATACTGTGAATCCAAGGTCTCCCCAGTAGCAAGTTGTACGTTAGATTTCCCGACATAACATGGATAGGTGTAGGCAAAGTAACAGGCCCCACTATGATGGGTAAGGTGATAGTACCTAATGAAGTTTTAGCCACATTATCAAAGCCTCGAATAGGACGAGAGTCCGGTTCAATTAAGGATGTATCCACATTCATCTTATGCAAAAGATTAATGCTACACACATTAAGACCAGAGCCATTATCTACTAGTGTTCGCCTTATAGCAGTGTCTTTCATGATAACCACAATCATCAAGGGATCATATTGATGTTGGATTTCACTAGTAGGCAACTCATCTTGGGTAAACACAATTTGAGCTTTAGGATTCATCACAGAGTTAACCAAAGATGCTATATTACTAGATGTATTCGGTGGAGGAACATTCAAATCTCTCAAGGCATCTTGTAACATTCCATGATGAGCGGAAGAAGTTTGAATCAAATCCCAAAGGGATATCTTAGCAGGGGTAGCTTTAAGTTGTTCTATGAGATCATATTCCTTTCCAAGAACTTGTGAAATACGTGGAGCTTGTGGAAGAACCGGTTGAGGATTCGGAAGGGAAACAGGGATAACAGGAGGAGGACTAGGCTGCCTATTATTTCTAGTATGATAAGTATGGGCAACTGCATGATAACTCTCTCTAGTGATTTGCTTGGCATAATTATAAGGACTTATAGGTTTTCTTCCTTGCACAGTGATGATTGGTTTATTCGGAGTACGAAAGGAATCATGATCATACCCTCCTTGGACAGTAAGGAGAGGTGACTTAGGAACTTGAAAGGTGGGAGAAGGATAAGCACCTTGGACTTCAAAGAGAGGATTTTTATGCTCATTCAAGTTTATCATGTTAACCAATTTAGAAGTTTTGTTCTTGTTTAAAGATTTCGATAAAGCCACAAAGTCATCAAGAGCATCATCCAACAAAGCATGATCATATCTATTGAAAGGTTTATCTTTTGATTCAAAAGGAGACATCTCCTCATAGAGGGGATTGGTGAAAACAACCATGTTACTAGATTTAGTGGAAGAGTTGATAGGAATGTACCCTTGAGAGGACTCATTCAACTTATCTTTCTCATCACAACGAAATGGCATAGTAACAAGGTTTATGAGTTTTTGGTAAAATGAAGGTTTGGCATCTTTAGGGTTCAAAAACTCATCTAAAGCTTCATCTAATTCATCTTGGCTATATTCATAATAATCATCGAAAGCATGAACATTTTGCAAATAAAAATCTGACATTTTGAAAAGATTACACAAAACTTAAACACCCAATGCAAAGAAACACACTTTTTTTTTTTTTTTCTTTTTCTTTTTAATGAAAATGAAATGAAAACACACTAAATCTAGATCTAGATCTAACAAATGCAATGCAAGAGGAAGCAATGATAGATTCACGTCGGGTTCACCAAAAATGTGTGGGGGAAAAAGCGAGACTAGGTTAACATGCCCTAATCCTACCTTTTGACACACATTACGGAATACGAAAGAGCCTAGAGATATCGCACAATTGGCTGCTTCTTTTTGTGAAAGAGAGAGCCACGGGATATCTATTAGGATTTCTATTCCCTTGTTGAAATTGTAAGATCAAATAATGCAAGTTCAAACCCTAATCCCAAAATGCAAGTATGAACTAATAACAAGATTGCAGAATTGAGATTAAACAATGAACAGCTGTAAATACAAGGATGAAATAAGAATGCAGATGTGTACCCGGAGTCAAAATCGGACTGAAAATGTTCGGGACGGGGGCGCAGGCGCCACTGTCCTGAAAACTGCACCGGAAACTGCTGTTCTGCACTCTGAAACACTATCGGGAAGCTATCTGAAAGCTGTCTGTCCGGAGGACCAGGGCTCCCAGCGCCTCTGTCCCAGGGACCAGGGCACCCAGCGCCCCTGTCCTGGTAGGACCAGGGCACCTAGCACCCCTGTCCCAGTCTTCTGCTCTGCAATTTGATATAGAGTGTTGTCTCGACCTTCTCTCTCCGGATCTGTATCCCGCAGCGTCGTCTGAATCCCGAAACCTACAATGATATCTGAAAAAGGGTGTATGGGTGGCTATATAGGGTTTTGCCTTAGTCAAACCCCCGCTTCGGTGATTTCCACCTCCACGAATAGCCAAGTTGTTTTGTAAAATGTATTGTGTGTGCAGACCTAGTGTGTGTGCAAGGTCCTAAAATGCAAGAAAGCAAACTAGAGCAACCTAGAAAGTAAACCCTAATTGCTTGTAAATGATAACGTAAATGCTCTAAATCAAGATGCAAAGTGATCTAAGGCATGAATAAATGATGTATTGAAGCTTATGTAAAGACATGAAAACAACATGAAATCATACCCAACCCTCAAGGGAGGAGTACAAGCCAATCTTCAGTCGGTAATCTCCTATTGTTCTTCAATGTCTTCCAAGCCCTAAATGGATGAATGAATTTGATAGATGCTTGATAGAGGGATGTTGTAAGATGTTGAAGTCTTCAAAGATCTGCTCTTTCGCTACATATGAAGTTCCTAAAAACAAAATTCGGATCCTTCCAAATGAAGAAAGAGAGCTCTTATGTAGGAAACCCTAGATCGTAAATTCGTATTTTGACCAACCTAGAGATTGAATATCCCGCCAATTTCTTGGGGTTAAGCTTTATTTTATGATTGGATCGCGCTCCTAAAATTTCGGGAAAAATGTCCGGGACCATGTGCACTCCGGGCACCACGGTCCCGACAAATTTTCACCAAATTTTCAGGGCCGTCAGATATGATGATTTTAGAGAGAATCCCTAAGTTACAGGTGATTTTGAGATGTTTTGACCCCCGAAATTAAGCCCCCAAGCTCAGAATAGGGCCTAATTAGGGTTTTTGGTTAAGTGATGTATTGGAGGAATAAAATGAAAGGGGCACGCTTTAATGAAAGGGCCCGACTTTGTGATGTGGAAAATGGTGAAATAGAACCTTTAGACCTAATTAATTTGATTAATTAAGTGCTAAAGGGGAAATGTAATGCAAAGTGCAACTGCACCAAGGTGGGTGCTAAACTAGGCGTTAAATTATACCGCTTTAGCAAGTGCGTACAATTTATGACGTTACATTTAGCCCCCACTTTAGCGGTCATATGAGTACTACATGCATATGCAAGCTAAAGTACAGAAAGTAAACATTATTTGAAAAAGGATATATCCATAAGTTGTCAGACGAAGCCCCCAGCGGTATCTGCAGTACACAGTTAGGAACCGCACCCTACAAAACACACGTTAGATCACAAAAATCACCTAATGCTTACTAAGGAAAATGGTGAAATAGAACCTTTAGACCTAATTAATTTGATTAATTAAGTGCTAAAGGGGAAATGTAATGCAAATTGCAACTGTGCCAAGGCAGGTGCTAAACTAGGTGTTAAATTGTACCGCTTTAGCATGTGCGTACAATTTATGACGTTACAAATCTATGAGGAAGTTAAGAGGAAAAAGTCAAAATGAGTTAAACAATCAATCTATGCATTTGAAATATTTAATAGAAGAAAGGGGGAAAATTTAGTTAAATAATTGATTTATGATCATCAAATAATTAATTAAAAGGGGACTATAGCATAATTAATGAAATTAATTAGCTAGAAGGAGGGAACACTAATTAATTAAATAATGTGTAATTATTTAATTAAAGGCACTCGGGATAACTAAATTCAATTAATTAAATTGATCAAATTTAGGTGTCTACATTTTGCCCCTCTTCGTGGTGGCACTAAAATAGTGTCAGTGCGAAGATAATAAGACACCAGTGACTTGAAGAATAAAGAGTGATAAAATTCCCCAGGTTGAATTAACAATGGATGAAGGACAAGTTAGCAATGCCCCAAAAAACAAAAGCAGATGGGAAAGAAGAGTGAATGCAAATGCAACAAATCATATGCATGAAATGATCATGGAGTGTGAGCACCCTTGGAAATGGGTTGGCATGCAACGAGCACTTATTTTGATTTAGCATTGTATGTGATGCACCAAGGTACATGGAACCAAGGTGATTTTCACCAACAATGCATGGACTGACACAACAAACAAACACAAAAAGGTTAGTCTAGCATCACACAAAGTTAAAAAGAACTTGGGGAGAAATGATGCTAGAAAAACCACAAGCAGAAGATATTCCCTAGTGTAACAAGATAATTGAGAACTCATGAGAGTACAACAAGGGACACATCAGGAACAAACATGCCAAGAAGAAAAAAAAAGATCACACCAATGGTTTTGTTATTCCAATCACACCATGATATAAAGGATCATGTCAACCAAGAGGAAACAAATCTCAAAAAGATAAACAAAGATCAAAAAGAATTAAAGCCAACATGAGTGCCTCAAATATCTTTTGTCAAAAAGGATGACTGACAAATGGAATTTGATATTCATCTAACTAGAGGAAGGATACATCTTGCCCAGACTGATGATTGGATGAGGGATCAGCGAGACTAGATGAAAAAAGGGAATCAGATATGATCATGATGATAGAGATTCTTAAAGATAATTGTTTAAGAACCAGTTGATGGGATATGATCTTAATGACACATGACCAACTAATACAAAGGATGAGACCTAGGGACACATATGCACAATTGGACCTAGATGGAAACACATGACTAATACTATGCACAAGAGCTATAGATGATGGATGAGGACCCAGGGACAAACATGATGTTGCCCCAGTCAAGATGAAAAGTCATAAGAGATTGATGATTGATTCAGTGTTGTTGATGTGAGAATGATATATTTCAAAAGAACACCAAGTTGGATTGATGGTAGATAGAGTGTTGTTGATGTGGGAACAATATATTCCAAAACAACACAAGGATTGGGAAGGATGCATCCCAATGATGATGATTTTATTGCGACCAAGGATTGCAGCAAGGTTGGGAACAAGACCATGGATGTGATCGGGTGATTTGATTAGGTATTTTATTTTGGATAGCTAAAAGAGATGGATAGGATCTGCCTATGATAATAGATTGCAAGGAGCAGATGGATGAATTAGATGGATGGCTTGGATTGCATGGGAGTATCCTAGAGCTAGATACCAATGACAAGGTGTGTAAGAGGTGATAGAATGATATGATGGGAAGTATTGAGAAATGGAGGATAGGATGAAAAGGATTTGGATATGGAAGCATTATGGGTGTGGCTGAGGGATGAAAGGATAAGGGATGAATGAATGGAGGTAGATGAGGATTGGGAGAGGATAAAGTTATGGATGAAGGGATGGAGGAACTAGGAGATAAGAATTGGTTGATAGATGGATTAGTGAATGGACTTTGGGTGTGATAGGGTCTCCAAGGACTATGACACAAAGGAATAAGATGCCCCTTTTAGGATATTTCACATGTAACAAGGCACTAGTAGGGATATGATATGAGGAATGATAGGATGATAGGACTTTGAGGGAAGTGAATGGAAAATAGGGTGATGGGTGGATAAGAACTATGAAGGTATGTAGAAGGATTATATGGGTGGGAGGAAGGATGGGTGGATAGGAAGGATAATGGAGGAAAAATTGTGATGGGGAAATATATGTCAAGAAGTGTCCAAAGCATGTATACATGATGGCCTTTTCTTTTTATCAAGATCCAAAGGAGGAGGAAATGAAATGGATGGGATAGGATGGTTATGGTAGGTAGATGAGATGGAGGAAGTGATGGCTAGATGGTTAGAAGAACTTGCCCCCAAGTGTGGAGAACCAAAAGATGGAGGGAATTACATATGATGTCTATTTGCTAGGTTTTCATCATGGTACTTGTCCAAGGCACCTATTTGCCAAGTTTTCACCATTGGACAAACTTTTCTCTTTACTTCTTTTTTTTTTCTTTTTTTCTTTTTTTCTTTTTGTTCTTTTTTTTTTCTTTTTTTTTTTGCTTTTCTGATTTTTGGGAGGAAATTTATGGATGGATATGGATAAAGATAAATGGATTTGAAAGTTAAGAGATAAGGGAGAAAGATGGAGGACTCAAGCATCAATTTTCATATCAAGGTAATAGGAGCTCATTTGGAGTGACCACTTGATGTTGATACAACTTTATTAGGAATGAGTGGACTATGCAAAGGCTTGGAGTAGATGTTTTGATGGGGAATGTATGTGGTGTAAGGGATATGGTAGTGGCAATTGTTTGGATGGAATGAGGGAAAGTGAGTGTGATGGGGGAAATTTGTCAAGACCAACATTGGTAAATGTTGTGGGGGATGTGGGATGAGTGGAGGGGGGATGGAGGGAGCATGTGGATATGATAGAGGAGTAGTAATAGGTAGCTTTGGGACATAGGGACCCAAAATAGATTTAGGAGATGGAGGGAAATGGTGTTTAGTTTGTGGACTACTGATGTGGGATACCATTGGAGATTTTTCCTTTTTGAAGCATTGCTTCTTTTTTCTTCGCGATCCATATTATTTTTGCATTTTCTTTAGTGGGCCTTTGTGGCCTTTGGGATTTATTGCATTGTTTTATCAGATATTTCTTTGCTTGAGAATGTATTTTTGAGTGGACATGGTCATCTTTATATTGTTGTGGATGTGTAGTTTCATGCATTTGTGATTTGGCATCCAAACAATTTCTAGTAGCCTTAGGAGGAGTGTCTAAAGGTGTAGGAGATGGAGGGAATATAGATGGAGTGATGGATATAGGATGTTGGATGGAATGTGGGGATATGTGCCTTTGTTGATCCTGATTGGGAATTAAGGGAGTAGGATGTTTATGGTGGGTGATGGGGATATGGGATCTATGTATGGGGGGATGTGCAGGGCAAGATGGAGGATGGGGTTTTGGAATATAAGGGCCCAAAATGGATTTAGCATGTGGGGGATATGTGATGGTGGAATTCGGGATATAGGGACCCAAAATGGATTTAAAGGATGAAGGAAGGAGATGTATGGTTGTTCTATCTTTATGTGATAGAGGAGGGGGGTGGAAATAAATTGTTTGGAGGAATGATGGGGTGATGTGATGGTAGGTTTGGAAACACACTTGTATTTTGCATTAGTTATATCAAGATGTTCGGATAAATTTCCCTAAGACATATAACCAAGACCGCGAGACCTTGGATGTGCTTTGACATGGATGGGATCCAAAGTACCTTGCTCATGTAGGCCTAAGCCTTTACCTTGATAGTTCATTTTTTTGAGCATTTTATCCAAAATAGGATACTTATTATTGTGGGAACAAGATGTGAGTCAAGATGTGAGTCATTTTATCCAAAATAACATTTGTTTTAAGCATTATTAGATGGAGGAAAATGGGTGGTGAACATGAGGTGTTCTTTTGCTGCAAGTGAAAATGTGTGCAAATAAAATGATTAAAATGCTACATTAACAATATAAGCAAAATACAAATCAATCAAGCACTCAAGATAAGGACGATTAAAAGGAAGAAAATGAGATAAAGTAAATAATAGAAATTAAAATGAAAACTATATATTTATCCTTCAATTTGATGTGTGCTTGATCTATGATTCCAAAGGTGTTTGAATGCACTCCATTATGATAAGTATGCAAACTAGACTAAAATGGATGCAAATGGATGTGATATGAGGTTGCAAATGAAAGTGATGTGAGTAGATAATTCAGCATTACAATGGTATGAAAATCAAAGTAGATGGGTTGTGAAGGAAAATGAGGGGATTAAATAGGCCAAGTTAGGAGAAGAAGACGCATGAAAATGAGACATTTGTCCTTGAGAAGGGAAAGTGTCATGGATGGAAAATGACAAGTGTCCTTGAGAAGGGCAAGTGTCATGGAAAAGAATGACAAGTGTCCTTGAGGACACATGCCTACTTGAGAGAGAGAGACAACCAAATAAGAAGTTTCCATTCAAAATATGAAATATTTTCAAATATCAAGATAATGAGGATATTTCCCCAAATTTTAGGAAATTTCACCAAATATTAGAAAATTAAAGATATTTGAGAATGTACACACTTATGGTGAGGGAAAGAAGATAAGATTGACTAAATGAGACACTTGTCCTTGAGAAGGGAAATTATCAAGGAAAACAATGACAAGTGCCCTTGAGGACACATGCCTATTTGGGAGAGAGACACCCAAATAAGAAGCTTTCATTCCAAATATGAAGATATTTTCAAATATCAAGATAATTAAGATAAAAGAATAACAAATGTCCTTAAGGACACGTGCCTATTTGGAAGAGAGAGACCCAAATAAGAATCTTCCATTCCAAAATGAAGACATTCACAAATATTAGGATATTTGAGATATTTCCTCAAATTCTAAAATATTTCCCCAAATATTAGGATACTTAAGATATTTTGGAATGTTGACTAAAACCTATGGTTAGCTAGGTGGGTTAGGTTAGAGGAAGAGTTAGATGAGGGTTAGAGGAGGATTAAATTCTGGAGACATGTGAGGAAACATAATTAATTTTTTCTATGAGGGAATTAAGAGGAAAAAGTCAAAATGAATTAAATAATCAATTTATGCATTTGATGTATTTAATAGAAGAAAGGGGGAAAATTTAATTAATTGATTGATCTATGATTATCAAATAATTAATTAAAGGGGACTATAGTGTGATTAATGAAAATAACTAGCTAGAAGGAGGGAATGCTAATTAATTAAATCATATGTAATTATTTAATTAAAGGCACTCAAGATAACTAAATTCAATTAATTAAATTAATCAAATATGGATGTCTACTAAAAGTTTGTGAATCTTGTTGTACTGAAACATGAGATGCTAGGCGTCTTTTATATTATTATTGTGTGGCATAGAATTTGTTTCTATCTAGCGTAGTCTTTTAGATTTAAATTTTAATTAATAGTAATAATTTTGATACCAGGTTTCAAGATTTGATATATTTTCAGTTTAAATAAAATTTAAGGGTAAGATTAGAGCATGTAACAAGTAACCTCATCCAAAGAGATGCCAAGGAATAAAAACATCAACTAAAAATAAGTATGTTTCTTTTCCTAAAATGGGAGACAATTTTAGCAGTGACGAAGAAGAATCCACACTTTCCAAGAATGAATATTAAATGGTACAACTATTTAGGTTGAAAGATATGTCGTTACTTATGAATGCAACTCAAATAATCTCATGCACGTTGTGATTGGATAATTAGTCCTTGCATTTATGCTAACGTCTCTATTATTCTCATTAATCTCGCCAACAAATTGAAAAGTGTCAACCACGAAACAAACAACGTGGAAGACAAAAGAGAGCCCGTGCAAAATATGAGGAAGAAAACACGGTGAACAGAAGAAAAAGAAACTGAAAAATCCAACAATGATGATGATTTCAATCATCTTAAATTTCATCTTAAACAATACTTGTCGTCGATTTTCAAAGTTAACTAGTTCATTTCATATAAAAAACACCTTCGGTGTAAAAACTTTTTGTTTCCATGACTCAATGCCATTCCCAAGAAGCAATTATTGGAACAAAAGTATTTTTATAGCTCTTAGCTGCTATGTTACTATCAAAATTAACTTACCCTAATTTTATGAGACAATATCTACATTGCTCAATAATCTTATTTCTATTGGTAAAATGAAATTTTGGTAATCAAATTTTAAACTCACAGCTTGGACTTTGAATGCAATTCAATCTACAACATTACCAGAACATGCATTTACGATCTTGGTTCAATGCATGAGTATAATAGATCTTATGATGCATTTTGATTAAAAAAAAACTACAGGTTTAGATTTTACTCCATATGATATGATACCATTCCTTCAACTTCTACTATCTTTCACAATAGAAATATTTTGAAACAAATGAGCATGAGTAAACCTCCTCTTCAAGCTTTCATCAAATATATGAGAATGAGGTAAAATGAATACATATGTCAATGAGAATAGAAACTTGTTCTTAAAATAGACATGGAAATTTATATAGCTTTCACCTTTATCTCACAATGGAAATTTCTAGCCAATTCACTTGAAACAAACATCAATTACTATCCAAATCCTATCTTATAATCTTTATTTAGATTTTTGCAAATGGGAAAATAACAACATAGGTATTTCTCTCCTCCCTTTCATAATGGCATCATGAGACCTCAAGTGTTCTAGCCATACCCTTGAGAAATTAAACACATTGTGCACCATTATGATCAATGGTGAGGACTTACTTTCCATATTATGTCCACTTATATTACAAAAATCTTTCTATCATTCTCTCTAGTCAAATTTCTTTGAGGAACAATACATCAACAACCAATCTAAACCATGTAAGGAAACTTGCAGCCAACTTTATTACAATTTTCACATAATCCAATTTAGATTTCAACAAAATAAACTCATAGAATCCATATGCAAAGAATAGACAATGTACGGGTGAATTCACAAAGCTGGTTCCCACTTTTGCCAACGAAGGAATTTGGCGAAAGTGGGAATTTCGGATTTGCCAGTGTTCGAGCGAAATACAAATGTTCGCTCGGACTACCCCTGGGAGTTCGAGCGAACCAAACTATTCAGTTGGGTTCGCTCGAACATCGAGTGGGTTCGCTCGAACATCGAGCGTGCCAAAATTGAGCTCACTAGTTCGAGCGAATGGGGGTTCGCTCGAACCCCTTTTGGTTCGAGCGAACCCAATCCGATCGAACTCGTGTTCGTTCGAACCCCAAAAATTAGAAGTTTCTCCCAAAAAATTTCAGAGTTCTGAAGAATTAATGACTTCGGAGCTCTGGTTCAATGCACGAATGAAATAATCTTGATAACCCAAAAATATTAGATGGTAGTACTCGAAGCAAGCTTTCCAATGAATATAATTTTGTTATATTTTGAATTTATTATGTTCTTGATTTTTTAATTTTATTAAAAATTGGTTTTTCACCGAACATGAACTTCTCTGTTCAACGCATTGGGAAAAATAAGAAACTAATTCAAAAAAATTCTGAAAAATATCTATGCCCTTGGTATTGATGTCTTCTTTCTAACAAAAAAAAAAAATTGAATTTCGATTTATATAGAACAAGTTATGTGTTCAAACGTAAACCTATGTTTGAATTATGACTAGTCGGACTTCAAAACTTTATAAAATGAAAAATATTGAACATATTGCTATAAAACCAAATGCAAGCCCTGGATATTGATGTTACAAACCAAAATTCGAAAGAATTGAGTTTTTATCATTTATAGAAAAAAAGTTATGCATTTTGGGAGGCACATCACTCTTAAAAAATGTAGTTTGTTGTAAAAAACTACTTTTCGAGGGAGATGGAAAATTTTTAAAAAAATCTTTCAAAAAAATTTGAAAAAAATGTATATAGAATCTACAAACAAAATGCTAGAAATCACTAATTTACATCATCTTCAAATTTTTAATAGTTTAAAAGTTATAGTTCTCGGAAGTTGAAGATTATTTTAAAAATGTACATCTCAGTGTCAAAAGTGGCAAAAAAGTGGGAACCATTATTGTGAGTTCACCCGTACCAATGAAAATGTGGCTCAAGATATATCCTGGTAAAACCCTCATGAGGGAAAAACTCAGCCTCCAAAAGCTTCATCCACCATTTATTATTAGCAATGCGTCCATTACAATACAACTATGGAAAGCCTTTGAAACGAGCCATCCAACAAGCACTCCATATGACCAAGCATGTAACCACACATCCCATGCCATGCTTCCTTCCTTCGCAAATGCTAACCTAGCTAAGCCAAACAACTACTCTTGTGGTTCTTTAATAGACATAAGCTCCCATAAAACCACCAAGTGGTATTACATCAAAACCATGTGTTACAAAACCATGTGGTAAACAACCCCACCTACCCTCAATTACTATTGGGTAGTTTATTTGATTTATTTCGCCTGTTTATGGTGAAAAGTGGAAACAACAATATTGAAAGACTAAAAGAATTCAACCACAAAACCCTAGCCTAAAAACAACAAAGATCCACCATAACATATGAAGATTACCAAAGGCAATGCAAATCAAATAAAATCACAAAGATTATACCATCACATGTCCAATAGGGTTTGGATCTCCATTCTTCCTATCTCCATTGATCTTGCTCGATATATTTGCTCTCAGATTTTATGTGTGTACAAAAGCTCAATAAAGAACAGAAATGTGGTTGTAAGTAGGCTTGATCACATATGAAATTTTGAAAGCGTAGAGTAGTCAAGTAGTCAGCGGATCAGGGTTGATAATGAAGGAAGCATCTCCTTATATAGAAGACACTATAAGAAATTGAGGGATAAGATTAAGAGGTGTAAAAGATAAATGGTCGGCTAGGATTAGAGGGTAGGTAGAGAAAATAAGAAAATAATGAGAGGGTAGGTAGTGAATGAATTAAGAGATGAATGACATGTGTCATGGGTAGAAAAGGATAATGAATTAATTAAATAAATAAAGATTTATTTAATTAATAGAAGAAGTGGGATCAATTAAATAAATTAAATATTTATTTAATTTAGGAAAAGGATAATTAAAATAAATAAATGTATTTATTTAAATGAGAAATAAGCCTAGAAGAGGATAAATGAATTAAATAAATAAATAAAGATTTATTTAATTAATAGAAGAATTAGGCTAAAATAATTAAATAAATAAAGATACTTATTTAATTAGGCAGGACAATTTTAGGTGTCTACATTTTGCCCCTCTTTGAGACAATGCAGCTTTTAGCCTTGTTTCAAAGAAGATAATATGAATTGATACAAAGTTGCCCCAAGATGGGAATGATATGCCCCTTCAAGAGATTGGATGAAAATGTTTGAAAAGATCGCAGAAAATCTCTCAATAAGAAAGAAAGGCTAGAAAGGACTGACAAGATAAGATAGAGTGATAGAGTCACAGGATAAAGAAGACTGAATAGGGCTAGGGCTAGGGCTAGGCTATAAGATAGACTACAAGGGGAAAATATCCTCATTGTCATCCACACATCCAAGAGATCAGAGTGTAGAGAGAGCAGAAAGTAGTCAGCAGCGATGGCATTGGTGCATAGATTCGATCGCGTTTGCCGATTTCAAAGACCAGCAGATGCAGGAGAGTCGGTGAGTACCGCAAAACCTCCTTGTACTTTGTTGCATTAATTGTTGTCATAAATGCATGCCAAGTAGTGCAATAGATGCACTCTAGGTAGGTCTAGAAAAATTTCAAGCAGGGGGAAAAATGCTAAGGCGCGTCTGTGTTGGTGCCAGGTGCGTTTATGCAGGACAAGCACGTTTGTGTCTTCAAGGTCGAATCGGCAGTTCTGTGATAAACATACATTGTTGATTGGATAAGTTGCTGAGAGGATACACTCAAGCAGGTCCTCTAGGGAAGACCAGAATAGTAGATAGGGCTAGGATTGACAATTCTATGATAGAACATACATTGTTAATCAGGAAACTACTCAAGAGGATACACTCAAGTAGAGGCCCTAGGATAGGATAGATCAAGGCACTTTGTGATGAATAGGGAGTACCAAAGAAATTGACAATTATGTGATAGAACATACATTGCCAATTGGATTAGGCTGGAATTGATAATTATGTGATAAAACATATGTTGTCAATTAGATAAGCTACTCAAGAGGATACACTCAAGTAGGTGCCCTAAAGATAGGATCAAAGCAACACTTTGTGATGAACAAGGAATGCTACTAAGATAAAAAGTAGCACTTTGTGATGAACAGGGAATGCCACTATGATTGACATGGTTGATTTGCTTGACTGCAGGAGAACCTACCTATGCTGGAGTTAGGAGAGAGATTCCCAACGACTCAGAGTTTGTGAGCAAAGCTGACAGTGGAGGAGAGAGCAGCAGTTCAAGCTATGGGCCTGTGACATATTTTGTATGTGCCTGAGTTTCGGGAAAACATGGGGTTGTTGATTGCGCTAGCTAAGAGATGGCACTTAGAGACTTGTAGTTTCCATTTGCCGATGGGTGAGATGACAGTCACCATAGAGGATGTTTACCGGATTCTGAGGATATCAATCGATGGGGAGTTAGTACCCTACGATCAAGACAGATATAGGGATGCACTGAGATGAGTGTTGCAAGATCTCAGATTGGAGATGAGGGTTGGACATGTGGCTTGTGATACCATGACATGGACAGGATTAGCACTACTAGCAGTACTGGCAGGAGTGATCAGTGGGTTCCTCTGTCTAGATAGGGCGACACGAGGATTGGCTGGCATCAGAGGACACAGGGGTTGAATATGCCTATGTTATGTGAGAAGAGGAGGAGATAGCCTACTTGAGAGACCTATATTATGGAGCGGTGTCATTAGATCAGTGGGCTAGGAGCTTTCGGAGACCATCGTGGACTGCGACAACCACTGGAGGGAGGGACAGGAGATAGGCATCGAGCGGTGGGGTCATGGGTCCTCCACCACCACCAAATAGAGGGGGCAGGAGAGATTATCCTAGAGCAGGTCCTTCCAGGGCTCAAACTCCGTTGAGGCCAGGTGGCTCCAAGGGAGGGAGTTCATCATAGCCTTAGAGGGCTCCCTATGTATCAGTTTTGTATCATTTTGTATGATGACACCTTCGGGTGATTGTAGCCATATGTATTTGACATCATTGTATCATGACACTTATGATTATATATATATATGATATTCATCCTTGCGGCAGCCCTATGCATGTGTACCTATGTGATGAGATGTTTCATGATGTATGTTTCTATGTGATGGTTATGATATGGATGCAAATATGTACATAGTGAAATGCAATATTTTTTATTTTTTTATGTTTTTAATATGTTATGCATATGCAAATGTGAATGTATGAAATGCAAATGAATATGATAATGCAAAGAACTATTTACATGATAAAAATGTAAAATGAGCTAACATGTGTTGTGTGTAGGATGTGATGCAATTGTCATATCTATACGTATGAAATGCTTATATATGGTAATGCTGGTGCAACTACATGAAATGCAAATATTTTTGGTGTGTCATTATACTCAATCATGTGATAGCAGGCTACATAGACTCAAGAAGGATAGTGGAGGTCAATCAAGAAAGGGGGATGGAAGATAAAAGATATGAAAATGAAAGAGCTTCTTGTGTGTTATCATCATTGAGCTTTATTATGGCAAATAGGTTATGACAATCGAGGTATATGTTTGACCTAGAAAGTCATTGTACCAATTTGCATGGAGATAAGACAGTCGCAAACAAAGAATGCCCCAGTTCATGCTAGACTCATAGTGTCCTCATATCCTTGGACAAGTCATAGCATTACTAAGAAACAATCCACAGACAGCAAAAGAAAAATAGATGATGATACCCCATCCTTGCCTTTCTAGTCAAAGACATCCTGAAGATAGAATCTCTAGTCAGAGACATCCCGGAAAAGCTAAAAGACATGTCACCAAAAGATAAAATCAAAAGAAAACCAAGACTCGACACCAACATCCACTGTAGTCCTCAAGTTTAGTGTCTCTGGTCACTTGTATAAGTCTCTTTGATTGTGGTCACAATGTTTACTTTCACAAAAGGGTAGATAGCATTGAACCATAATGTTGTCTGAGTCTGCTGAAAGATTTGATTTGTTGAAGCCCATTGTTTTTGTTGTGTCTCATTTGAAACTGACTAAATCCATGCAACTGATACTTTATTGTGGAGAAGATAGAACTTTATTGCAGATTGGCAATGCAAATGTTGCTTTATTGTGGATTGTGCACAAATAGACTGAAGAAAACTGGAAGAAACTATACTCCTCGAAACATGTGATGCTCTCAGTTCCACACCCATCACCAGACATAGGATTTGCCTTAGCCACATATAGGAGCTGATTTATTATGGATGGATAGGTTGTGAGTGTGTGCAAAGTGAAAGGATGAGATTGAATCCTGAAGGAGGGAGGAGCAATGTCTCTACACATGGTGCCAGTGACCCGGTTTTCACCATGGTACTTGCCCAGGGTGCCACCAAAGTGGTTTTCACCGTTGGACGAAATGTTTTTGTGTTTATTTTCAATTTTATTTTTTTTTATATTTTAATTTTTTTTAATTTTTTTTTTTGTATATTTGGATTTTTTTGATTTTTTTGTATTTTTGAATTAGGATATTCTGAAGAACTATGTGTAAAGCCTGTGAAGGTGCATGTTGTTGATAGGATCCTCCAAAGGTTCACCCTCTGTGGTTGAGAGCTAATATGCACCGGATCCATAGACTGTTGTAATGATGTAAGGACCAAGGTAGTTTGGTTCGAATTTTCCCTTCTTCTCTCTATCTTGCTGATTTTTAGGTTTTTTTTTGTGAACTAAGTCACCCACCTCAAATGTGTGAGGCTTAACCTTATGATTGTAACTGCAACATTCCTTGACTAAATGATGTGTAGCTCGAGTGACTATCTTCCTTGATAAAGGAATTGAGATAGAATTACTAGTGTGTGGACTACACAGGCTCGTATGCATGTCACCTAAAGAAGTTTGCGCATCCCTAATAACAAAGTCCTTCGAGGAAGCTCCATTAAAGGTCCATGATGTATCACCAGAATGAAAAGGATGTGTGGAACAAGTGGATGAGTTATTAAGGCTTATGATTGTGAAAAGAAGTGAAAGTAGGATAGTATGATGGAGATTTAGGATCAACAAGTATGTTTTTTGACTTGAAATTGTAGAACTTTTGCCCCCAGTTATTTTGATATTGGGGGAGATCAACTCTTGTTCTTTTTGCTTCATAGGATTTTTATCCTTGACTTTGATTTTTGCAGAGTCCAATAGCTTTTGATTTTGATTTGGACTAAAGGAATTTTCTTTATTATTGACTTTTAGATTTTTCTTTTCAAAGCTTGATTTTTGATCCCCAATTAGTAAGGGCTTTTGTGATTCTTGTTGATCCAAGTTTGGAAGTGGAGTGGAAATGGAAGGAGTGGATGAAATGGTAAGGCTATGTGAGTTCTCAAGAGAGTTTGTGATACGCTCAATAGATTCTTTGTTGGAACCACTCTTAGGATTATTGATATCAAGAGTTGCTTGCACCAGTAGAGGAGATTTGCATTCAGACTTAGTAGCCACAACACTAGGTGGTTCACACCCAATTCCTTGATATTTCAAATTGTTTTTAGATTGTTCTTGTCGACTGAATGTCTTAGGAGATAGTGGGAGTTGATTAACATGAAAGATATAGTCACCACATCCCAGGTCTTTAACCTTGAATTTTTCTTTGAGCTCTACTTGTTTGGATGTAGAAGCTTTCAATAATTATGGATCCACATATGTTGATGAAGGAATAGCTTCTCGATTGACTGGGATTGTTATTTCTGATCTAGGTTGTAGATTGTTGCAATATATGAATGGATTTGGGTCAGTTTTGATGGTCACTTCAACTCCATTTTGTGGAAACTTGATACATTGATTATATGTAGATGGGACTGCTCCCATCTCATGAATCCATGGGCATCCGAAGAGTATGTTGTATGTGAGATCTAGGTCTAGGACTTGACAAACCACATCCTTTGTAACTAGCCCTACTCTGAGAGGTAATGTGACTGTGCCTTTGGATGAATGCTCTTCATCATCATATGCCTTGATGGTAATTTTGTTTGTAGCATTCACAACTTTTTCAGAATATCCCAATTGTTTAATTATGCTCAATGTACAAATGTTTAGACCTGCTCCTCCATCTATCAGGACTCATTTTATTCGATGCTTGTGTAGGAATGATTCAATGTGTAAAGGTGCATGATGTGGTTGGCTCACAGAGGCATCGTCAACTTCTGTAAATATAAGGGAGTGTGGAACGGAAAGGTATCCTATCATGGCTTGAAACTAGTCCACGTTCAGATCACTGGGGATAGAAGTGTCTCTCAAAATTTTATCAAGGATGGCTTTATGTGCAGGGGATATGCATAAGAGCTCAAGGATTGAGATAAGCACATGTGTCTTCCCTAACTATTCTACAAGGTCATACTTAGGTTTGGTTGATGAGGAAGTAGTGTTTTTAGCTGGAGCACCTTGCAAAGTGAATTTACCTCGATGATTTGTAACATTACATTCAAAGGTATGTTCGGAAGAAGATCCAATGCCTTTTAGGACAATTTGGGTCTTTGGGTAGAATTTTTAGGCATTTTCTCCTTGATGATAATGGTAGAGACATAATTATCCATTGAAATGTGATTGACAGTTGAATCATAGTTATAGGATGCTCTGGTATAGTTGGTCTTCTCATCTATGGCTTTAGCTTTTCCCTTGTCATATTTTGGGAATGGCTCTTTAAACATTTCATGTTCTTGATTGGATGAGTGTCCTTCAATCTCAATGTCACCTCTATCAATGAGATCTTGTATGATGTTCTTTAGTCGATGATAGTTTCCTATTTTATGTCCCTTGCTTTTATGAAATTCATAATATTCATCATCATTCCACCAATTTCGTTTGACCTTTGGCTCATATGGAGGCAAATCTGGAATTGTTATTATTTTGTTTGCCACTAACTTCTTGAAAGTTGACTCAAGTGGTTCTCCCAATGGGGTGTACTTCCTTCATGATTTGGAAGTTGTTGGAGTATTCACTTGATTGTTTGTAGAGCTTGATCCAGAAAAAATGATTTCAGGTCGTACTATATTGGCATCAACAGCACCATCATTGACTGTGTTCTTGTTTTTATTCCAAAATCTTGGCTTGTCTTTTCATTTAAAGTCCTCTTTGTTTTCTTTGAATATTTTGATGATGCCTTGCTCAATTAAGACCTTTTCTATTGATAAGCCTTTCTCAATGACGTTCTTGAAGGTGGACAAACAAGCTTTTCTCAAGTCATAACCAATGTATTTGTTAACATTCTGGGTGAACATCTCTACCATTTGTTTTTGTGGAATTTCACAAGAGCATCTGTTGGCTAGATTTCTCCATCTTTGTAAAAATGATGAAAAAGATTCTCCATTATTTTGTTTGGTGTTGCACAAAGTAGTGACTGATATGTCTGTCTCTATGTTGTATGAGAAATTTTGGATAAATGCCTCTGCTAAGTCACCCCATGACTTAATTCCATGTGGGAGTTGGGAGAACCATTCCATAGTTTGATCACCTAAGCTTTGTGGGAATAATCTCATCAAATATGTCTCCTCTGCTGCTACCTCAATACAAGCTGTGAAAAACTGTCTTATATGTGCCTTAGGATCCCCTTTTCCTCTGTACTTTTCAAAATTAGGTGTCACGAAATGTGTAGGAAAAGGAGGCATTGGAATGATTTTGTCAAATGGATAGGGACATATGTCTCTCATTGTGTATGTTGGCTTTGGTGTATTTATATCCTCCATTTTCTTTTGTAAGTCCTTAATTTGTTGCTCCAAATTGTTCTTAGGTGGAGACCGACTTCTTGGACCATACCCCATGCCTGAACCACCGGGTGGAGGAGGAGCATGTTGCATATATGGATGGTATTGATCATACATATGGAGGAGGTCTATAATGATGTTGTGTATATAGACCACTTGGTATAGAGTCATGGTGAGGAATGGAATATATGCTTTGTCCATGTATACCATACTCTACAGGCATGTCATGAGTTTGTTATAATGTGTTGCCCCCAAATTTGACACAGGGTTTCCTTGTGTCCAAATTTTGATCATTCCTTTGGATATCCAATTGCTTTGGTGGTTGGTCCTTAGCATTGGTATGTGATTGAGTATATTTTTGTGCATAAGACTTCCATAATGGTCTACAAAGGTGAGTATCATATGCTTGACCACGTGTGTGTGGGACCTCAGGTTTTTGAAACAAATATGATGGTGATTCAGGCACCATATGTGGTCCTCTATTGCCTCCACTACTAGGCCTCCTTTGATCCATGTTGAGGTGAGGTTGTTGCAAAGGTCGATGTTACATTATTTGAGACATGTCAAAATCATGAGGAATCTTGGCTCCACTTTGTCCCATCACTTGTAAGAAATATTGTCTCTCTCTCCTTATTATTTCCTCAACCAATCGATTGAAATGGGGATCCATAATGGAGTCTTCCACTTCTACTGAATGTACAGAAAATTTGTCCATATTGTCATTGTGTGCATCATTGTTGTTTGTAGTGTCCATGTTCTCAACATTTTGAATGTTTCTATAAGCATCCATGTCAGGTAATGTGGTATGATCAAAATTAAAAAATACATCATTATCATACTCATAGGCACTCATGTTTGCAGACTCTTGAGCCTCTTTAGCTTCTATCCTAGATTTTTGGGAATGGGTTTCAACCATGAACTAGGTATTGACCAACATGTGTGAGACTAGATGAAAATGGAAAGAGTATGGAAGACCAAGAGTTGGATGGAATGTAAATGAATCTTAAGTGTACTTGCAATGTCCAAAGTGTAAGACCAAGTATGTATGTAGTAGAGTAGGTGTCGCTTCCAAAGAGATGATAGTTTCTCTTGATGAGGTAAGTTTCCCTTGACTCTAAGTAAGACCAAATGAGACCCAAAGGTGATAGACCTTGATGAGGGACCACTTAGCATAATTTTGTTGTATGTAGCGTGTTGACAAAGAAAGATGAGGACAAGCAAATGATCTTTTGACTTAAGTTTAGACAAATGTGAATGTAATGTAAGATGTAAAGAAATGATGGACTTTGTGAGACCCAAAGACAAGTTGAATTCTAGATGAAAACCTGAAGAGATAGCTTAGGAAGCTCAAGAATTCTAAAACTGATTGCTCTTGTTTATTCGATTGTAAATTTTTCCAATTTGTGAAGTTGTTTGTTGTGACCAAATCTAAATGTTTGACTATTTTTTTGTGACAAGAGGACACAATGTTGATGAGGACTCAATATTTGCAAGTGTTTAGACTTAAAATGAATCAAAGAAAAGTGTGATGTTTGATGTAAAAATGTTTTGCATACACTTGAAGACACAAAATACATAATGTTTTGATGTTTGATCTTGAATGTTTGATTGTTCAAAATAAGACAAGCACAATTCTTATGGTTGGCCAGGACAATAGTTCTTGATCCCACAAGAGGCTACGCTATTCAGAGCAGATACTTAGATGCTTGACCCCACTGGCTCCACCCTCGGCACTCACTTCTCGGGGCAGCCAAGCATCAGTCCCCATGAAAAACTCCCCATGGCAAACTTTGTATCTCTACTAAGAACCGTATGTATGTCGGTCGCTCTAGAGGTCCGACCTCCTGCCCCAACAACTAGAAGGATTTTGGCTTCTAAAACAAAAAGGTGCTAGTAAGGGCATCCGCTCGTGTGGCCATACATGCAACACTCTCAGCTCTGTAAATATAGAAGGGTCCAAGCTGTTAGGGGTTACACTCTACAAATGATCAAATAAATTTGATCAAACGGGTTTATGGGGAGACATAGTGTCAGTATGAACTAATCAACACACATTACCCATGGCTTTCACCATGGATACAGTTGTTTATAGTGGTTTGGAAGAGGATGGCTTTTCCTCGCTACCACTTGGGTCGTTCTCTCCTTACTAGTAGGCCTAATGACCACATGGGGAGACATGCCCTCTAAAGATGAAACAAAAAGAGCCTATTGCCCAAAACACAAAAGACACTGGTTCAATTTTAGTGCACCAATTGAAGTGTTTGATAATCTATGAAAACAAGGCACACAATAAAGATCAAAAGGAAATCCTTGTCAAGGTCCTGCAACAAAGATTTGTTAGTAGTTTGGGTTGTTTCAAATGATTACCCCTTCCTGCAAGCACACAAGTTAGGTAAATTTTAGATCCAAATAGACTTTGTGAAATAGGGGCCTTCAACAATGCATTTTTTTGACCAATTCACAAATATGATTCATCATAAAAAATAAAAAAAAGACCACCTATAAAATTTCAAGAAATTTCCAGAAATGTAAGAAAATCCAAAAAATTTGCTAATTTGCTCCAAAAATTATTTTTTTATGAAAAATCATAAAAAATTCTTATAAAATGCAAAATTCCCAGCAAATCTGAAATGTTTACTAGGCACTCTTGATTGTCTTCCAAACCTGCATAAAAAACATCTTGGAAAAATTACAAGCAGTTTGTGAGTTATGAGCAAAATAATGCAAAACCCTAATTTTCAAAGATCTGATTTTTTAGGAATTATTTTTCATCAAATTTAAAATCACAAAGAATAGATCCTATGTATAATTTGTAGAGATTTTCAAAAATGTAAGAAAATCCAAAAAATCACTAATTTTCTCTCAAAAATAATTTTTTATGAAAATACATAAAAAAATCATAGAAACTTCAAATATGCTCCAAAAACTCTGAAATTTTGACTGAGCACCTCTGATAATTTTCTTGATCTTCCAAAAAGATTTTATGCCACAATTCAAAACCGTTTGTGAGATCTGATCAAAATAATGAAAAACCCTAATTTTTCAAGATACAATTTTTTAGGAAATACTTTGCATCAAAATTAAAATCAAAAAGAACAGATCCTATGTATAATTATGTGAGATTTCCAAAAATGTAATAAAATCCAAAAAAATTGCTCATTTGCTCTCAAAATTAATTTTTTATGAAAAATCATAAAAAATTCATAGTAAATGAAAATGTGCTCCAAAAATTATGAATTTTGGATTGAGCACTCTTGATGTTGTCTTAAACCTGCCAACAAAATTTTGTGCAAAAATTTCAAGTCATTTGTGAGATCAGATCAAATCTCTCCAAGATCTTGATTTTGTGTTAGAAAAACTTGCAAAAAACAAAGATATAACAAAAATCCATGTCCCACGGGGTGTGCCAAAATGTTTATGGTGAAAAGTGGAAACAACAATATTGAAAGACTAAATGAATTCAACCACAAAACCCTAGCCTAACAACAACAAAGATCCACCATAACATATGAAGATTACCTAAGACAATGCAAATCAAATAAAATCACAAAGATTATACCATCACATGTCAAATTGGGTTTGGATCTCCATTCTTCCTATCTCCATTGATCTCGCTTGATATATTTGCTCTCAGATTTTATGTGTGCACAAGAGCTCAATAAAGAACGGAAATGTGGTTGTAAGTAGGCTTGATCACATATGAAAGTTTGAATGCATATAGTAGTCAGGTAGTCAACGGATCAAGGTTGATAATGAAGGAAGCATCTCCTTATATAGAAGAGACTATAAGAAATGGAGGGATAAGATTAAGAGGTGTAAAAGATGAATGGTTGGCTAGGATTAGAGGGTAGGTAGAGAAAATAAGAAAATAATGAGAGGGTAGGTAGTGAATGAATTAAGAGATGAATGGCATGTGTCATGGGTAGAAAAGGATAATGAATTAATTAAATAAATAAAGATTTATTTAATTAATAGAAGAAGTGAGATCAATTAAATAAATTAAATATTTATTTAATTTAGGAAAAGGATAATTTAAATAAATAAATGTATTTATTTAAATGAGAAATAAGGCTAGAAGAGGATAAATGAATTAATTAAATAAATTAAGATTTATTTAATTAATAGAAGAATTAGGATAAAATAATTAAATAAATAAAGATATTTATTTAATTAGACAGGACAATTTTAGGTGTCTACATCCCCAATAATAATATTTACAATAAAATATAATATACAATGTAACAACTCTCCACGAATATTCCCCGAGGAATCTCTACATGTTGGACATCCATCTAGGTGCTCCTAGGTGCAACAATAATAATAAATTAATACATTACATGTCCATGGGAAATCCATAATAAATAAAATATTACAATTAAACATCGTTATGAAAGGTGTACAACACCTATTTTCCCAACATTCTCCCACTTATTGTATACATTGCATAAGGGGCAATCAACCATATCTTGAACAAGGGAATAATCCCTCCTAACACATATACCATCATGGAATCAAAGTGCTCCATGTGCTCCATCAAGATACCTACAACAAGAAACAAAGTGAACACGATCTCATACATGAATGC
Source organism: Cryptomeria japonica (assembly GCF_030272615.1). Taxonomy (NCBI): domain Eukaryota; kingdom Viridiplantae; phylum Streptophyta; class Pinopsida; order Cupressales; family Cupressaceae; genus Cryptomeria; species Cryptomeria japonica. The sequence goes on along the minus strand of NC_081409.1, from coordinate 414,773,379 downwards.
TCCAACCCTCCATCGAGCCACTACCACTGGACATCAAAAGTGCATCCAAAGAGAAATCCACATAATGTGTCGTAACAAATGATAAGTCTTGTATCAACTGATATCCAAACACAGAAAAATAATCTAAAGGTAACCAATGCATCGGTTGCTGTTAAGAACCAATAACCATAGCTGAAATAGCACACACAATAAGTTCTAACACATCCAACTATCCATACCTCCAAGGTATACAAATCAAGTAAATACTAGCTCAATGACATATACAACCTGTAACATGTAACCATAAGCTCTAAGTGCAATACCTGTCACATATGTGCACCTAGAAACCCCCACTGAATAGGTAATGTTTGAAATGAATCCACTAACAACATCAAATAGAAGTGTAACCATAACCATGTAGTATCAAGGAACATCCACAACAAAATGAATAACATTTAAACCAATAATCTGCAAGTACAACTCTCACCACAAGTCTCCATAACTCTCCCATGTTCTCCACAACCAAGGAAAGAAAGATATAAAGGAACCTCCATGTCATCTCCCACATGACAACACATGAACACAAACTAGCAAACAAATAGCTCCAAACAACCTGAAACCAATGTAATGTGAACCCGAACATCCAAGAAGATAACCAAAACCAAAGAGAGAAACACTAGAATTCAAAACATGTATCTGTAGCGTCCTAAAATTGCGACACTTGCAATTTCGACTGCATTTCAGTCTTCACGATGGTGACGCAACACGCAACCTGAATGGAGACCCCAAAACTTGCTCACGACACCAAAAACTGCATTTTTCAAGCACCTTGGCCTGAACCTCCTTGCACCCCGCTGTCCCGGAGGTGGGACCAGAGCGCCCAGCGCCCTGGTCCCTCAGGACCAGGGCGCCCAGCGCCCTGGTCCCTGGGTCCTATTTTGGGCCCGGTCTCCTAAGTGATATCAGGTCTTTTTTATTGTAATTTGGAAATATACTTCCCTGGTCGGCCTAAGGTCGGGAAAATCAGTCTATCAGCCCTAATTGACAAGTATATAAACTACATTTTTCTCTCTCATTTGGGAGAACATATACATGAGGAGGATATGTGTACAAAGCGTGGAAACTATACTCAAGCATTCAAGCAATCAATCATTTCAAGTCTCCATTCAAGGCTAAGTGTTGCATTCAAGACAAGGATTCAACCATTGAAGAGGAGATCACTTATTACATGCTACATACTACAACATACAACATCTAAACCTTTGCACATAAGGATACCAACATCCTTAGAACAAGGTATTAGTACTTGTTTACATTACAGTCATTTACATTTACAGCTCTTGCTCATTTCTTGGTTAATTCCAAAACCGGGGTTTGACCTAAAGGCAAACCCCTAATCCCTAACCCCCCAATCGTCTTTGCTTTTCTGTGTGTAGGTTGCAGGTACGCCGCTGAAATTGAAGATCTGGAATCCTTGTGCAGAGACGAACCGATCCCCCTTCGTTTGACGGATTTTTCGGAGGACCGTGGCGCCGGGCGCCATTGTCTTGACAACTTTTGCTCAAATTTGCAGGACGGCGCCGTATCGACATTTTACTGCTAATTCCAGGTCCACAGCTTCATCCTATAACCTAAACTCAGTTTATAAGCGAATCTTTGTCACTTTCTATGCATGCTTAGCTTAATTCTTCTATGCACATTCTTTACAAAAGAGGGTAGCCTTGCTTTCCTAACCCTTGAAATTCATTTAGCATCCAATCTTACATTGTGTGGGATTGAATCTTATGAGTTTCAACCCCTCTTTTGAATGTAAAGTCTTCCCCCTAAGTGAAAACCCATCGAATCCTAGCGAACCTCCCTTCTCTCTCCTCGGAGTCGGAAGAGGGGAGAACAACTAGGGTTCGACCACGATTTTCCGCTTTACATTTTGGTGAACCCGACGTGAACATCCTTTCTGATTTTTCATGCTTAGATCTGAAAAGTTGATTACATTTCCATGTTTGATCTTTTGCAAAATTTTAGAGGTGATTGCATAAAAACCCTAAATTTTCTTTTTGAACATTGAACTTGCGAAATGTTTAATTGTTAATGCTTGCTTCAGATCTGCTTTTCTATTACAAATTATCAATTCATGTCTGTACTTTAATTTTGAAAATTAAGTGGTTAAAAGTCAAAACCCTAATTTTTGAAACCCTCTTGATTCAACCTTTGTCCGACAATTTCACTGATCAAAACATCTCCAAATCAGCTGTAACTTTGGATTCTGCAATAAAATCACATTATCCTTCATCCCTGAAAATTTGGAAAAAAGTTGCGAGGACCGTGTTGCACTCCGAGCACCATCGTCCCCGACATTTTTTCTGAAATTTCGGGAGCGACATCTTACTGTGTTTTTCTGCTAAAATCCAGAATTTTGGCTGATTTTATCAATTATAGCACCTTCAAAATTACAGTCAAAGTTGGTCTTGCGATTGCTTGGTCTAAGGCTCCTAATCATTCAAAAATTGTCGAAATTAAAATTTTGTGTCAAAATTGCGTTTTTATTATCATAAATCTGAAAAGTGTGTCTACATTCATTCGAAATTTCAGTGCTTTATTCAAATTCTTGCAATTTATGACTTTTGAAATTAAGTGCTTAATTACAACGACCTTGATTTCCGCTTTCAAAATCAAATTTTGCGTGAAATTGAGTCAATTTTTAAATTTCAAAATTTGCATTGCTCTTGACATTCCCTCTAAAATCATAAAATTCAAAATTTCAGTTTCCCTCTCTTTTTCAAAAACTCAAAATTTTGCATTTTTCGACAATCTTGATAGGGTTCAATTTTGAATTTGCAACTTTAATTTGGCCTATCTACAGATCGTAAAATCCCTCAATTTTTTCAGATTAGCTCTAAAATCATCATACCTTTCATCCCTGCAAATTTTGAAAAAAGTTGCAAGGACCGTGTTGCACTCCAAGCGCCACGGTCCCGGACATTTTTTCCGAAATTTTGGGAGACTATTGTGATTGTATTTAACAGCTTAAATCTGGAAGATTGGCTGGTTTTACTGAAAATTGCTACCTCTAAGATCAAAATCTTTTCTCTCTCTCTAGTGCATGAGTTTTACAACAGCAAGCCCTACTTACACTATTCCCGTTAGACGAAGCCATAGAATTAAGTCCTTCCGAGGTTTAACTACTGAAGAGATGGAACCTAATTTGAGTAGCCTTTTTAACGAGGATATGGGTAATTCCTCTAATCCTCCTAATGATGAAGAAGCTCCCCATGAAGTTTCCGTTGAACAACTTTCCAAATTGGATAACCAATTTGATGATTTTCACCAATGGATGTCTCATGAGTATCCCGATAGTCAAGCTCTTCCTTTAATTGAGGGTCTAAAATGCATGCTTCAAAGTGATAAGAATGGAATTGATGTTTTATGTGGTATCACACATATTGTGGATTCGAATATGATGCCTATGAAGAGTTGTGCTGAATCTTTAGGTTATACACAACCTCCTACACAAGTCAATCATTCTATTCCTTTGACCACTCCTATTGCTAGTATACCTACCTTTACATCAAACATCATGGCTACCTCTATACAAGACATTCCTCCTGTGATCACTAGTCATGGGGGCAATCCTCCCTCTTCTTCAATTAATCCTCTTCCTTCATTCAATCCAACTTCTTCATACATTCCTTCAATGAATGTTCCTATTACATCTTCACAAATGAACATGACGCAAGGGGGCAATTCATTTAACCATTCCATTCCTCCTTGTAGTGTTCCTCCTATCCAATCATCCCCTATGGTTGACTATCATAGGGTCCCACCACCTTACTCTTTACCTTCTTTCAATAACATCACACCTCCATCTCAATCTAACACACCCAATATGAACTCTTCGACTGAAGCGACCATTAACAATCTTGCACAAACTGTCTCTTCTTTACAGCAACAAATTGCCTCTATGAATCAATCTAAGTTTAGTGTGCCCACATTTGACGTTGCGAGCCCACTTTCTCTTGATATTGTTCGAGCTATCCCTCCTAAACATGTTGAAATTCCACATTTGGAGCTTTATAATGGTAAAGGAGATCCTCTAACACATGTTAAGACTTTTCAAACAATTTGTACTGATTTTACTTATGACTCAAGGTTGCTTGCAAAACTATTCACTAGAACATTAAGAGACAAAGCCCTACAATGGTATTGCTCGTTGCCTTCTTATTCTATTACTTCTTTCGAACAACTTGCAAATGCTTTCATTCAACAATTTCAAAACAATATAAGTCCTAAAGTTACTTTGATTGATTTAATGCATTGTAAACAAGGTGTTAAAGAAAAAGTGACTGATTTTATTGGTAGATATAAGCATTTGTATGCTCAAATTTCTTTTCCAGTGCCTGATAATGATATTCAAAGAATCTTTATTTCTAATTTACAAAAAGATATTCGAGACAAACTTCTATTTTCTGAGTTTACTTCTTTCCAACAGTTGTGTGCCACTCTTCACAATTATCAACTGACTGTGAGTCAAATGGAACAATCACATCCTATGGCTCCGAGTGATAAGGGTGATAGCAGTCAACAACCATTTGGGAAGATTAAACCGAATAGAGATTCCATCAAATTCAATGAAAACATCATCAACAGCAATGTGAATGCAGCATCAGGTGTGCCTCCTATTTCTAAATTTTTCAGGAAAGAAAGAAAGTATACTCCTTTGAATGAATCATTGCATGACATTATGAATAAGTTATTGGGACAAAATGTGCTTACTCTTCCTCCTGTTCGACAAATTGATCCTGCAAAGATTACTTCACCTTATTTTGATCACAAAGCTTTTTGTCATTTTCATCGTCAGCCTGGTCATGATACTGAAAAATGTTTTTCTTTAAAGGGTAAAATTCAGGATTTGATTGATAATAATACTATTTCTGTTTCTGGAGTGAATGATAAAGGCAACACATCTGTAGCTCCTCCTAACCAAAATCTTCAGATTTTCACTGATCCATTGCCTTCTCATACCTCTAATGCAATTGAGGCTAATGATTCCTCTCTTTCATCTGATGGTCTTGTGTCTATGACTCCAAATGTGATTAACTTTGTAGAGCAGCAAGAAATCCCTAAAGAACCTTCCATCACATTTGATTCTAGTGAAACCATTAGAGCACCTGATGGTCCTTTATACATAGTTGCAAAAGTCAAGAATACACCTTGTTGTGGAGTGCTTATTGATCCTTCGTGCATGATTAATGTTATTACTGAAGAATTTCTTTTTACTTTGCAATTGAATCAAGTGATCTATGACAAAACAGATGTGATTGTGAAACTATTTGATGCATTTTCTTCTCCTGCAATTGGTTCTATTACATTGCCTATTGAGGTCCATAATAAATCTCTTGATGTGAACTTTGCTATTATTCCTTCTTCCGAACAATTTCGTGTGAAGCTTGGCTATCCTTGGCTATCTTCCATGAAGGCTATTGCTTCTCCTATACATAAGTGTTTGAAATTTCCCCATAATGGTGAAGTTGTTACTGTCAATCATAGTCTTTTTAAACCAGCTGAAAGAACCTCTAGTGTTCCTATTGATTACTTTTGGCCTAAACAATTCCAATCTCTTCCCCCGCGAAGTGATCATCTTTTCAAATCTTATCAAAAGTGGAAAACAGATATGATCCTATCTTTAAGTGAACCTAGAACACCTAAACTTGACATTCCTATCATTCTTGAGAAGGAAATTCTTCCTTTGAAAGATAAAACTAATGTCTTTCCTCAAGAAGATTCCCAACCCATCCCCATGGATGTGACTATGTCTATGCCTGATAAACCTTCTAAGAGTAGACCTATACCTCCTCGTCATGATGGACTTAGTCTTCTCCCTAAACCAAAAATTCCTCCTTTATATGGAGCAGTTCCTCCTCCTACCTTTTATAGAGAAAAGAGACCTTCTTCTTCTCCTATTATCCAGCCTAAGAGACCACAACCTAAACACCCAAGTGCTAAGGATGAGAACATTCCTCCTCCTCAACCTTCTCCACTTCCTACTAAGACTAGACGTAATTGTTCTGCACGCGAACGCCGATGAAAACGTCGTCTTAGGGCTCAAGCAGCCGCTTCTCAAAATTTACAATCTCCAAAAACACCTTGAACAAGCATTATTCCATTTTCGCCTCAGCCGGATATTGAGCCTAAATTTCCTAAACATAAGATGCATGATGGTTTTGATCCTGTGCGAGTTAAAGATCCTATTTTTATAAATCTTGATGATGATATAGATGAAAATGTTATTCATGATGAAAATGTTACTCCTCTTGCTTCTGATAGTGAATATGAACTTGTTGATGTTGATAACCATTTATCTAATGAATTTTCTAAAGCACTTATCCTAGCTCCTAGACAAGAACAATGTGGCTTGGAACATGAACATAGCCCTTGTTTGGATCTTGTGATAGCTCCATCTGCTGTGTTGGATGTTCCTCCTCTAGCGTGTTCCCTACCTTCCCGAAACATTGATCAGCAGGATCGGGGGGTAGATGACATGCAAGACTAGTTACATTAGCATGGCAAATTCTCTCCCCCTCCCTTTTGTTACTTCTTCTATATGTTATTCTCATTCTTCTATTTGTTGTCCTTAGTGTTGTCTACTTGAGGACGATGCAAAGCATTGAGATCTCTTTGGTCTCTCTCATGTTGACTCAAAAGACACATGTGTTCCCTTCTTCTAGGTGACCTTCCTTGATTGGGGAATGAAGAACAATTATGCATACATACATATGATATATACATGAATTATCATACAGCATACTGACCCCGAGGAAAGCGAAGTCACCTCGTGCTTTGTGTTTTGGTGTCTATTATCCTTGGGTTTATCTCACACTTGGGGGCTAAATCCTTGCGATAACGTGCTCCTTTCCTTTCTCATTTCTTATGTGTATCACTACGTTAAAACAATCACCCCCGTTGAGGCGCGTGCGATCGCTTTAACGTAGGGGGGCATACACCCTGGCTATCCCTTCACGATACTTGAAAATTTCTTGGAGAACTTAGCTTTGCCTTGAAAATTTTCGGTATTTCTCTTACATGACTCATAGTGAGGGAACCTTACTACTGATAGTCATGGTTCTCCCTCGTGATCTTCCCTTTTACTTTGTCAATCGAAGTCGTAAGATCCTTAGTCCACTGGGGGCTTGGTGTATCTTGCCTCCTTGACGTGGTGAAAGTCTTTTAATGTTGTTTCCTTGTACTTTACCGGAAGTATGAGCATACATACTCCCGCTAAAGTAGGGGCTAAATGTAGCGTCCTAAAATTGTGACACTTGCAAATTCGACTGCATTTCGGTCTTCACGATGGCGACGCAACACGCAACCTGAATGGAGACCCCAAAACTTTCTCACAACACCAAAAACTGCATTTTTCAAGCACCTTGGCCTGAACCTCCTTGCACCCCGCTGTCCCTGAGGTGGGACCAGAGCGCCCAGCGCCCTGGTCCCTGGGTCCTATTTTGGGCCCGGTCTCCTAAGTGATATCGGGTCTTTTTGATTGCAATTTGGAAATATACTTCCCTGGTTGGCCTAAGGTCGGGAAAATCAGTCTATCAGCCCTAATTGACAAGTATATAAACTACATTTTTCTCTCTCATTTGGGAGAACATATACATGAGGAGGATATGTGTACAAAGCGTGGAAACTATACTCAAGCATTCAAGCAATCAATCATTTCAAGTCTCCATTCAAGGCTAAGTGTTGCATTCAAGACAAGGATTCAACCATTGAAGAGGAGATCACTTATTACATGCTACATACTACAACATACAACATCTAAACCTTTGCACATAAGGATACCAACATCCTTAGAACAAGGTATTAGTACTTGTTTACATTACAGTCATTTACATTTACAGCTCTTGCTCATTTCTTGGTTAATTCCAAAACCAGGGTTTGACCAGGGTTTGACCTAAAGGCAAACCCCTAATCCCTAACCCCCCAATCGTCTTCGCTTTTCTGTGTGTAGGTTGCAGGTACGCGGCTAAAATTGAAGATCTGGAATCCTTGTGCAGAGACGAACCGATCCCCCTTCGTTTGACGGATTTTTCGGAGGACCGTGGCGCCGGGCGCCATCGTCCTGACAACTTTTGCTCAAATTTGCAGGACAGCGCCGTATCGACATTTTACTGCTAATTCCAGGTCCGCAGCTTCATCCTATAACCTAAACTCAGTTTATAAGCGAATCTTTGTCACTTTCTATGCATGCTTAGCTTAATTCTTCTATGCACATTCTTTACAAAAGAGGGTAGCCTTGCTTTCCTAACCCTTGAAATTCATTTAGCATCCAATCTTACATTGTGTGGGATTGAATCTTATGAGTTTCAACCCCTCTTTTGAATGTAAAGTCTTCCCCCTAAGTGAAAACCCATCGAATCCTAGCGAACCTCCCTTCTCTCTCCTCGGAGTCGGAAGAGGGGAGAACAACTAGGGTTCGACTGCGATTTTCCGCTTTACAGTATCATGTCCTTCTACATACACCTCTAAAGGCCAATAGTGTGAAGTATGATATCCTCCATAAAATCCCAAATGAGAATAACATAACAACACCCAACACCTGTTTAGTCCCTTGGACTAAACCAATCTATATAACATGTACTCAACATGGATGTAAGGCTCTCATAACCAAAAAAATCAAAATAAATATCCATTCCCAAGCCTAGGGAATACACGCAATAAACCATCTGCCAAACTAATATAAATGACTGCCACCATCATAATAATAACTCAAATGCACAATGAGATAGCCAATGACATCTCTCAAATGAACCCTCTAGAACTAAACAACTTCATAGCTCAAGATCCATATCTATGAAAGATAGGCATAAACATAATGCACCTAAAAGGAAACAATGGGCAATACCTCTCAAGTAGTAAACTGCTGAGTAGACCAAGAGTGGAGAATGAGAATGCTCATCAAGCTATCCAAGTCATCATGACTCATCTAAGAACAATATTCTCTCAAGTCTATACCAAGTGAACAGTCCTTGGTCTTTCTGTTGAAACCATCAACCATCTCAACACATGTCTCAAATCCTAAAAGAATACCAGCATCACCTATATCTCCATGTATCCATGACTACCTATAACCAATCAATCCATGCCAAACTCCAAATGCAACATAGCACCACCATGAAGTAATCAAGAAAATGATCATGTACCCAATACAAAGAGAACTACCAAGATCAATGTCAAGGCTCAAACCACATAATCAGGAACAAAACATGACAACATGATCTAACCATCCCCTCCAAAGGAGATAACATGCTCCATATGAACATATCCAATAACCACACCATGCCAAAACATTAATCTAGAATAAAGAGTGCACCATTACAAAATATCAATCATCATATCAAACAAGGATAACATGTCAAATGAAATCATAAACCACACCTCAACCAAGGACTCCTTGAACCCTCAAGATGTAAACATCCTCAAATATCATGAAGATCACATACTCCAAGTGAACATAACATGGTCTCAAGAGAAATGTATCATTCCAAACTTTAAATCGATAATCAAGAGTAAACCATGACATAATAGAATACTCTAAACCAAATATCACCTGTAACCATCTCCAATCAACATGAAGATAACCATCTCCTAAAAGTGTACCCGCAAATGTGAAAGACCCTTCTGCAGCAACAAGATCTAAGGCATCCTCCAAACATCTGCACATTAAGAAGATCATCCACCATCCAATGGTGAATACACATCACTACTACAAGCTCCCACTGAACCATGATAACAAGCTCTCCATAGCATCGTAATAACCATCTCCTAAATGACGATCATCCAAGTCTACACACATACAACTGAAAGTGTCAATAATCATCAAGTAAATTATTGATGAGAGGCAAGGTGATTTTACAGTTGTAGAAATCATAGATTACTGCCAAAGAAAAAAAAAAAAGAGAAGATTCTATAAACAGGTTACAAAATTGCCTTTAGAGTTCAGGCATAACTGAGATGGTTACAACTAATGAAAACCATATCCCTAACCAAGGTTAGGTTTGAAGGGGGAGAAGATCAGATCGACAGATCTGATGACATGCTAGAACACTATTTGGAAGATGTCCCTCAGTCTAGAAAAAAGAAAAATCACTCCTTGGTGAAGTAATCCCTACCGACAAGCAAGGCCAAGCACATTTGGAGGGACAAAAAGTTTTCATTTTGTATTTAAAAATCATGGTGGCATCTAAAATTGACCTACAGGGGTCACCTCTAGAGTTATGGAAAGAAAATCTGGCAGTTGGAGCAAGATCGAGTTCAAAATTGAGCATCGGCTCAACACAGAATTACCTGGATCATCAGGTCCACAGCCACCCTCCTGCAGAGAAATCAAAACCCAATGGCCATCGTGAATTCAAACATCCTTCATCAATCTAAGAGATCCACACGAAGATGGATGTGTGAGATCTCTCCATGAAGGCACCCAGCAGGCCCAACGCAAGATTAATACATGGTCGTTCGATCAGGCCTTTATAAAAATCCAAAGGCCACAAATGTCTAACATGACACCCCGGGTTTACGTTTTACTAGTTGTGTTTGACCACTGACAACACTGAGCTCTTATCCCGCAACATCATTATGGGTCTACATTTACCCTGCAGGATAAGTGTTCCTTGGTCTTTCCTTGTTTCCTTATCTCATGGCCCCCTTTAAGCCTTTTATTTACCTTGTGGGATAAGTATTTGTCACTTTTTCTCCTTTGCTTCTTATCCTGCAGCATCACTTTGTTATTATTGTAACCCTGCGGAATAAGGTTAAAACACTTGCCCTAGTTAATCTCTTATCCCGCAGACTGTCACTGATGTTCTTGTGACCTCTTCGGATAAGCCTTTACTCACTTTGACTTTCTTTGTTTACCCCGTGGCCCTTTTTTGTTTACCTTTTCACCCCGCGGGATAAGAGTCCTGTTTGTTTTTCTTCGCCTAGTTTATCCTACGGCCCCTCTTCACTATCTGTTCAACTTCACAAGATAAACCATCCTTGCTTCATATTGATCTTATCCCGCAGGACCACATGACCGCTTCCAATGTGTTGTGAGATAAATGAAAAGCCCACCCACTTTGTTAATTTCTTATCCCACGAAAAATTATCGATGACTTTTAACTCCATGGGATAAGCGAAATGATTATCATTATTTCTTATCCCGTGAGAACCTTGTTGCATCTATTTCACCCTGTTGGATAAGAGAAGAGCTCTGTCTTTGACTTCCTTATATTGTGGGACCTTATCCCACGTGGTCAGAACCTGCTAAGGTTGGCACAAAAATTGCCAACATTTATGGCGACTTAGAGGGGGTGCAAGCCTGCTTAGCACATTGATCAATAGCCTTATGAAGCCCATTGGGTGCAGAGTCAAAACCTAAAACAAAAGATAAATCTTTGCCCCTTCAAAAGTCAAAAAATTTTCCATTATGGAGAATAGCCTATCCGCACGCACTTGTTGGAAAGCAGAACAACATAAATTACAATATTTACAACAAAGGTTGCAACATCAATCCTCTAAGTGCATGCTTTAAGGTGAATCCCATTCACCACAATGGGAAGATCTTCCCCATTAAACCTAGCTAACCTAAAAGCATTAGCCTCCTTGCATCATGTAATCACATAGGGACCACTCCATATTGCGTCAAATTTTGAGTGCCTCCCACGTTTCGCTCTATCAGTGTCCCATTTTAGGATAAAATCTTTGACCTAGAAGGTCCTTGACTTCGTCCTCATGTCAAAGTATCTCTTTACATATTCTTGATGGAGGTCTACTTGTCGTTCTCTCTGAAACCTCTTCAAGTTGTGTAAGTTCACCATACCTTACTGATAAAGCGTTATTTTCCAGAAGCTCCAACTGATGTGTCGGGTCCAAAGATGGTAACTCAAGGGATAGGCGAAGCCTAGCTTCCCTCCCATATACTAGCTTGAAGGGAGAGTTTCCCAAATCTCTCTTGGGAGTAATTCTATCATCCTATAGAGTTGTTCCCAACTTTTTGTTTCATGCTCTTTGATTATCCTAAAGAGTCCTCTTGATGATTCTAATGAGGTTTTTGTTAGAGGACTCAGCTAAGCCATTTCTTTGGGGATAATAATTTGATGATGTTTTCAGACACACATCATGCTAGACTGTCCATAGGATGATCTGAGAGCCCACAAGGCCTTGGCATGTTTGATATGATGGTGGAAGGGGCTCCAAATCTGGTTTCAATCCCCTCAAGGAATTTAACCACTGAATTCTCAGTTGCATCCTTCAAAGCAATAGCCTCTGCCCACCTTATGAAATACTCTACGGTAGCCAAAATCCACTTGTGGCCTACACTTGACAATGGATTGATAGGTCCAATAAAATCAAGCCCCCATTATGAAAAGGGCTAATCAATTGAAATGGGATGAAGAGGAAAGACAGCTAACCCTTGCTTTCCTGCAAAAAATGCACATTCTTTGCACTGTCTAACCCATTTGTGAGCATCATTGAATAGAGAAGGCCAATAATAGCCTACTCTCATGATCTTCATATCTATAGTTTTTGTAAAGAAATGGCCACCAGAGGGCCCATTATTAAATTCCTCTAACAACCTGTTGGTCTGATCTCCATGGATGCACCTTAGCAGGACACCATCCAGACCTCTTTTGAATAATATACCATCCACTAAGGCATAGAGGATGGACTGCAATCTAAGATGCCTTCTCTTGGTTCTATCAAAGTTAGAAGGATAGATACCATCCTTCAAGAAGGTAGACATCACTTCCAACCAACTGGTTTGTGCATCTCCCTAGTTACAAACATGTTCTTCTTCCTGCAGCAAGAGGGAGGTCTCTAAGCCTTCCCAAAAAAAAAGAATTGAACTACTCATAGAGTCCTCTTCCCCTCACTAATCTGGTAATTTTGATGTCAAGGTCATGCCCTATGACCTTAGTGATCCATACAGCTCTCTTCTCACCTATATCCTTGTTGAGAAGGAAACCCTTGACGTTGGCATGTGGGACTAGGAGTTAAATGTTGTTGTTTGAGAGCATGTGTCTAAACGTTTTTAGTGTTCTCACAACTGTGATGACTTTACTTTCTAGATAGTTGTACTTGAGTTCATATTCCTTTAGGCCTTCACTTAAAAAAGCTATGGGCTACTTCAAAACATCTTGATTTGACTGTGTTAGGACAGCAGATATACTTGCATCTCCTCCTAATGTATAAAAGATGAAATCCTTCTCATAGTTAGGATTTACTAAGGTAGGAGCCTCTGCAATGGCATCTTTGATCTTATCAAATCCCTCCTTCCCCTCCTTGGTCCACTTGAAGGGAAAATCCTTCTTTAGCATGGTTGTGAGAGTCTTGACCAAGGTTGCAAGGATTGGGATAAACTTTTTGACAAAGTTGATTCTTCCAAGGAAGCTTTGAAGTCCTTTCTTATGATGTGGAAGTGGAAGAGACACAATGGCTTCCACTCTCTCTGGGTCTATGGCCAAACCATCTTTCGATAGAATGTGTCCAAGTATTTTTCCCTGATCAGTGGGAATTACACACTTGATGGGGTTCAAGGACACACCACATTCCTTGCACTTTTTTAAAACTTTCTCAAGATGAGAAAATTGGTCTTCTGCATGCTTGGAGTATACAGTAATATCATCAAGATATACTAGTACAAATTCTGCTAATACTCCCTTAAAAGCCATATCCATGGCTCTTTGAAAAGTTGCACATGCATTTATTAGTCCAAAAGGCATCTTACAATTGGCATAAGTGCCCCATTTAGTAGGGAATGAAGCCTTGCATTGGTTAGATTCTTGGACTAATATTTGGTTACAACCTGAGTATCCATCCAAGAATAAAAATCTTTCAGAGCCACTAACCTTAGAATTTATTCCATGGAAGGAAGGGGTTAATGGTATTTAAGGGAGGCTCTGTTGAAGTCCCTAAAGTCTACACACAGTCTAATTTCCCCATTCTTCTTCCTAACTGGAACAAGATTGGCTACCCATGAAGAATGCTTAATTGGAAAATTAATGCTAGATTCTATAAGTTTGGATAACTCCATTTTCATCAAAGGCTCAATTTTGGGGTTTATAGGCCTTTGTTTTTGTCTAACTAGTTTAGCATTAGGATATAACTCTATTGTATGTTGAGCTAAACTAGGATCAAACCCTTTTAGATCCTCATAGCTAAAAGCAAAAATATCCTTATACTCTTGACAGAGATTGACAAAAGTACCTTGATTAGATTGGGAACATACCTTTCCCAAATTGAGAGCTTTTCCTTCCACCCTGGCTATTGATTTGTAGTCTCCTTTCCTTATGGTCATGTTCATTGCTTTCCCTTTCATTTGATCATCACGATTGAAGATCCCCTCCAAGGTGATCAACCCCTTGGTAAGCTTGTTATAACTAAGTTAAATGATTTAATCTCCATACTAGTCCCGTAGCATGCCCTGCTTCTTATGTGAGAACTCTGCTTCATCTTGCAAGAAATTCACAATTTGTTGATTAGAATCAAATACCTTCCAATTCACTTGGTTATCAAGCAGTGCAGGTCTCACCACAAGTCTAATCTCTTGTTCTTTCTCCATTGCAATATGAGAAGGAATGTCATATTGGGCACCAATTGTTGCTAATCAGTTAGCATGTTTATTCTAATTTCTAGGGACACTAGAAATATTGAAGGCCTCAAATCCTTCAATTATGTCTCATGCTCTATGCTTGTAGGACTTGAGAAGTTTTTTCTTGGTGGTGCTATTATTTCTAACTTTATTATCAACCAACTCACTATCTCCATGCACCTTCAAATATTTGATCCCTCTCCTTTGTACTATTTGGAGACCCAAAATCAAAGCCTCATACTCAGCTACATTGTTAGTGCAACTAAACTGAAGTCTAGAAGAAAAGAAATATTTTTCTCCCTTGGGAGAGATTAGTATTACATCGGCCTCTGCACCATTTTTGTTCCTTGAACCATCAAAGAATGTGTCCCATAGCCCATGCATATCATTTTCTTCCTTTGAAATATTGCGAATGAGGGTGTCTTCTTCATGTATAAAATATGTACCCAGGATGGTATCATTGACCTCATCAATGGGGTCAAACTGAAATGCATTTTCCCACTCATCAAGTAGGCAATCAGGAACCTCATCCAACTAAGTTGCAGGCTCTTTTACTAAAATTTCTTCTTTCTCCTCATGGAGAGTACAATTCATGTTGATAGGACTTGGGGTATAGGGCTCTATATGATCATTGGCAATAGGTTCAGCCCTAATGGTTACTTTGGTATCATATCTTGTCCTAAACAACATGTGAGACTAGTCAGAAGATAGGTAAGCACCTATTTTGGCAGTGAATTCCCTAGATAAACAAATGGAAAAATAAGCAGGGAGGTCAATCACTGAGGTGTTTTGCAACACACTACAACCCGGGCATGCATGTAAGGTCAAATTTAAATCTTTAATGACTCCCACTATCTTAATTGATGTGCCATCAAGTTGCACCACCCCTCTTGTTATAGGTTCATACTTGATACCTAAGCGGTCAGCTATCTCCTTTGCCATAACTGAACTACTAGCCCCACTATCTATCATGCAATTATGAACAAGTTTATCTCCTATGATTAATGATACATAAAAAGGGGGAGGCTTACTGATTTTCTTTGAACTCTCTACCTCCAAATGTTGCACCAAGCTTGTGGAGGTTGAATAACTATGACCTTGACTGGTACTTCCTACAACATCCATCCCCTTTAGGGCTTCCTAAAGTAGGTCTCTTTGAGATGGGATAGCCAGAGAATCCCACATTGATACATTAAGTTTGGCCCTCTTCATATTTTCATCAATATTAAGGTGATGGCAGCCTTAGCAGGGACCTTTGCAACAACAAGGTCCAGTTTTGGTGTGATAGGAACCTTAGGTGGCTCTCTCTCCTTGACATTTTGTGTCAAATCTCGCTCCCTATTTCGAGAAGTCACCCTATCAAATGAATTTGGCATTGAATATTATAGGACAAGTTATGAAGCTTGAGTTGATGTAGTAGAAGAAATATCAGGGTCTATAGACCTCCTTTTTTATCTTGTGTTGTTGGTCACATTGTCCCCACTTGTCTGATTTATGCCAAAAAAATCAGCCTCCTGCCAATTCATGAAAGTTGTATCCCACTATGGATGGTCAGGATAGTCAGCAAATTGTTTCTTCCCTAGTGTTATTGGTTCATGTTGTGCCACCAAGGCCTGAGAAAATTCACCGTTCAAGCATGAGACCTGATTGTGTGGCTTATTGCATGGGACACACCAATATTGTTCCTAAGCAAGATTGTTCTGAACTAGCACTATAGCCTTTGAAGTGCTTGCAACTGTGGGATTCAAACTGTTCAAGGGCCTAGCATTACTCCATTGGTTTTTCCCTTGAAAATTAGGCCTTTGTTGCTAATGATTCTAGTTTGATGCTTGCAAAGGCCTATTGTTAAATCTTGTGGTAGCTGTATCTTAATTGAGACCAATTCATTTCCATATCCTTGTAGTTGTTGGCTCATTTTTTGCATTGAAGCCTCCATAGCAGCCATGAACTCTTGGATTTTAAAAAATGGATGGGGTGTAGGTGTAAGCAAAAGGCTTGAAGACGTCGTTGGTATTGGTGCTAAAACATGTTGTTGGGTAGGAGCCTCTGGAAATAAGGGCATTGGAGGCCTAGGAGACAATTGTCCTGCCTATATTAAGCAATTTTTTGCCCTTATGGTAGTCTCATAAGCTAATGGGAGATTATTTCCTCCCATAGAATAAATCATAGCTGCTATGTCACTGTTCAAAGCCTTTAGAAAATATAGAAAAGCATGGTTTCATGAAGGCTTTACTAATGATGGGATCCTATCCTATGTCTTTTAAATCTATAATTGAAATCACCCATGAACTCATGGGTTGCTCTTTTTATTGTGGTCAGTTGCTCCATAAGTGATAGATGGTCACTTTTATCCTCAAAATGCTTGCATAGATTTTCTCCTAACTCATCCCAATTGTGAATGGAGTTAGGAGCTATCCCTCTATAGAATTGGAGGGCTTTCCCTTTGAATGAGGAGGCAAGAAGCCTCACTGCAACATTGTCTTTAGTGACATAAAACATTATGCAAATGCTCGCCACATCCTATATATATTCTTTAGGGGAGGTAGATGTTTCTCCAGTGAAAAATGGTATAGCCTTCAAGGTTGCTACTGGAATGTCATTCTTTTGAGTCAGGACTAAGGGACTGCCACCATTGAAAGTGGCAAAGGTATTTTCCCTTAGGACCATCATTGTAAAAAAGGGTTTGTTGATATGGATGGAAGGGCCTCTAGATTGAGAAGGTCTGATAAAAGGTGGGGTAGAATCAGACCTTAGCAGTGTGGATATTTTTGCTTGCATTCCCCTAACAGGTGACAATGAAAACTTACCTCTAGTTCTTCTAGAATTTGAATATGAAAGTTCAAAGTATTGGAAATTACCTCTAGAAGATGCACTAGTGTATACTCCTAGCATGTAAGTGGTAGCTAATCCTCGCCAAGAGTCTAAATTTATTCCTTAGAGTCACCAAGTGCTTGATTGATCACCTCCAAAGGTTGAATTTCTCAAGAAAAGCACTGAATCCTCAGCAAGTATGTTGAAATTGAGTCCCATCGGGCATTCCAAAAACTATGGTATGACCAGTGGCTTGAAGTGTAATAGTCTGAAAATTGAATCTTCTTGAATGCTTTAAAGATTTATCCCACCAAGATTGCCAAAAACTATTGTCACAAAAGTTTGCACCCTGGGTGATCGGGCTTGACCACCAACCTTGTAAAACATGGAAATAACCTCTCAAGTGTGGGACCTTTCTTAATGTGAGGTTGAATCTCTAGAGAATGTTGGCTTCCTATTCAATCTAATGCAAAGTGTTAGACAAATCCAACACAAATAATCTAACATTACTGATTTCTGACAGGGAAAAGGGAGAGAGAGAAGGGTTGTAGGAAAGAAGGGAAATAAGACTTGCACCTAGACTAAAATTCGATCTACCCCCACCTATAACTGCACAAAACATTAACAAAACTGCCCAAAAATACACTAATTCCTATCTAATTTATCTTTCTAAGATTGATTCAAGGTTGGAATTCTTAACAATGGCCAAGGAACAAACAATGTTCTCAGATGCCACTCTAAGGGGAATCAACACTATTACTAATGCTAACAATGCAAGAAAAGATGCATTCATGCAAATAGGTAAAGAAGATAGATAATTTACATAAAATGAAACTAGGTAAGGCAACCAAAATTTATTGATGAGAGACAAGGTGATTTTACAGTTGCAAAAATCATAGATTACTACCAGAGAAAAAAAAAAGAAAAAAAAGGAGAAGATCATGTAAACAGGTTACAAAATTGCCTTTATAGTTCAGGCATAACTTAGATGGTTACAACTGATGAAAACCCTAACCCTAACCAGGGTTAGGTTACAAAATGTCTGAAGGGGGAGAAAATCATATTGATAGATCTGATGACATGTTGTAACACCCTCTGGAAGATGTCCCTCACCTAGAAAAAAGAAAAATCACTCCTTGATGAAGTAATCCCTATCGACAAGCATGGCCCAACACACTTGCAGGGACAAAAAAAATTTGTTTTGTATTGAAAAAGCATGGTAACATCTGAAATCAGTTGGCAAGGGTCACCTCTAGAGTTATAGAAAGCAAATCCGGTGGTTGGAGCGAGATTGGGTCCAAAGTCAGGTGTCGACTAAGTACAGACCGACCTCGATCGTCAGGTCAACAACCACCCTCATGCAAAGCTTTAAAAACCCAATGGCCACCGTGAATTCAAACATCCGTTGTCGATCTGGGAGATCTGCGCAAAGATGCATGCATGATATCTCTCCATGTAGGCACCCAGCAGGCCCAAAGATTGGGCCTTTATGAAAATTTGATGGCCACCGATGTCCAACGTGGCACCCCGGGTCCACGTCTCACTAGTTGTGTTTGACCGCCGACTACACTAAGCTCTTATCCCACAACATCATTGTGGGCCTACATTTACCCCACGGGATAAGCTTGCCTTGGTTTTTCCTTGTTTCCTTATCCCGAGGCCCCCTTTGAGCCTTCGCTTTACCTCATGGGATAATAAGCATTTGTCACTTTTTTCTCATTTGCTTCTTATCCCGCAACATCACATTGTTGTTCTTTCAACCCCATAGAATAAGGTTAAAACACTTTCCCTAGTTAATCTCTTATCTCGCGAATTGCCACTAATGTCCTAGTCACCTTGCGGGATAAGCCTTTGCTTGCTTTTCCTTTCTTTCTTTACCCTGCGGCCCTTTCTTGTTTAGCTTTTCACCCTGCGGCATAAAAGTCCTCATTGTTTTGCTTCGCTTTGATATCCTACGGCCCCTCTTCACTATTTTTTCAACTTCATGGGATAACCCATCCTTGCTTCATTTTGATCTTATCCCACGGGACCACATGACCACTTCCAATATGTTGCGGGATAAGGGAAAAGCCCACCCGCTTTGTTAATTTCTTATCCAGCGGGCAACTGTCGATGACTTATAACTCTATGAGATAAGCAAAATGATTATCGTTATTTCTTATCCCACAAGACCCTTGTTGTATTTGTTTCACCCCATGGGATAAGAGAAGAGCCCTTTCTTTGACTTCCTTATCTCGTGGGACCTTATCCCGTGTGGTCAAAACTTGCTAAGGTTGGTACAAAAATTGCCAACAGTAACCATGATCCTCAACCAAGAAGATAAACCGTCATAAGCAATCAAGAATCCAATCAACTAATCATCAATCAAATCACCTGCAAATCCAATCATGTCATGCCAAAGTCCCTAAACACAAAGAACAACCATGGCATCATGATCATCTCTACGAAACAAGCATCTAACTCTCAATGTATCCAACTTCCCAGCATCACATAGTCAACACCATAGGTCCTCCATCATAACTATACCTGATAACAACATCTCTCCTCCTCAGCATGACAACAAAATCAGCAAACCATGTAACTAAACCAAGCCACCAATCTGAATATGCTTCAACAATCAAAGTTCTATGGTCATAGACAACCCATATCCAAGTCATAAGTGCAATCTTGTAAGTATAGACCACCTACAACTTTGCACAACTTGTAGACCCAACTTGATGCAACATACATACTCAAACCAAAAACTGATAACAATGTCACCATGAGAGGAATCAAGATACAATACTGAGTATACAATGACATCAAATCTAAATCTCCAATATGTAACATGTCATAAACTCATTATAATGGAAGGAATTTGTCACCTCAAGAATGATGAATCCTCAAGGACAAATTGTCCCACCGATTACCAATTTGAATAGGTGCAACGCTAAGCTAGGGGATAGAAAATAATGCAAGGAGCATCGGATGCCCGAAAGATGTCTCTGGACGGCTCTGCAAAGCCTCTATCTGCAAGATGAGTGTGGTGAGCTAGGATGCCAGCATGGCGTGCTATTGTCCTATACAGGTGGAGTGTAGAGTCCAAGAAGAAAGATCTGGATGTGTTGACAAAATTTACAATGTAGATAAACAATATTGAAATACACAAAAATCATAGATTACAAAGCAAAACAAAGAAAGTATACTAAAATGTGAGGAAAATATCACAACCGGCCCATGCTATGAAGCTTCCCGCAAAATAGTCTTCTCTTGGCAAAGTTGTCCCTACACACATGCAAGAAAGAAAAAGTTGGGGGTTGTGTTTTGGACCCTGCCTAAGTCAGACCCCCATTTTGGTGTTTCCACCTCCACAGACAACCCAAAAAAAATCCACAAGAAAGGAAGATGATAAAGAAGAATGTAAAAGCAATTACAAAGATAATGCCATGCTATTTGGTAGTTGGAAAATAAGCAATATATTGGAAATATGATATAGAGTTAGATTACTCCCCTAGTGCTTGACAAGTGTTGGCATGCTTGGCAAACTTTGTAGCTTGATGGTGCTGCAATAATGGTGGTAGTGTCTCCAAGTGCTTCAATCTCCAAGAGTGAGTCTTAAATCTACCCAAAAGATCTTTTGGAAGTGTACCAAAACCAAGGATATAGGCAAAGGGATGAACCTGGATGTTGGTGGCCACGCAGGGAAGTGTTACGATTCCTTCCTAGCACTGGTCGTAACGTCCCAATGACCACCTACTAGCTGGCAGGTTGGCGTGATGGTAGCGCACCGCGCAGACATCTTCATGTCGCATTTGTGTCTGCCAACCTATCAGATTGGTAAGATTGGTAACACCTCCAGAGAACCTAACATGGACTTCTTTAGTCTTTAGTGGACAAAAGGACAAGTTGGTGGACTTGTCCTCCAAGCAGCGTGGCGAAGGCTCCACATGTTGCAATTGCCACTAAAGGTGGTGAGAGTGATATTTTGACTCTACATTTTTCCCCCACTTTAGCAAGCATGTCTCTGTTAATAGATGAGAAGCTAAAGTAGTAAAGGTAAGAAAGGTGAAGAGGATAAAATATCGCGATAGGGAAGCAAATGCTTGTTGATCAGATGAGGTTCCCCTGATGATATGATGCTGGAATAGAAATTAGTACTTGGAACATCAACAACATGCTAGTTGCAGTCTAGCCTAATGGATGATAAGATATGATAAAGAAGTTAGAACAAAGCGCAACAAGAACAAGCCTCGTCATGGAGGAAAATCCCTGATGATAAAAAAAAGATACAAGATAGGGTGGCCGCCATTGGTACAAGATACACCGATATGGTTAGCATGATGTGCCATGCCAAGAGCCATATGATAGGGCATAATAAGCTGGTATACATGACAATGCAATAGGGAAAATTGGAACCCTGATATGGATAACCATATGATAGGGCAAGTTGGATTGTCGATATGGATAATCATATGATAGGGCAAAATGATATACCAACATGGGTAGGGAGGCGCTAGATCACCATGTGATGGGACAATTGGAATTGGAACATAGTAGATTGGCCTCTACCAAGGCAAGAAAGATGATGCAGATTGGAAAGATGGTTTGGCCCCCATGTAGGCAAGAACAGATCAAGTGGTTTGGCCCCCACCTAGGTGATTTTGGAAATAAGAAGATCAAGTGGTTCTCCCCCACCTAGGCAAGCATGAAAAAGCAACTTGGAAAAAAAAATAGCTTTTACCAAAACTAAAAGAGAAAATGAAGATATGATGGCCCTCCCTTATAATGATATGCATGGAAGGCATGTCATTCTAAGGAGAAGAGGATTTGTGGCACGTCAACATATTGAGATGTTTTCATGGAATGCCACCAAGAGATAGTGACACATAAATGTCCACAACATCAAAAGATGCAATGCAAGAGGATAGGGGGATCTGATAGTTTGGCATCAGAACCCATAGCAGTGCCAAAAACATATATAGTATCACTATAAGATGGGTATATCATCATAGGACCAAGATTCTCATATATGAAGAAAGACACATGAAGACAAAGAGAAAATAAAAAATTCCGGTCAACTAGAAAAAAGAAAAGAATGCCCCTAATGCTTTGCATCATCCCCAAATGTCGAAATGCAAGATACGACAAATAGAAGGAGGAGGTAAACAAATAAAGGAATGTGCATGATAGAAAATCCTCTGTTTCTGAGTATTTATGAAGTAACTCGGCTCATCCAAGAGAGCACAACGGATAAAAATAGTCAACATCTTGTATCCAAGTACTACGGAGTGACCTGAGTCCTTCAAGAGGGAACAAATAGATAAAGCAAGCATAGGGGAGCACAATCACACACACATGCAAGCAAATGTAGAGGAGAAAGAAAAGTGCTAACAATCATAATGTAGAAGATCATTTTCCTCAAGGAGATCTTCATCCTCCCAATCTAGATCATAAGGAGAACAAGGGGGATGAGCTCAGAGAGGAACAAAAGCTAGAGTAGTCCTTGATGCCTCACTCGCAGCGAGAGAAAGGGATGAAGCCGCATCAAGATCAGCATCTACAAGCTCAGAGGAGGAGAGGTTCAATGACCTTGTTAAGATCCTAGATAGTGTCGGGATCTCCTCCAACAAATCGAACATGCATCCCTTAGAGGAGGAAGTAGGTGACATGCACAAAGAAGATGAAACAAGAAAAGGACTATCAAACTCTGGAAGAGGGGAAGAGACAAAATCAGGAGAAGGCGGAGCCTTCTTGATCATAAAAACATAAACAAGCAAACTAGTAGGCACTGAGGCAGGCAAAGGAAGGGTGAAGGACCACACCTACAAATATTTGCATCATCTAAATTCTAGGATAGGGCCCTACTCAAACTTGTGTTTACACGAGATAAGAGTGTCTGGCCTCCTACCAACCATACCAGGCTGAAGGACCCTATGAAAGTTGTGATGTTGAAGGGGTGGCAAAATAGATGGAGTAGCGGAATATGCACTGGAGACCACCTGTGTGTGCAACATATCCAAAGGCACGGATAAGGGCAGAGTGTCTGGCAGAGAACTAATAAGTGGAGGCTCCAAGGAAGGATTGATGAAGACCTGCCCCTGCTTAGGGGGAGGGTCATCAAAGGTCCTTGGAGAAGCGGGAAGCAAAATCAAAACTAATACAGAAACAGGAAAAACTGAAGGAACGGGCTCCAAAATAGCATCGCTAGAGGATGCACCAGCGGACTGTAAGGTAGTGTCACGTGCTCAAGCCTGGGGCCATCGAAAGCATTTACTCTTGTGTGCACGCTGGTTTTGATGGAGGAGCGGACCACCAACCACAGTCTGAGATGAATCAAGAGAATCTTTCTCCATAGGAGAGGCCTTCAGGATTGGCTCAAGGAGAGGAGAAGGCCTAATCGATGAAACAGGAGGGACATCATGAACGGGTAACACATTCACAGTGATGGGCACCAAACCTTGGTTTGCTCGAGGAGCAAGTAGAGGAATAGGAGCCGCCAGCATGGTCTATGGCATATATGCAAGTGGAGATGAAAGAACCTGAGATGAGAGATTCCCCTTCATATAGTGAGATGGCCTAGGGATTTCGGCCATGATGGGAAGCTCGAAAGGTGGTTGGGCCATGGACTTCAGCAATGAAGGTCCCTTTTCTTTAGTTGCACTAGGTGCAGTCGTAGGAACAAAGGACACCGCTGGTATCTACACAGTCCTAGGCAAATGAGCAAGTCTTGGTGCAAGAATGGGTTTAGCCATGGGCCCCTGTGATGGAGGGACGTGTCACAACACATTCCAAGACCAGAATCTCAAGTGCAGAAGTTGATGCAGGAGGCGAAAAAGGTACGATAGGTTGAACCAACATAGAAGTCGACTCCCTCATCTTTTATTTGTAATATGCATGGTATAAAAGGTCACCACGGGGAAGCATGGGTCCAATTGGGGCAGGCCAGAAGTGATCCCAAGAGAAGTCCCCACAAGCAATCAACGGTCGATAGACAGTGTTCCAGATGATATGTGTTGCACACTCATGAGAAAAATTTAAGCAATTGTGAACCATAGAAGGAACCGCCTCCATGGTGATCAACCATAGGATCCTGAATCTGACTCGAAAGATATCAGACTCAGGGATGATCTTAAAAAATGAGGACACCGCCTTGGGGCCTACCATGATCATCAAGGTGATGTTGCCCAATGGGCTGATAGAGAATCCATGGTGGGTCTACAAGGTAGTGAGGCACTCGTCATAGACCAGCCTATGCCATCCATTCACGAAGAGTGTCTCCTACATGATGACATCAACTCTACTAGAGGGTTCTATTGGCATTATTGGATGAATTGATTATGTGTTGCATTGTTTTTTTGTCATTGATGTCAACACTAGTTGTTATGGTTGGTTACCAGCAAACAGGTTTAGGTTACCGGTAGAAGATCTAGTGTTACCAGCAGAAGAGACTGTTGGCAATATAGCATTATAACAGACAATGAAAGATTGTTGGCATTTCTTAAGGATATTCAGAAGGTTGTTGATGATTATGGATATAACTGATTAAAGATGTTTACTATCTTCATATTATTATTTTGTCATTGATGTCAAGAAATTGATTTTCTAGTTCAGTATGATGTTGCCATATCTTGAGAAGTATGATTTAAAAGAGTATAAAGATGTCGGTAAAAGACATAGGAAAGAATATGATGAATAAGGGGATAAATAAGGTATTCAATGGGCAACTATTACCGAGTCAGACAATGATGAGATCATGATGTTTAGATTGTTTTAACATCATACATATGTTGTAAATTGTAAAGGTTAATACTATACTACGTTACCAAGCAAAGAACCTAGTCGGTAAACCCTAAGGAACCTAGTCGAAAAACCCTAAGGTTATCGCTATCGGTTAATGAAGGCAGAATGTCTACCGAGTGAAGTTTAGTATTCACCGAGTTATAACCGAGCTGTAACCGAGCTATAACAGGATGCATTAAATGTTTACATGTGTTATTTAATGAAGGAAGCTGATGAGCTAGAACTGATTAAATGATTGGTGAGTTGTGGATGAGGTTTGTTAATGAATCTAAGGCAATGGAAAGTCGACATGAAGATCTATAGCGCAGATTGAACCGCAATACCTTGGCACAAGTTCCAAGAAATGTATGCAAGTTCCAAGGCAGGGTAACACATTTTCAAATCAAAAGATGCATTGTATCTGGACAAGATTGAAGATCTGATGGCTATGATTGATCTTGGGAAATGTGATCAAGGAGATTAAGCAGTTACCTAATTGTTTATAAATAGGAAACTATTGATAAACAATGTATGCAGGCAACTGTATGCATAGGGATGCTACATAGTGATTACCGAGCATAGAAGCTTGAAGACCTGTTTGAATAACAGAGTATAGAAGCCCAGCAGATAGACAATATTAGTTCTATGTCTAGATTGTATTGAACAAATAGGAATCTACTTTAGCATTTTAGATGTGAAATTGCAGATAGATTTTTATTACTATTATTTTGAGAAAGTGACAGAAAATCTCTTGACTGAGTGGACTTAACAGTCTTATTTGTAAAACCCTCTAGCAAGGTGACATTCTGAATGAGTGTTTGAAATCCTTTAACAAGGTCACTTCTAACAAGGTGAAGATCCTAACAGATCTAAGGGAAATCCCTTAACCGGGTCACATCTAGCAATGTGTTTGTAATCTTTAACAGGATTTTCTTTTAACCGAGCATACTCTAGAAGAGTATATTTCTTAGTGGGTCTGAAATCCCACAGTGGTTTTTCCCTATTTGGGTTTCCACGTTAAATCTGGTGTTATGAGGTTTATGATGTTTATATGCTTTTGAGTTTGCATGTTTAATAGTTTTGGTTATATTACTGATATATATGTTACCGAGGTTGAATCTGATGTTTTTATGGATGATTAAGTTCGTATGATTCACCCCCCCCTCTCATCTTGTTGGCTATTGGATCTATACTTATATTAAGTATCAGAACTATCAATTGGTATCAGAGCTTTGGACTCTGGAAGAAAAGTTTAAAGGCACTTGAGTTAAAGATCCAAAGATGTATAACAGGGATGCACCGAAGCTGAACAAGTCAAGTTTCTCTACATGGCAGAAAATGATGAAGTTGAATCTATCAGGAGTTGGAGAATATGTTGTATACTATCTGGAGAATGATTTTGTTACACCAAGCACCTATCCACTGACTATGGAAGAGATAAAGGCAAAGCAAGAACATATTCAAGTAATGATTGAAATAACATCTGCATTGACCGGCTCAGAGTTTAATGATCTAGAAGGCTGCAATGATGCAAAGGCAATTGGGGATAAGCTCATATCAGTATATGGAGGAGATGGACATGTTCAAAGAGAAACAGTAGATAGTCTAAGAGGACAACTTGAATCTATGAGGATGAATGAAGGTGAGAACATAACTTAGTACAGTACAAGACTAAAGGAGATTGTCAATCAAATCAAAGGAGCAAGTAGAACTATTGAAGAAAAGGATATAACAAGTAAGTTGTTGAGAACCCTTCTACCAGCTTATGCAATCTGAGTCTCTGCAATCAATGAATTGAGGTCTGTACCTAATATGCCAATTTCTTTAGATGCTACTATTGGTAAGCTACATGCATTTGAGTTAAGTAATTTTGATAACAGTGGATCTTCGGTAA
This sequence comes from Cryptomeria japonica, assembly GCF_030272615.1. Taxonomy (NCBI): domain Eukaryota; kingdom Viridiplantae; phylum Streptophyta; class Pinopsida; order Cupressales; family Cupressaceae; genus Cryptomeria; species Cryptomeria japonica. The sequence goes on along the minus strand of NC_081409.1, from coordinate 414,746,308 downwards.
ATAAAGTTGAATCTGCATTTAGTTCTTTTCATCTTGATGAATCTAATGATTTCAATGAAAGAAAGTATAAGTACTCTGAAGGAGATCAAAGTGGAGCAAGTGAAAGATTTCATAAGAACATGGAAGAAGTACACAAACTGTATGAGGAAATTAGAAAGCAAGAAGAGTTTGAAGCACTATTAGCCAAAAGGTTACCGAGAGGCAAAGGTAAGTATAAAGGAAAACTACCTTTGAAATGTTTCAATTGTGATAAAATAGGACATATGGCTTCTAACTGTCCTGACAAAGATTTTACTAAAAGGAGAGATTACCGAGATGACAGATAGAAAGATAATCATTACAGAGGACACCGAGACTTCAGAAGAAGAGATAGAAAGACATGTTTAATAGTTGATGAGGAATCCAATGATGATAAATCAGATGATATAGATATAGAGGAAGTCGTTTATGTGGCTATCAAAGATGGATTAGATGAAGAAAGGTATGAAGAAAAAGCCCTAATATCTCACATAAACACTAATGATTTTTGGATCATAGATAGTGGATGCTCACATCATATGACAGGAGATAAACACAAGTTTGTTATATTAGAAGATTATGATGGAGGCTATGTTAGATTTGGTAATGATGCACCATGTCCAATAAAAGGTAAAGGATCTATAACACTTCTTGGCAATGCAAGATGCAATGATGTTTATTGGGTTGAAGGTTTGAAATACAATTTGTTGAGTGTAGCATAGCTAAACAACACAGGTTACCGAATAGAATTTCAGAAAGAAATTGTCAAAGTTCATGACAAGAATGGAAAGTTAGCTACTACTGGGACACAAACAAAAGGTAACACATTTCACCTTGACTCAACTCGTAACAAGTGTTTGTATGCAAAGATAGATGATACCTGGTTATGGCATAAAAGGTTTTGTCATGTCAATTTTGATAATCTAATCAAAATAAGAAGCACCGAGTAAGAGGTCTACCGAGTCTTGAAAAACCTGAGAATGCTATGTGTCGAGGATGCTAGATGGGTAAGATGACAAGATCAAGCTTTACAAGTAAGTCTTACACTTCTAAGGGAATTTTAGATCTAGTGCACACTGATCTTTGTGGTCCTATGAAAGTTCAAAGTTATTATGGTGATAAATATTTCATGTTATTTGTGGATGACTATTCAAGGATGATGTCAGTGATGTTTTTAAAAGAAAAATCAGAAGCTTTCCAAATGTTTAAATGGTACAAGGCAAGAGTTGAAAATGAAACAGGAAGACAATTGAAATGTCTTAGATCAGATAGAGGAGGAGAGTTCACATCTGATAAGTTCAACTTATTCTATAATGATCATGGTATTAAAAGACAAGTCTCTACACCGAGAACTCCACAGCAGAATGGAATAGCTAAGAGAAGAAATAGATCTATTGTGGATTGTGCTAGAACACTGATGATTGAAAAGAAGGTGCCACAAACATTTTGGAGAGAAGCAATAAGCACAGTAGTTTACACCTTGAACCAAGCTCAATTGAAGAAAGGTACTTTGAAGACACCATATGAAATCTGGTATGATAAGAAACCTAATGTAAGTTATTTTAAAATCTTTGGAAGTAGATGCTATGTTCACAAAGATGATAGAAATGGCAAGTTTGATCAGAAAAGTGAAGAAGGAACATTTCTAGGTTATTCTTCTAGAAGCAAAGCATTTAAATGTCTGATCAAATCATCTAACAAAATAGTAGAAAGTGCAAATGTGAAAATTGATGAATTTGCAGAAAGAAATGATGAAGGAAATTCCAAGGAACCAGAAGACTATGATGAATTTGTCTATGTTCAACTGAGAAGTCTTACTGAGAAGACTGTTGAAGAAAATGAAGAGAATATCCAGTTACCAAGTGATGAAGAAGATCATACAGAGCCTACCGAGCCTGTATTAGCCAAGTATGTTAGAAGACATCATGCACCAAGTCAGATTATAGGAGATAAGGATGATCCAGTGATGACAAGGAACAAATTGAGACAGAACACATGTTTGATATCTGAATTTGAACCGAGAATATTGAAAGAGGCATTTAATAGTGAAGATTGGATAAATGCTATGACAGAAGAGATTGATCAAATCAAGAAGAATGACACATGGACACTAATCCCAAGACCAAAGGACAAGAATGTAATCGGTACAAAGCGGATTTTTAGAAACAAGCTAAATGAAAAAGGAGAAGTCATTCAAAATAAAGCAAGACTAGTTTGCAAAGGTTATGCTCAAGAAGAAGGAATTGATTATGGTGAAACTTTTGTACCTGTTGCTAGACTGGAAGGAGTAAGAATATTGTTGGCCTATGCTGCTTTCAAAAACTTCAAGGTATATCAAATGGATGTCAAATTTGCATTTCTGAATGGAATATTAGAAGAAGAAGTTTTTATTGAACAACCTGAAGGATTTGTTGAAGACAATAATAAAGATCAGGTATGTAAATTGAACAAAGCTTTATATGGTTTGAAACAAGCACTTAGAGCATGGTATGAAAGATTGCACTCTAATTTGATTAAGATTGGTTTTATAAGGACAAGTGAGAACAGCAACATGTACATGAAGAATGATAAAAATGGAATACTGATCTCAGCCATATTTGTTGATGATATTATATTTTGTGGAAATGACTCTTTATGCAAGAAATTTGGAAATGAAATGAGCAAAGAATTTGAGATGTCATTAATTGGGAAGATAAAGTATTTTATAGGTTTATAGATACTGCAAATGAAAAATGAGATTTTCATTACTCAATCCAAGTACATAAAGGAAATCTTGAAGAAATTTGGAATGGAGGATTCAAAACCAGTAAGTACTCCTATGACTACCAACTATAAATTATCAAAGAATGATGAATCTGCATCTGTTGATGAGACACTTTACCAATCCATGATTGGAAAACTACAATATGTTGTTCACAGCAGACTAGACATAACACATGCAGTAGGTATAGTTGCAAGATTCTCTGCAGATCCTAAGGAAACACACATGACAGCAATCAAAAGAATTTTTAGATACTTGAAAGGCACTGAGGATTATGGTTTAGTATATCAGAAAGGAAAAGATTTTGATTTAAAAGTTTATACTAATGCTGATTGGGCAGGCAACATTAATGACAGAAAAAGCGCAAGTGGAGGAGCTTTCTTTTTGGACTAGTGAGTTGGCTTAGCAAGAAACAAGGATGTGTTTCACAGTCAACAGCAGAAGCTGAATACGTTGTTGCAGCATTGAACTGTACCAACATTGCATGGATTAAACAACTATTGGAAGGTATAAATGAGAAAGTTACCAAGCCAGTAACTATATTCTATGACAATACTAGTGCCATTAATATTTCAAAAAATCCTGTTATGCACTCTAAGACAAGCACATCTCTATCAAATATCAATATCTTAGAGAAGAAGCTCAAGAGAAGAAAGTGGTGTTGGAGTATGTTAGCACAAAGGAACAAATAAAAAATATCTTCACCAAGCAGCTACCAAGGGACACTTTTGAATATCTCAGAAGTAAGTTAGGGGTCCTACCCCTATCTTCTACTCACTGATCGAGTTTGGTGAAATCACCAATCCGATGACTCTATTGAATACCTTTTAGGAGTTGATTCTGCATTACACACTTTAGAATGTTTTCTAAAGGTGTACAGGAATTATTACAGGAAATTATACATGGAATAGGAATTAAAGGCAAAATGCTCTAACCGAGACTCAGTTGATACACAATAGCAGGAAATCACTTCATATAGAAAGAAATTATGTTTTAGTTCCTTACTTTTTGGCATTGTTGTCAAAGGGGGAGAAGACTAATATCGGGGGAGAAAACTCAGCAGACTACAAATTGGAAAGAAGACTGAAGAAAAGAGGAGAAGTCTAATGTATGGGGGAGAGCATTTCAGCATTTCAGAATCACAGCAATCCGAATCTTTTTAAGGTCAAATCAATTGGTTTTTCCATCAATGCCAAAGGGGGAGATTGTTGGCAATATAGCATTATAACAGACAATGAAAGATTGTTGGCATTTCTTAAGGATATTGAGAAGGTTGTTGATGATTATCGATATAACTGATTAAATATGTTTACTATCTTGATATTATTATTTTGTCATTGATGTCAAGAAATTGATTTTCTAATTCAGTATGATGTTTTCATATCTTGAGAAGTATGATTTAAAAGAGTATAAAGATGTCGGTAAAAGACACAGGAAAGAATATGATGAATAAGGGGATGAATAAGGTATTCAATGGGCAACTATTACCGAGTCAGACAATGATGAGATCATGATGTTTAGATTGTTTCAATATCATACATATGTTGTAAATTGTAAAGGTTAGTACTATACTATGTTACCAAGCAAAGAACCTAGTCGGTAAACCCTAAGGTTATCGCTATCGGTTAATGAAGGCGGAATGTCTATCGAGTGAAGTTTAGTATTCACCGAGTTATAACTGAGTTGTAACCGAGCTATAACAAAATGCATTAAATGTTTACATGCATTATTTAATGAAGGAAGCTGATGAGCTGGACCTGATTAAATGATTGGTGAGTCGTGGATGAATTTTGTTAATGAATCTAAGGCAATGGAAAGTTGGTATGAAGATCTACAGCGCAGATTGAACCGCAATACCCTGGCACAATTTCCAAGAAATGTATGCAAGTTCCAAGGCAGGGTAAAATGTTTTCAGATCAAAAGATGCATTGAACCTGGACAAGATTGAAGATCTGATGGCTATGATTGATCATGGGAAATATGATCAAGGAGATTAAGCGGTTACCTAATTGTTTATAAATAGGAAACTGTTGATAAACAATGTATGTGGGCAAGTGTATGCACAGGGATGCTACATAGTGATTACCGCGCACAGAAGCTTGAAGACCTGTTTGAATAATAGAGTATAGAAGCCCAACAAATAGACAAGATTAGATCATGATGTTTAGATTGTTTTAACATCATACATATGTTGTGAATTGTAAAGGTTAGTACTATACTATGTTACCAAGAAAAGAACCTAGCCAGTAAACCCTAAGGTTATCGCTATCGGTTAATGAAGGCGGAATGTCTATCGAGTGAAGTTTAGTATTCACTGAGTTATAACCAAGTTGTAATCGAGCTATAACAGAATGCATTAAATGTTTACATGCATTATTTAATGAAGGAAGTTGATGAGCTGGAACTGATTAAATGATTGGTGAGCCGTGGATGAAGTTTTTTAATGAATATAAGGCAATGGAAAGTCGGCATGAAGATCTACAGCACAGATTGAACCGCAATACCTTGGCACAAGTTCCAAGAAATGTATGCAAGTTCCAAGGCAAGGTAAAATATTTTCAGATCGAAAGATGCATTGAACCTGGACAAGATTGAAGATCTGATGGCTATGATTGATCATGGGAAATATGATCAAGGAAATTAAGCGGTTACCTAATTGTTTATAAATAGGAAACTATTGATAAACAATGTATGTGGGCAAGTGTATGCACAGGGATGCTACATGGTGATTACCGAGCACAGAAGCTTGAAGACCTATTTGAATAATAGAGTATAGAAGCCCAGCAGATAGACAAGATTATTTCTATGTCTAGATTGTATTGAACAAATAGGAATCTTCTTTAGCATTTTAGATGTGAAGTTGCAGATAGATTTTTATTACTGTTATTTTGAGAAAGTGACAAAAAATCTCTTAACCGAGTGGACTTAACAGTCTTATTTGTAAAACCCTCTAGCAAGGTGACATTCTGAATGAGTGTTTGAAATCCTTTAACAAGGTCACTTCTAACAAGGTGAAGATCCTAACAGATATGAGGGAAATCCCTTAATCGGGTCACATCTAGCAATGTGTTTGTAATATTAACAGGATTTGCTTTTAACCGAGCATACTCTAGAAGAGTATATTTCTTAGTGGGTCTGAAATCCCATAGTGGTTTTTTCCTATTTGGGTTTCCGCGTTAAATCTGGTGTTATGAGGTTTATGATGTTTATATGCTTTTGAGTTTGCAAGTTTAACAGTTTTGGTTATATTATTGATATATATGTTACCGAGGTTGAATCTGATGTTTTTATGGATGATTAAGTTTGTATGATTCACCCCCCCCCCCCTCTCATCTTGTTGGCTATTGGATCTGTACTTATATTAAGTATCAGAACTATCAGAGACTATCTGTTGGACACTTCCGGCATGTTTTGATTTATGGAATGTGATTGGTTACATGTGGTACGTGCTTTTGGAGCATGTCTTGGTCAGATGGTATTAACTTGGTAATCGAATTCAATCATGCACTCTAGTAAACCCTTACTGGTAATAGTTTAAGGCTTTATCGGCAGAGCTCTCACTAAGGAATCTTGACAGGATGCATAATTGGTGTTGGTGCAGCTTCTACATGGATTTCAGGATGCTGAAATTGTTCTTTGATCATTCTTCAACTGCTTGAAGACATTACTTTGGCATGGTGGACCCATAAAAGATCTGGTACCTATCTAGGTTATGGGTCGGTATCATGTTAAAGTGTACTCTACACATTACTGGGATGTTTCAGGATGTTTTATGGATTTGTTATTGTTGTTTTGGTCTTAAGCCAACATGGCATATCATTGTAATATGGACATGAAATGATCTTATTGTAATATCTTTTAGGTGGTCGACCTAATTGGTTTAGGCCTTAGAGTTTGTCTAAAATGATGTAAGATCTCATTATAGATCATGCGATTGGAATGGAATAAGTAGTCATGGTCTTCGAATGAAATATCATATGCGAAGGAGATTTGGTCGATCATAGGTGATCGAATTGGGATTAAGGAAGAGGTCAAAGGCCTCCGATATTGAACTTAACTAGGACTGTAATCAAGCATGGTAGATGCTATCTCTATTGGCATTATGTGAACTAGTATAAGGACATAATGATATTGTATGTTGTCATTGATGTCAATATGTGATATGAAGTGAACCGACATATGTGTGAACCGGTATAAATGCCAAAGTGAAGTGGTATATTTGTTCAAGGTGAACCGACATGTAGTTATGGGAACCGGTACATGGAAGCATTGTATGACTACTGGTTGGTAGGTAGTTTCCACTTCAAGATTTCTGGTTGGAGTACCTCAAGCCTATGTGCCTCAATTGGTCATCTTTGTGTGACAAGTTAGTAGTATAACGAAGAACAGATCGTGTTTCCACATAAGCCCTCTGCGCGGGAAAGATCTTGCATGAAGAAGAATATCCCTATCTACCTTGGGAATGTGTGAAGTTTGTTAAATGGTGATAACGCGTGATGGGTTACTAGCCACCATGAAATCGGTGGATAATGGACGATGGAGAATGTCTTGAGATCGATTCAAGATTGCAGCATTTAATCCAGTATGATTCAATGGTCGGGATTGAACCGTTTGAATTGCTTAACCTAACAGGTTTAGGGTTTAGGGTTTTTGCTACCGACCTGTCTATTTCCTATAAAGTCGATGTTGTGTTTCTTTCTAAAGTTTTTGGCAAAAGTTGTATGTGTGTATCCAAGGGAAGTGATACATGATTCTTTCTAGACCAAAAGAGAGAAGAGATACCTGCCAAGTGAATGTGCAGAAGGTGAAGAGGAGCCAAAATGGATCTGCATTAGCATTGAGTGTTGTTATCAGATCATTGTAATTCCTGTTAATCTTTAACCACTTCAATAGTTGTGAAATCCCTTAACAGGGTAGCCTTAACCGGCTTGATACAAATCCTTTAACAGGGTAACTCAAAGTTATTGAGTTCTGGGAAGCTATAGAGCTCTGGAGATCCTTTAGCTATTGAGTTCTTGAAAACCTCTAACAAGGTAACCCTAACTGGGTTTAACCCTTAACTGGGTATTATAGCCATCCCTTAACCGGGTGATCCCTAATAGGATCGGTTCCTAGCAGAACCTATTGTAATGTCTTTAACCGGACAAGGCTCCTAATAGAGTGGACTTCTAAAGAGTTCAAAAAGAAGCTTGTGAGTATTCATCCCCACTGTGGTTTTTCCCAGTTGGGTTTCCACGTGAAAAATATGTGTGTCATGTGTGATGCTTTTATCTTGTGATGCTTTGTTATTACCTGTTAAGCATATGATGGTTCTATGTTTTATGCATGTTTATAAAACATATTGAACTAACTATTGTGAAGATCTGATGATAGTTTACCTATTCATGCATGAGGATGTAATGGTACTATAGTATTGAGCTAAGAGGAAAGCTAAGTGAGTAACTGGTTTATGATTGTTTTAGTTGTTCTGGGTCTTACCGGTTACACTCTGTTTCAACCAGTGTCATTGCTTGCCAGTCATTTGGAGTATTTGTTGTCAAACCGGTTTTGGACAGTATTTTGTCTGTATTGATTCACCCCCCCCTCTCAGTATCAGTTTGGTAATATTCATTCATCATTGAGTTATCAATTGGTATCAGAGCACTCTAGGTCCTCTGTGTTGTAAGCTTAACTGCTTGAGGTAAAGATCCCAGTCAAATGATGAAGAGGGAAGGTCCAAAGTTTAACAGGGAGAATTTTAGTAAATGGAAAGATAGGATGAAGATATTCATCAGAAGCATGGGTGCTCAACACTGGAGTTGTGTCAAGAATGTCTATGTTGTCCCTACCGGTGCTCTCACCGATGACCAAAAGAGAGAGATATAAGAAAATGGGCAAGTCATAGAAGCCCTTATTAGTAGTCTATCTGACATTGAGTTTATTGATGTTTAGGATAATGTAAATCCCAAAGAGGTATGGGATGCTCTTGAAAATATCTATGGTGGTGATGAACATGTAAAACAGGCTAAGGAAGAAAGCCTGAGAGCGAAGTTTGAAGATATGCAGATGGTTGAAGGTGAGCCCATCCAGCAGTATGAAATAAGAATCAAAATAGTTGTTGGAGAAATCAAGAGTGTAGGTGGTAAAATAGAAGATTCCACTGTGGTAAGCAAAGTCCTGAGATCCCTGTTGCCGGTCTATGCAATAAGGGTTGCTGCTATTCAGGAGCTGAGATCAATAGACAAGAGTAAGGTATCCTTGGACTCCATCATAGCCAAGTTGATAGCCTATGAGCTAAATAGTTTTGATGGCAGTGTTCAAAGGACTAAATCAGCATTTAAAGCCTCTACTATACCATCCAGAAAAGGAAAAGAAGCTAGCACTAGTGGTGAACCTAGACAAAGCAGAGAAATGAATGATGAGGAGATCCTGATGGCATTTGAAGCTCTCCTTGCCAGGAAGCTTCCTAAAGGAACCGGTAAATACAAAGGTAAGCTACCTTTGAAATCCTTTTCTTGTAATGGGATAGGACATATTGCTATAAACTGTCCTAATGGCGATAACAAGGACAAACCAGAAAGGTTCAGGAAATTCAAAGGAGGAAACTGGAGAAAATGTTTTGTGGCAGTTGATGAAGGTGTCACAGATGAGGAATCAAAAGATGAATAGAATGAAGACATTGTGTTTGTTGTTGTAAAGGAAGATGTGGCAGACAAGAAGGCTCTTGTCTCTCGGTTTGATAATTCCAATTAGTGGATCATTGACAGTGGTTGTTCTCACCATATGACAGGTGACCGGAGCAAGTTTCTATCCTTGGAGGAGTATGATGGTGGTGTGGTTCACTTGGGCAATGATGTACCATGCATGGTCAAAGGTAGAGGGTCCATCTCTCTGAATGGAAAGAGTAGTGCTAACAATGTGTACTGGGTTTATGGTCTCATACACAACCTTCTGAGTGTTGCCCAGTTGAATGATAGTGGCCTCACTCTAGAATTCAAGAATGGAGTCTGCAGAATCAAAGGAAAAGATGGTGAATTGGTGGCCACCAGCATGCAGACCAAAGGTAACCTATTTCATCTAAATTCAAATATAAGTACATGTCTTATGGCTAAGTTTGATGATATTTGGATATGGCATAGGAGACTCTATCATGTAAAATTTGATAACATTGTGAAGGCTAGTAAGATCAAGGCAGTTAGAGGGTTGTCGGTGCTAAGCAAACCGGATAATACCTTATGTAGAGAGTGTCAATTGGGAAAAATGTCTTCCTCAACTTTTAAAGGTAAATCTTTCACTGCTGACAACTTGTTTGATCTTGTGCATACTGATTTGTGTGGTCCTATGAAAACTAGAAGTGTGCAGGGTGATAGGTACTTCATGATTCTCACTGATGACTGCTCAAGAATGATGTGGGTCACATTCTTGAAAGACAAGTTTGAAGCCTTTGTGAAATTCAAAGCTTTCAAAGAATTAGTGGAGAAGGAAAGCGGTAAAAGGATCAAGTGTCTCAGAATTGATCAAGGGGGGGAATTCACTTCCAGTGAATTCAACAAGTATTGTGAAGAATTTGGCATCAAGAGGCAATTGTCTGCCCCCCGGACTCCACAGCAGAATGGCCTAGTAGAGAGGAATAACCGGATTGTGGTTGAAGCAGCTAGAACCATGTTGATTCAAGTAAAGGTAGCTCACACCTTTTGGAGAGAAGCGGTGAGCACTGCAGTCTACACAATGAACCGGGTACTCATCAAGAAAGGTAAGGACAAAACTCCTTATGAGTATTGGACCGGTAAGACACCTGTGGTTAGCTACTTTAGGGCATTTGGTAGCAAATGTTACATCAAGAGGAGTGAACATTAGGGAAAATTTGAAGCTAAATGTGATGAGGGAATATTCCTTGGATATTCCACCAAGAGTAAAGCTCTCAAGTGTTACAACAATAGGACTCAGAGAATTATGAAAAGTATCAATGTAAGAGTTGATGAATCCTCTGAGAAAACTAAGGAAACCGGCAGTGAGCAAGCTGTAAATAAACCGGTTGCAACCTTCTGGGAATAGGTTGTCAGTCAACCAAGTACCAGTAATAGTGTTCCTGAACCAGTGAATGCTGATACTGATGAAGATGAGGATGAAGAGGAAAAGCAAGAAGAACCAGTAAAGACCATTCCTTAGTATGTCAAACTGAAACATGAACCTAAGCATATCATAGGAGATAAGGATGCAAGAATCCTTACAAGAAGAAGGATCAGAGAAAACTCATGTATGATCTCTAAATTTGAGCCTAAATCATTCAAGGAGGCTCATAAAGATGAAGACTGCATCAAGGCAATGGAAGAGGAACTTGACCAGATAGAGAAAAATGGTACATGGTCCTTGGTACCCAGACCAGAGCATAAAAATGTCATTGGCACCAAATGGGTGTTCAGAAACAAGCTGAATGAGGATGGCATAGTGATTAGGAATAAAGCCAGATTGGTGTGCAAAGGATATGTTCAAGAAGAAGGAGAAGACTATGGAGAAACCTTTGTTCTCGTAGCTAGATTGGAAGGAGTTCGTATGCTTCTTACATATGCAGCTTTTAAAGGATTCCAGGTATATCAAATAGATATAAAATATGCATTCCTAAATGGTGTGCTTGAAGAGGAGGTGTATATAGAGAAACCATATGGGTTTTCCCTATCTGAAGACAGTGATATGGTGTGCAGGCTACATAAAGCCTTATATGGTCTAAAGCAGGCACCTAGAGCATGGTATGAACATCTACATTTCCATCTTATGATGATTGGATTTGAGAGAACAAGTGAAGATAGTAATATCTACTTGAAGTTTGAAGGAGATCAGATACTGATCTGTGAGGTTTTTGTTGATGACATTATCTTTGGTGGAGATGACAAGATGAGTCATGAGTTTGTTGATGAGATGAAGAAAGAGTTTGAGATGTCACTCATAGGGGAGATTAAGTTCTTCATTGGACTGCATATCCAACAGATGAAAGATGGAATCTCTATCACTCAGTCCAAATATGTCAAAGAGGTGTTGAAGACCTTTGGCATGGAAGATAGCAAACTGGTTGGTACACCAATTGTGACCGGTTGCAAATTGTCAAAAGAGGATGATTCTGCACTAGTTGATGAGAAAGAATATCGATCAATGATTGGTAAGTTGCATTATGTAGTGCATAGAAGACCGGATATTACACATGCAGTTGGCATTACTGCAAGGTTCCAGAAAAGTCCAAGAGAATCCCACTTGGTTGTAGTCAAGCAGATTCTTAGGTATCTGAAGGGAACAGTTGACTATGGATTGTGGTACCCATACAGCAATGATTTTATTCTGAAAGTATTCACAGATGTTGATTGGGCAGGTAATGTGGATGACCGGAAAAGCACAACCAGTGGTGCATTGTTTCTCAGTGGTAGACTAGTCTCATGGACGAGTAAAAAGCAGAGTTGTATCTCTTAGTCTACAATGGAAGCAGAGTATGTTGCAGCTTTCATTAACTGCACTCAGACAATCTGGATGAAGCATGTTTTAAATGGCTTCAAAATCCCTGTATCTGAACTAGTAAGTATATTCTGTGATAACACAAGTGCTATTAATATTTCAAAGAATCTGGTTTTACATTCTAGAACCAAGCATTTTGAGGTTAAGTATCATTTCTTGAGGGAAAAGGTTTAGAATAAAGAGATTTCGCTGGAACATGTTTCCAATACGCAGAAGTTAGCAGACATATTCACCAAGCCTCTCCCAAAGACTACATTTGTGCATTTAAGAGGTGAATTGGGGGTACTGCCCCTTCAGGAGGTGAACTAAAAAGTATTTGTTCCACATCAGTCAGGTATTGCATAGTCAAATTATTGTTGATTGATGTGTTGAAGGATGCTACTCCTCAGGGGAAACAGCGTAATGGAACAGGGATGCTTGTGCCTCCACTTTGGCATTGTTGTCAAAGAGGGAGGAGTGAAGTAGAAAAGATATCTACAGAAAATGGGGGAGAAGATGTGAAGCAGAGAGATATCTTTGTATATTGCCATCAATGCCAAAAGGGGAGATTGTTGGCAATATGTGAACCGGTATAAGGACATAATGATATTGTATGTTGTCATTGATGTCAATATGTGATATGAAGTGAACCGGCATATGTGATATGAGGGAAGAGAGAACCAGCATATGTGTGAACTGGTATAAATGCCAAAGTGAAGCGGTATATTTCTTCAAGATGAACTGGCATTTAGTTATGGGAACCGGTACATGGAAGCATTATATGACTACCGGTTGGTAGGTAGTTTCCACTTCAGGATTTCCGGTTGGAGTACCTCAAGCCTGTGTGACTCAATTGGTGATCTTTGTGTGACGAGTTAGCAGTATAACAGAGAACAGATCATGTTGCCACGCAAGCCCTGTGTGTGTGAAGGATCTTGCATGAAGAATACTATCCCTATCTACCTTGGGAATGTGCGAAGTTTGTTAAATGGTGATAACGCGTGATGGGTTATCAGCCGCCATGAAATTGGTGGATAATGGACGATGGAGAATGTCTTGAGATCGATTCAAGATTGTTGTATTTAATGGAGTATGATTTAATGGTCAGGATTGAACCGTTTGAATTGCTTAACCTAACAGGTTTAGGGTTTAGGGTTTTTGCTACCGACCTGTCTATTTCCTATAAAGTCGATGTTGTGTTTATTTCTAAAGTTGTTGGCAAAATTTGTATGTGTGTATCCAAGGGAAGTGATACATGATTCTTGCCAGACCAAAAGAAAGAAGAGATACCTGCCAAGTGAATGTGCAGAAGGTGAAGAGGAGCCAAAATGGATCTGCATTAGCATTGAGTGCTATTATCATATCATTGTAATTCCTGTTGATCTTTAACCACTTCAACAGTTGTGAAATCCCTTAACAGGGTAGCCTTAACCGGCTTGATACAAATCCTTTAACAGGGTAACTCGAAGTTAATGAGTTCTGGGAAGCTATAGAGCTCTGGAGATCCTTTAGCTATTGAGTTCTTGAAATCCTCTAACAAGGTAACCCTAACCAGGTTTAACCCTTAACCGGGTATTATAGCCATCCCTTAACCGAGTGATCCCTAACAGGATTGGTTCCTAGTAGAACCTATTGTAATGTCTTTAACCGGACAAGGCTCCTAATAGAGCGGACTTCTAAAGAGTTCAAAAAGCAACTTGTGGGTATTCATCCCCACCGTGGTTTTTCCCAGTTGGGTTTCCACGTGAAAAATATGTGTGTCATGTGTGATGCTTTTATCTTGTGATGCTTTGTTATTACCTGTTAAGCATATGATGGTTCTGTGTTTTATGCCTATTTATAAAACATATTGAACTAACTATTGTGAAGATCTGATGATAGTTTACCTATTCATGCATGAGGATGTAATGGTACTATAGTATTGAGCTAAGAGGAAAGCTAAGTGAGTAACTGGTTTATGATTGTTTTAGTTGTTCTAGGTCTTACCGGTTACACTCTGTTTCAACCAGTGTCATTGCTTGCCAGTCATTCGGAGTATTTGCTATCAAACCAGTTTTGGATAGTATTTTGTCTGTACTAATTCACCCCCCCTTCTGAGTACCGGTTTGGTACTATTCATTCATCATTGAGTTATCAATCTCTAGCAATTCACTCTATTAGATTGTTGTCCATTTATCTTTAGATGGTTGTAGCCTCTTTGTAGTCAGTGAGACTCTTTTGTAATGAGCAGTACTCTTTAGGCAATGTGCCTTCTAGCATACGCAGGCCCCTCATTGTATCACATACTTTCTATAGAAGTATCATCTAACTATGGGTAGGCTTCCCACCATGGTTTTTCCCTTTCCAAGTTTTCCACGTAAAAATCATGGTGTTATGTGGTATGGTTGCTTTGCATTGATTATCTGTTTAATTGTTAAGTTGCACTGTTTACCGGTATCTATTTCTGTTTACCGGTACATAATATGGTTAAAGCTAATTAAATGGATTAAATGTTATAATCTATTAACAACTGATTCACCCCCCCCCCTCTTAGTTGTTCACCAATTATCCTAACAATTGGTATCAGAGCTTTCGTCCTCTTTTGCAGAAGCTTAACCGCTTGAGGTAGATCCTATGGCAGCTAACACTTCTAATCCACCGGCAACTATTTTTAGAATAGAAATCCCTATGCTTGATGGAACAAATTATGGGATATGGGAAATTTGAATGGAGACTCTTCTTAGATGTCTTGCAAAGGATACTTGGGAGATCACTTAGAAAGGATATACACCTTATGATCTGGCATCTGGAAATCTTGCTCCTGCAAACTTGGACAAGAATATTGAAAATGATTGCAGAGCTAGAGAATCCCTCTTTTGTGCACTTACTGATCAGCAGATCATGGGATTGACTGATAAATCATCGGCTAAGGTTATGTGGGACAAATTGAAAACTTTGAATGAAGATGATCCTATTGTCAAAATTGCTAAACTTGATGGTTACTGGGTAAGATATGAAAACTTGAGGATGGAAGATAATGAAAGAATTGTTGTGTTAATGGAAAGAGAAATGAGATTGTTATGGGAATTCAATGTTGTGGAGGATTTCTGAGTGAAGATGAAATATTTTCCAAAGTCTTGAGAGCCTTTCCATCGGCTTACAAGATGAACGAAACTGCAAGTAATGAGTTGAGAACAATGGAAAACTCTTCAATTAACAGAGACATTCTAATTGGGAAATTATCTGCTTTTGAGCTTGAAGAATTTGCATCTTCTGGAGTTGTAAAGTCTGAACCTTCTTTTCATGCATCATCATCATCATCTACCAAAAAAAGTGATTGGGAATTTTTATATGCAAAAGAATTGTAAGACATGAGGAAAGAAGATGAATAATTTGAGCAACTTGAAGCCTTATTTGCTAGAAGAGTACCTAAAGGTCCGACCGGAAGTAAGTATGAAGGAAAAGTACCTTTTAAATGTTTTGCATGTAATAACATTGGTCATTTTGTATCTAGATGTCCTGAAGGGAATGCAAGGTTTGAGGAAAGAGTTAAGAAATTATTTAAGCCTAACCAGAACAGATATAGATTCAAGAAAAGTAAACAATGTTACATAGTGGATGAGGAAGGAGTAACTGATGACTCTGGAGATGAACCGGCAGAAGACCCTGCTAGTGGATCTGGAAATAGAAAAGAATGCGTGTTCTATGCTTTAATGGAAGATGAACCAGAACCGGCTATCAAAAATGATGAAAAGGCCTTGGCAGCAAAATTTGAAGATAAGGATGAATGGGTAATTGATAGTGGATGCTCACATCATATGATTGGAAAAAAAGTAGGAAATTTTTTGTCCTTGCAAGAATACAATGGTGGTCAAGTCATATTTGGAGATGACAAAGCATGTATGATCAGAGGTAGAGGTATTATTTCTTTGGATGGCAAGCATAACACTAATAATGTCTATTATGTAGAAGGTTTAAAGCATAATCTTTTGAGTGTTGGTCAATTGGTGGACAAGGGTTTCCAACTTTAGTTTAAAGATAGAATTTACAAAATTATTAGCAAGACTGGTTTGGAGATTGGAACCAGTACTCAGACTGGAGGTTATATCTTTCACTTGAACACTAGTAATAAGACATGTTTGATTGCTCATATTGATGAGAGTTGGTTATGGCATAAGAGGTTGTGTCATGCCAATTTTGATTTTATTGTTAAAATCAGTTCAACTAAGGCAGCTAGAGATATACCTAAGATTATGAAACCTCATAATCTAGTATGTGAGGAATGTCAATTGGGAAAGCAAGTTAGAACTTCTTTTAAGATACATGATAAATCTAATGATGTACTTGATTTAATTCACACTGACTTATGTGGTCCAGCAAGGACTAGAAGCTTTCAAGGTGATAGGTATTTCATGTTGATTATTGATGACTATTCTAGGATGATGTGGGTGAATTTTCTTAAGGAGAAGTCTGAAGCTTTTGAGAAATTCAAGATCTTTAGAGCAAAGGTTGAAAGAGAAACTAGATTGAAAATCAAATGTCTAAGATCAGATCGTGGAGATCAGTTCACTTCTCATGAATTTAACAGTTATTGTGACAAAAATGGAATTAGGAGATAGTTATCAACACCTTGGACTCCTCAACAGAATGGAGTGGTGGAAAGAAAGAACAAAACCATTTTGGATGCAGCAAGATCTATGATGATGGAAGCCAAAATGCCTCAAATCTACTAGAGAGAAGCAGTGAGTACAACAGTCTACACATTCAACAAAGTTCACATCAAAGGTGAAACCAGTAAGACCCCTTATGAATTATGGTTTGGACATACACCTGCTGTTAAGTATTTCAGAATTTTTGGAAGTAAATGATATATCAGAAGAGATGATTCAATTAGAAAGTTTGATCCTAGATGTGATGAAGGGATATTTCTTGGTTATTCAATTCAAAGCAAAGCATATAGATGTTATAACAAAAGATTGCAGAAAATTGTGGAGAGTGCTAATGTGAAAGTGGATGAGCAGTACAAAAATCATTCTATATCATATGACAGGGAACCGACAGTAGAAATGATCATAATTGAACTAGCAATGTCTCAACCGCTACAGGAGACTAAGACAATTACAATGGCACAATCAGAAAATTCAACTATGACTGATGATCAGAGCAGTGAACCTAAAGTTTAGAAGACACCAAGGTATGTAATATTAAATCGTTCTAAAGATCAAATCATTGGAGATAGGAACAAGGGATTTATGACAAGAAGAAGACTGGAAAATGAAGAGGTATGTCTTATTTCTCAAGTTGAACTAGCATCTATTATTGAAGCTTATAAGGATAAACATTAGTTAAAGGCTATGGAAGATGAATTATATCAGATAGAGGAGAATGAAACTTGGACTTTAGTTCCCCGGCCTAAAAATAAGAATGTTATTGGAACTAAATGGGTTTTTAGGAATAAACTAAATGAGGATGGTCAAGTTGTAAGAAACAAGGCTAGATTGTTTTTTAAAGGATATTCTCGAATGGAAGGAATTGATTATGGTGAGACATTTGCACCTGTAGCTAGAATTAAATTTGTTAGACTATTTCTTGCCTATGCAACTTATAAGAACTATAAGGTTTATCAAATAGATGTTAAATGTGCATTTTTAAATGGTGAACTTGAATAAGAAGTATAAATTGAGCAACTTGATGGATTTTCACTGACAGATGATAAAGATGTGGTTTTCAGATTGAAGAAAGCTTTATATGGATTGAAATAGGCTCCTAGAGCTTGGTATGCAAGGTTGGATAAATATCTTTTGAAACTTTGTTTTAATAAAGGCAATGCTGATAGTAACTTATATTATAAGATCACAGGTAATGATATTTTGATTATTGAAGTATTTATTGATGATATCATTTTTGGAGGAGAAGATAAATTGTGCATGGAATTTGCTAACGATATGAAGAATGAATTTGAAATCTCCATGATTGGTGAGATGAAATTTCTCTTAGGTTTACAGATTACTCAAACTGATAAAGGCATTTTTATCTTTCAAACTAAGTATCTGAGGGAATTTTTGAAGAAGTTTGGTATGGATAATTCCAAACCGGTAAGTACTCCTATGGTGACAAGTGAGAAATTATCTATCAAGGATACTTCTACACCAGTAAATCTGACAAGGTATAAGTCTATGATTGATGATCTTTTATATTTAACTCAGACTAGACCAAATATTATTAATGCAGTAAGTATTGTTTCAAGATATCAAATTAATCCTAAAGAAAATCATGAATGTGTAGTAAAGAGAATATTTTGGTATTTGCAAGGAACAACATAATATGGTTTATGGTATTCTAAAAATGATGATTTCACTTTATGTGCATATACTGACTCGAATTGGGAAGGAGGTACTGATTACAAGAAGAGCACTTCTGGTGGATATTTCTTTCTTGGAAAGAAACTGGTTTCTTGGATCAACAAAAAATAGTCATGCATTTCTTTATCTACTACAGAAGTTGAGTATGTTGCAGCAACAACAAATTGCATTCAATTCTTGTGGATGAAGCAAATGTTGAAGGATATCAGGGTAAATTGTAGTGAATAGGTGGTTATCTACTGTGATAACTCTGCAGCTATTGACATGTCTAAGATTTCAGCATTTCACTCCAAGACTAAGCATATATCAATAAAGTATAACTTTTTGATGGACAAGGTAGAAGGAAAGGAAGTCAAATTAGTTTATGTGAACACTAAAGAACAGATTGCAAACATATTCACTAAACCGTTGTCTAAGGAATCATTTGAGTATTTAAGAGACAGGTTAGGGGTTTCTTCCCCTCCGGTAGAGACTTGATTGATGCAGTTTGTCATCAGTCCGGCATGCATTATCAAAAACATTGTTCATTCTGACACTGATGAGTGGTGCTACTCCTCAGGGGGAGTAGTCAGCTTTGAGATACAGAGGTTTATATTCTTGCTTTGATATTTTTGTCAGATTTCTAGCATTAATGTCAAAGGGGGGGAGATATTGATGTGAAAAATAAGAAAATGATTTTTATACATTAGGGGGAGAGTTATTGATATTCAATAGATTGTTGGTTGTCTTCCATTGGGGGAGACTTGTTTGGCATTTCTTGGTACTTAGATGTTTTTCACATCTAGTGTTGCCATCAATGCCAAAGGGGGAGATTTTTTGCATTATTGCATGAATTGATTATGTGTTGCATTGATTTTTTGTCATTGCTGTCAACACTAGCTAATATGGTTGGTTACCGAGAGACAAGTTTTGGTTACCGATAGAAGATCTAGTGTTACCGACAGAAGAGACTATCTCTTGGACACTTCTAGCATGTTTGGATTTATGGATTGTGATTGGTCACATGTGGTACATGCTTCTAGAGCATGTCTTGGTCAGATGGTATTGACTTGGTAATTGAATGCTATCATACACTCTGGTAAACCCTTACTGGCACTAGTTTAAGGCTTTACTGACAAAGCTCTAACTAAGGAATCTTGACTGGATGCATAATTGGTGTTGGTGCAGCTTCTACATGGATTTCAGGACGTTGAAGATGTTCTTTGATCATGCTTCAATTTCTTGAAGACATTGCTTTGTCACGGAGGACCCAGACTAGGTCTAGTACCTATCTAGGTTATAGACCAGTATCATGTTAATGTGTACTCTACACGTTACCGGGATGTTTCGAGATGTTTTATGGATATGTTATTGTTGTTTTGGTCTTAAGCCAACATGGCATATCATTGTAATATGGACTTATGAAATAATCTTACTGTAATATCTTTTAGTTGGCTAACCTAATTGGTTTAGGCCTTAGGGTTTGTATAAAATGATGTAAGATCTCATTGTAGATCATTGGATGGGAATGGAATAAGTAGTCATGGTCCTGGAATGCAATATCATATGCGAAGGAGATTTGGCCGATCATAGGTGAACGAATTGGGATTAAGGAAGAGGTCAAAGGCATCCAATATTGAACTTAATCGGGACTGTAATCAGGCATAGTTTATGTTATCTCTAGCAGTTCACTCTATTGGATTGTTATCCATTTATCTTGAGATGTTTGTAGCCTCTTTGTAGTTAGTGGGACTCTTTTGTAATGAGCGGTATGCTCTAGGCAGTGTTCCTTCCTGCATGTGCAGGCCCCTCATTGTATCACATACAAACTGCAGAAGTATCATCTAACTCTGGGTAGGCTTCCCACCGTGGTTTTTCCTTTTCCAGTTTTTCCACATACAAATCATGGTGTTATGTGTTATGGTTGCTTTGCATTGATTATCTATTTAATTGTTAAGTTGCACTATTTATCGGTATCTGTTTCTATTTTACCAGTACATAATATGGTTAAAGGTTATTAAGTGGATTAAATGTTATAATTTGTTAACAACTGGATCACCCCCCCCCTCTCAGTTGTTCACCAATTATCCTAATAAGGTCAACCATCACACCTGTGACAGTTTGGTCATTCAATCAAGCAAGGATATAGAGATGAGCAAGCTCTCTGCAATATGGGGCATCGAACGGTGTTAATGAGAGAAGAATGTCAGACACCTTCCCCTTCTAGGCAGGGGAGAGACGATAGGGGTGACGGTCACCATATTGACATATGGACCACCATCCAAAGCTGGATCAGATGTAGAAACCACATTTGTCGAGTGTGCAAGAAATGGGTATGTATAGATCTGCAAGTTACTGTTTGTTTTATCTACGGACTTGTTTGACTTGTGTTTCTTTACATCAACTTTTATAGTCCCATTGTCGATGTGGTCTTGGACAATGTGTCTAAGATGATAACATCTCTCAGTGTCATGACCAAGCACATGATGGTAATGACAATACTTTGACCCATCAAACCAGCAGGAGTAGGGTCGTTTATCTAACAAAGGTTTAGGCTCAAGTAGGGTGATCAGGTTGTCTCGCAACAACCTTTGCATGATACTCAAATAAGATTCATTCAATTTTGTGAAGACTCGGTTTTGCGAAGATTGAGAGGCAGCTATCAGAGGAGTAGTCACTACATTTTCCTTGACTTTATTCCTCTGACACCCATCTGAGGACGTGTCAGGAAAAGACCCACCACAAGGGTTCGTAAAAGAGTCTCTGAATTGTGTCACGATGTGTTGATTATCGGTCAACGGAGAGAACATGCTAGCAAAAAGCTTATAACAATTCAGGGAGAACTTCTCCCTCAATGTCAGTTGCAGGTTGTCTATGAACATACACTGAAAGTCATTATCTGACAAGGAAAAGGGGATCTTAGTTGAAATCATTTGATATCGTGAGATAAAATCCATCACCTTCTTATTTTGTTTCTACTTACAATGAACAAGGTCAAATATAGTGACCTTGTGTCCTATGTTAGCCTGAAACCTCTTGAGAAAGAGATCCATCAATTGGTCAAAGGTGTGGATGGAGTGGTCAGGCAGAGAATTATACCAGTCTAACACATTCCCTTTGAGGGAACAAGCAAATGGCTTAAGGAGAATAAAGTCTCGATTATGATAGTCACTAAACATGGTCATAAATGAATCGATGTGAGTGTTTGGGTCACCATCACCACTGAACCTATCAAACTTCAATGACTTGGTGGTCATCGAAAGGATTGTATTTAGGATAGTGATGTCTAAAGGGCTCTTCTTCTACTACGTGGGTGCAGATGATTGGCCAGAAGCAGAAGCTATAGAAGTGAGTTGCAACTGAAGTTGGCCCATGATCTGAAGTATAGTATTCAGAACCAGGTTTGTGGATGGAGGAGGAGGTGGTGGAGCTACACCACTTACCCTGCCAGACGACTTGTTGGATGACATGTTAATGGCAGAGACAACTGCAATATGGACAGCAATAGAAATAGTAGTTGAGTCACTAGCCATACCCGTGTAACCTAAAGGAACAAAGGAGGCATTGATACTCACAATGGTGGAATTCACCATGTAGGCTCCCAACCCTGGGATGCTAACACTGACATGGGACCCGAATGGATCAAACTGGGTGTCCACAGTGGGTACCCCAGCTAGGAGCACATAGTTTTTAACAATCATGGATAGGGCCCTCAGCATTTCCAGGTCTCTCCTAACGAATATCAACATGTCACTCAATGTGATGATAGCATTCCCAACCTGTGGGAGGATGTTCTCTTGGTTCAGGAATCCCTCAAAATCTCTTAGATTCTGCTCTAAAAATTTGATCTGCTCAAAATCGATAGAGACAACAGAATCATGATTGATAGCAAGAGGGGAAGATGGGGTAGAACTCCTAGGAGAGTTAGGTTGCAAATTAGAAGGATAAGGCCCCGCAGTCAAAATAGATTTCAAACTGTGAGATATCAAGAACTCATTGGAATCGGATGACTGCTCACCCTGCATGGCATCAGGTAGAGGAGGAATGTAGCGATCAAGAGGGAAAATACTCCTAGATTACCTCCTGACTACGGCTCTTGTCACAATCTGGGTCGTAAAGCTCATAAGTTGGTCAACAACCAAATCATGGAATAGGGACACCTATGCATGTCTTTGGAAAAAAGATGTAGGACTGTTTTTTTTATGTGTTTAAGATAAAAACGTGAAAGGTAAAAAGATGTGTGCGATGAAAAGTAAAACAACTCTGCTAAGTTTGGAAAAGGAAAAGAAATAAAGCAACTAAGATATACTAGAAAAAGAGAACACACATGAATCTCCTTTCATGTCAGGTTCACACAAATTTAATGGAGAGAATTTGTCACCTCAAGGATAATGAATCCTCAAGGACAAATTGTCCCACCAATTACCTCTTTGAACAAGGGAAACGCTGAGCTGGGGGATAGTAGAATCATGCAAGGAGTGTCAGACACTCGAGAGACGTCTCTAGACAGATCTACAAAGCCTCTATCTAAAGGACGAGTACGAGGAGCTAGGACACTAGCGCGGCATGTTATCATCCTATATGGATGGAGTGCAAAGTCTGAGCAGAAATCTCTAAACGCGTTGATAGAATTTGCAAAAAGTAGCTAAACAATATTAAAATACACAAAAATCATAGATTACAAAGCTAAACAAAGAAAGGATACTAAAAGGTGTGGAAAATATCACAACCGGCACATGCTATGAAGCCTCCCACAAAATAGTTTTCTCTTCACAAAGTTGTGCCTGCACACATGCAAGAGAGAAAATGTTGGGGATTGCATTTTGGAGTTTTCCTAAGTTAGACCCTCATTTTAGTGTTTCCACCTCCACGGACAACCCAAAAAAAAAGTCACAGGAAAGGAAGATGATAAAGAGGAATGTAAAAGCAATTACAAATATAATGTTGTTGACTCTTAATTTTACATTAAACACTAACAACCTTATGGGAAATTCAGTGATGGGGGACCTTTTGCGCAAGATTCACTGAATGACCTCCAAGTTTGAGAAGTCGACTCTTCATACAATTGGAGGAGAAAAGGGGAAGAGGAAAACTTAAAAAGCTACACTACTTAGGCGATACGCCAGAATATTTTTGGAATGCTAACAGCATATAAAACCCAGATACATGCAGTTTTAAAGCTCAATTAACAATATACATAATCAACACCAATAGAGAAGAAGATCAAACTACACTCCATTCAACATAATATGACATTCACCATTCATCCAACAGGATAACAAGTACTAAAACATAGTTTAATCTATAGTGTCTCAGAGCATATATCATAGAAGTTAATGAATCTGAATATAGCACATCAGTCAATTTACTAAGCTTCAAATAAAACAACCACAAAGGCCATAGGCACAATCTAATATGTCTATCATTCACCTAATTTAATTAACATAAAGTCTTTTTAAAGAGCCAAAGTCTAAAATGTTCTTCTGAAAGTCTGGACCCCTTTAAAAGCATAAAAGATGGCCTATATAGTTCCCTCGGCCTTTGACAAAATAGCACAAAAGCATCAGCAAAATACTAGCAACCACTTTTGAATAGGAATCTCCCAACGTGGCACTCTGTGAGACGCTACCTAGTGAAAAATCACCTTCAATGTTGTTACCTCAATTGCATCATGGCGACCCCTACACTTGCCAAACAAGAAAATCATCATGAAAACAACATTCTAGTTCACGGACCATCATGGAAGACACGCGGAGACTTGGAGAAGACCTGAAGTTGAGCACAAAAAGAGAACTGGAACAGGCAATGTGGGGGCACCAAGTATCCCTGTCAGCCCATGGAAGATGGTGGGGCCAGGAAGCATACGCCAAAGAAAATACCAGCGCCACGTGGCAGCTCCGCATCCTCTCAACATCGGGCAAGAAGAGTGAGCTGCTTAGAGAAATGCTAAGACACCACTTGGCACACACATGAGCAATAGGAAGAGCAGGCCAAAAACTAGAGGAAGGGGTCGAAAATTTACCAAAATTTCGCACATGAACCATTCCGAAAGAATATTAATATTTCTTGGCAACTTAAGGGGGAATTCTGCCTGTGAAATGCTATGACCCAAAATTGTTGGTTCAAAGACCAGACTTCATGCTTGAACAAGAAAAATCATATCAAAGACCTACTACAATGGAAACCAATCATCTTCCGAGGGTAACACCTGGCCTTCCAAATTCTGAAAAATCTGGTCCAAACAGATCACTTCATCAAATGGCAAGCTCATCGGTTCATCATGGACCATTTTCAAGAGCGCGTAGAGCTAGGAAAGGGGTGCAAGAGACTCTCAACTTCCTCCACCAAAATAGGACTGCTAAGGCACTGTAGGAAATTTTGATCTTGTTGAAATTTCTCAATTTAATTCATGACTTTCTTAATCCCTAACACGGAACCATCTATGAGAAACGGTGAAGGCAAACCCAGGAACACAAACTTCTCTACATGTCGCTTGATAACTGGAACCGAAATCTTAAAAGACTCAAGTGTTGTTGATGCTTGCATGGTTTCCCTATGTTGGTTAATGAAAATGTTGGCCTTCCTAATCAATTGTTTGAGATATGCCACCCCTTTTGCTTTTAATTCCTCATCTGAAGCAGCATACAATAGCTGAGTCAAACTCTGGGCCACAGGGAGTTTAGGACCAATGAAAAGTGTAATGTTATCAATAAGAGCACCCGCTCTAGCACAAAGAAATTGCACCTCACCTAGGAACCTTAGCACGAGTTGCAGTGAAGGGAAATACTGCTTGATCTTCTCCCAATGAGAAACATATAATTTTTCCACGATCAGGGATAGATCTTGAGGAAATTCCAGAGGGGGAGGAAGCTGAGATAAGCAGGCAATTTCATCATCTTTCTCTCTAATCTTATTCTAGAGATTTTTGCATCTATCCTGGTCATGAGAAACTTGATGTTCCAAATCAAGGATCTTAGTACCTCCATCTTGAAAATCCACTTGAAGTTGTGTTGTGCAATCTTGCTCTAGTTGTAATAATCTCTTTATATCCTAGAATTTCTTCTCAGTTTTTTCCAAGTTACTCTGCATCTTGTGCGTTTATTTTTTAGAATTTTCTCTCTTCAGAAAGCATGACCTATGCTTCGCTCAGCTTTTGAGCATATTCTTCCTTCAAGCGGACCTCCTCTCGTAGCTGAGTATGAATCTAGGTAGCATCTCTGGAAACTGCTTTTAGTTGTTGTATTTCTTGCTCCCTCTCTTGCAATTCTTTCAATGCCACGTTCCTCATTTCTTCTTTCCCTTTCAATTGAGAGCTCACATTGTTCAGGGTAGACTGCAACTTCCCTTATTCAGAGTTGGCTTGAGTTAACAAGCCCTGCAAGCAGTTTATCTCAGCACTTCTAGCTTTGTCCTCTTTCCTCTAAGTATCCAATTGATCTCTGAGGTGGGTGATCTCTGCTTGTATGTTGTCTAGAAGACAACTCTTCTTGATGAAATTTGAAGACACTGCCTTCAAATTTTCTTCCATCATTTTTACTTTATCCATATTCGTGGTGTTGGAGAGATTAATCCTGACATCATGTAGAGCATAATCATTGGGCTTTATTTGGGCCTTCGGCTTGTTGACCTTTAGGAACATGGTTGCAAAGAGAGATTATCACTTTCCTCGCTGAAATCCATCTACATATGTGGTCGGGTTGGATTAGCACCATCTTTCTCCTTTCTCTTGCGTACCTAGCTAACCCGTGCAAATTTGGAAAAGGAAACTTGCTAATAAAAAGTATCTAGGACCGGAATGGCTTGTCCTACAAATGCTACACCAGGAGGGACGGCATAGGGGAAATAGGAAATAGGGTCGAAGAGAACAATGGTACAAAGGGAGAGCCTCCTAAAAGAGAAAGATTAGCGAATGCTATACTGATATTTGGGGGAGGAGTGGACTCTCCAAAACCAAGCCTACACAAAATGACGGCTGTAGCATAAATCTGCAAGAAATTCATCATAGGAAATACGACATCAGGAGTAGGGAGTGAAGAAAGGACTTGTGATGACACAACTTGAGGCTCAACTAGTGTTCTGATAGGGGATAATGTAAGACCACTAGGGACCTGAGTAGACATCAACACAACTTGGAGAGCTAAGGAAACCACAAATTGAGTAGAGAGGAAGGGAAGAGTAGAGTATACCTGACCCGTAGAAGCCACCGGTTGTTGAGGGGCTGGAGGAACCACAAGGGCTTGAGAAGATGATCCCTTCTTTTTTGAACCCAAATACTATTTCTTCCTGGAAGGGGAATTGGGTATCTTCTTCTTAGCTGATCTCTTGGTGGATTCGGAATGGGGCTTCCAGACTGAGTGAACAAGAGAAACTAACATGTCAGTTCTAGTATCTTGCTCTTCTATATTATAATCTTTTCCTTCTGAGGTTGGACCTCCTCGGGGGAGGATTCATTATGCAAGGACTCATCAGTTGTCTCTTCTTTTGACTTGTTATTGTAGCGTAGAAATTAGGATTCATCAAAATATAAGTATATCAATCAAAACGTTAGACATGATAGCTCAATCAAAGAAATACTCATTAAAATGAACCTAATTCTAAAGCACATTCAATGAAGGTATGAAAATGAAGCATTCAAAAGAAAACATTATGCAAACCAGATTCAAGATTGAATACTTCTTCCATGCGGCTCCATTGTTGTTCTTTCCTCTTCAATAGTTTTGTGGATCTCACCTACAAGTGCTCACACAATTGAAAGCAAAAAGGCTCAAGAGTACTAGAAATGAAGGTTCGGTAAAAATTCGAGATTCATGAAGGGATTGATTGAAGAAAATTATCCAATTTATAGAGAAATTGGAGAAATCACAAAATTGGCATGATGCAATTCAAATGGAAATTGCAAATCAATATGACAAATTATGACAAATTATGCACTTTCCATGCACAATTTGATTGATTGACAATTTGATGACAAATTATGACACATTCTATGTCAAAATTGATTGATTGTCAATTATGACAATTTATGACAAATTGAAATGCCATTCCCATGGAATTAGGAGATGAAATAGGAGGGAAAAGAAATTAGAAATTTGAAAAATTAGGAAATTGAAATTGATGACAAATTAGGAATTAGAAATTGAAAGAAATTAGAAATTAGGATTTAGTGAATCAATTAATAATTTTTCATTTATTAATCAATTCACAAAGAGGAATAATTAGCCAATTAAATAGAGATTTAATTGTAATGAGAAGACTTAGGATTAATAAATAATTTAGTAATCCTGGAGGAAGAAATGGCAAATTAGGTTAAATGACTAAATCATAAAACCCTAGAAGACGAATTAGAAATGCGAAAATGACAATTAGGTCTTGATTGAAGATAATTAATGTCATGACTTGATTTTGATAAATGACCAATGCGATAAATGATTTGATTGAGAAATACGCCAATTGACATGATTTGATCCAAATTGACACAATTGAGACAGATAATGATTGATAGTGAAATGATGACAAATCGGTCACAAAATGACAAAATTGACAAAATAGATTGCAAGATGAAAAGATTAGACATGACCACGATCGATGACAAATCGATCGCAAGATGACAAGATTGAAGGATTGATGATAAATCGACAAGATTGATAAACCGATCGCCAACTGATAAGATTGAAAATAGGACAAAACCCTAATTAGGATTGACGATGTCCAAAATGATAAGATTGATGAATATGCACATTGATGCGACAGAGTAAAATCGATCAAAATCGTGACTGAATATTGTTGTCGACAAGACCAAATTTGAGGATGAGATGATTGAAGAATGTAGAAGAATGACTCGATGTTCACAAATGATAAAAAACCAAGTGCGTGACATAGGAGAAATGTTAATGCGACGCAAAAACCTAAAATGAGGCAATGCGCAAATGTTAAAGTATGACCTCGCAAGCGTTGACCATTTTTGGGTGTCTACAGTTATGATTACGCCATTCTTCCTCAAAATGCTCATCAAAATGGGTGCTCCCCAGATTAGCCCTAGGCTGATTAGTCTCTTGGAGGTAGATACATGAATCATTTCTCTTCTTTTTCGGCCAACGATAAAATTTCATGGCTTGCCACATGTTCTGAGGAATAGCATTAGCTAGATTGTGCCTTTGAAAGATATAGTAAAAAGCCAACCATGGGGGGCGCTCAAGGACAGGAAACTCACTAGGACCCACATAAAGTCTTGGATCATTCACCAGTGGGAAGATGCAACCCTCCCATGAGTTATGCAGCACATGCTTAATAGCATTTTTCCTATGTTTACTGGATAGACAATCATCTGGGTCATAGCTCCATACATCATCCAACACTACCAAGCCTAGTTGCACTAGCTTGGAGGTCAAGACCCTCTCTGTGAGGCTTCTTCTCTCAACAATAATAGGGCCAATAACATTGTGGTCCTTAGTAATAGATGTATCATTCTTTCCTGCTCCTATAGCCTTTTCAACTTCCACCAGCTATCGGGACATCTCGAGAGCCAGGGTTCTCTCAGTAACATAAGTAAGAAGGTGGAAGGGTTCTTGAGAGAAGCCATGTACCGGAAAAAAGAGAATTCCTTACCCAAGAACCAGTCACATTGGGGGCATTCATTACTCATCCAATTTATTTAAATTTGGGAAAAATGAGCGAGAGGATCCTTAGGGATGACACCAAGATCGAGAAGGACGAGAGCCAGGAAACAATCTAAAAACTATTATACATCATAATTGGCTAATAGTACGGGGGTCCAGGCGGACACAGGCATTTTGTTTCCTAACTCATCATGAGTAGCCAATGACATGAATTGACTAAAACAAGTGACATTTTAGTGTATGAACAAATGAACTAGGGATGAGGCAATCCTGAACCATCGTGATTGCTCAAAATTGATCAAATGCCTAACCATTTCTCTAGCTATCAACACAAAGAAGTCAAAATGGAATGGCTCCTTCTACTTCTGGCATTTGAACAAGAAACCCATCATAGAAGCGGTGATCTCTCGATCATTGTCATGACTGCATAGGAACGCAATGCTAGAGATATCTTTGAGATCATCATTCTTTAAATTGCTATAGTGGATAGGGAGCTTTGGAGGCTCAACCACCGAAATCCGATTCAGATTAGTTTGAGAAAATGAGACAATATCCCGCCTTCGCTGCCAATAGTCTTCCATAGCATCTTTATCAAACACCTCTATACTATCAATTCTGGGGAAACACAACATGTCTTGAATAGCTTCTGGGCTTATGACGACCTATAAAAAGGATCCCTATATCAAAAGAGACTCTGGCATGAATCTGCTTGTGCATGCAGCCACAAATTTTGGACAATGTGGAACCATAGGGACCATGAACTGAGGAGTGCCGGAATGCCAAAATTTTAATGTTGTAGACTGCAGATCGCTTCTATGATTTGGCATTCTTCCTAATGCAACCTCCCTGTCAGATCTTAGTTGTTTGTGTAGTTCGGGCTCAATGACCTCTTCTAAGGAATCAATCACCGCCATGGAATCATGGGTGACTGTCTTGGATTTTGGTTTGGTTTTGGGATATTCTGGCTTGGGGGGCATGGCATGGGACAAGTATGAAGCTTCCCCATATATGTCTACCCACATTTCACTCTGGGCAGGACTTGAGGCTATCGTTTCCATCTCCATTTTTGCAAGCGAGCTTTTCTAACACTATTACTTTTGGCACTGGGAATGAAAACCGCACATATGACATGCACTTTTGAAGCTCTCTTCTTTAAGTGTATCACATGCCTAGATTTGTGTGTAAAAAGGAAGCATTTATGATACGCATCTATCGACACGTATGCCACTTTGTTTTCTAGGCAACATTAATTCTAAAATGGGAAGAAGTGCCGCCACATGCATTTTCAAAAAGATGTTAGCCCACTACGTCGTCATTCCAATCCACTAGGGATGATCTGCCTTTCCAGACGGATCTCCTTATTTAAGAGAAAATATGCAGTCAATTACACTCACACAAGCCAAAACAGACCTGCGGACTATTGGGTTAAGGCACGACGTACTCAAAATACGCGTGGAATTTGGATATACTATTTTGTTTTTCGAGACTGTAGATAGCACATACGTAACCGTCAAGCCTAACTCCATTCACTTTTGTGAGTAATGAGGAAGGAAAGCCACATTGGAGATCGAGGGTGTTGGATCTTAATTTGATTTTATTACTCAAAGCTAGAAACTAGCTATAAATATGTCTTTACAGACATTCCTTTGCACAAAAGTTAGCTCAACGGTGGAGTTTCTTGAGCTATGGATACTCCCATTAGGCTTACCAGTAGCAAGGCACAATTTGCTTTTCTTGGCAACATTTAAGACTAGAGGTTGTAAGGAATGACACGATGAAGAAATTTGTTGATCATCATTGCAATTAAATGAGTGCTAGGGAGGATTTTATTGACGGCGTTGACAGATATTGTATCAACATCGATATTTGCTCCCGCTTCATGGCTTCATTGTTGGATGTTGGGACAGGTGACTACTTGATGATGGAGCTGACCAAGATCCTCTTCCTATCAGAGTATCTGGGAAGCCTTGAGGATGTCATGGAATACTTTATCCCTTTTAGAGGTTTGACCTTGGCCTCGGACCTACAGTGTTTCATCACCCTCGAAGAGGAGGTGACTTGGTATCTTCTTATAGGCGTCTTGAAGAGTATGTCATTGTCCGCTCATCACCTATGCATAGAGAGTGCTATGGAGTTCCTCCTCGGAGTCCATCTAATAGTGCCCACTTCGGCCAGCACAAAATAGTATACCTAGTTCCACGACCACATCTTCCCACGGATCCTGATGTTAACCATTCTTCTAAACCTGGTGCTTGTCTTGATATTTCAGGAATTTGAGAGTGACTCCAGCCATGAGTGGATGGGAGATGATGATGACATAGAGGATGAATCAAAATTTCTCATGGACGAGGATGAAGATGAGGAAGATGACTGGAAACCTGCCACCCTGCCACTAGAATCTATAGGTTGTAAGCCTATTTATGCATTGTATAAAGATAATGATATATATATAATATAATGAATCTTTTGGTTGTTTATGGTCTATCTTATGATTTACTGATTTTCCTTACAATGCATGAAGAAACATAATTAAATAAATAAGGCACACTAGAATACAATATTTACATTGGGGGCACTAAAATTAATCAAAAGGTTTAAGATGAAACCTATTAACCAAGATTTCGAGAGATTCTCCTTGCATATTCTCGAGATTGAAAGCATTAAACCCCTTACAATTTGTGATGTGGAATGGTCCCTCCCATAAACCATCAAACTAAGCATGTTGACCTAGCCTAGCCACCCTCCCATTATATTTTAAGACAAGATCACCCGGTTTGAGCTCCAGGTCGAAACTCTTCTTGTTATCAAAGCACCTTTTGACGATCTATTGGCGGTTCAAAAGAGACTCTAATGTTGCCTCCCTTTCTTCTTCTAGCTCCATAAGCTCTGTCAACCTTACCTCCATGGGCTCATTTTCGGCCACCTCAATGGACTTGAGGAGCTACAAAGCAGGGATCTCCAAAGACATGGGGAATAAGGCATATTTGTTATAGACCAACTTGTATAGAGAGTTCTTTAAAATCTTCTTGGGCGTGATCCAGTCCAACCATAATGCTCTTCTCAAGTGGTGATGCCACTCCCTTTTGTGTTCAGACCCCATTCTCTTAATGAGTCTTATAAGGGTCTTATTGGTAGACTCGGCTAGGCCATTTCCTTGAGGGTAATAATTAGAAGTCTTCATTATATGCCCTAGCGAAGAGCAAATTGAGTTACACAGGAGCCCGTGAATGTGCATGCATTATCCGATATTATGGTCTTTAGCGGACCATACCAGCATACTAGCTCCTCCAAAAAAGATAATATTTATGCTTCTAATGAATTCCTAAGGGGTAGAACCTCAGACCATCTGGTGAAGTAGTCAGTGGCAATAAGGATGCACTTGTGTCCAGCTGAGCTAGGTGGATTAATCATCCCTATGAAATCCAAACCCCATTAGGAAAGGGTTCTTCCACCATTATTGGCCTGAGTGGCATTGTTGCCTTCTTGCACCTACCACTATAGTATTGACACTCCTTTCATTCTCTTACCATAGCATGTGTGTCTTTAAACATTGAGGGCCAGAAATACCCAGCACGGGTAATCTTGATGATGGTGATTTGCGCTGAATAATGGCCCCTTCAAAGGCCATGATGGAATTTGTGTAATATTTTACGAACTTGATCCTGGTCTACGTAGCAGAGTAGAATCCCGTCAAAGTTCCTTCTAAAAATCACTCCTTCAACAAGACGGAAACTATTATTCTACATCCTGTAGAATCTCCTCTTTTCAGGAGAGATGCCAACTGGGTATATTCTAGTCTCCATGAAGTGTCTTCAGCTCTCGATCCAACTTACTTCTGTTCACTCAGAGGGGAACATCATAACCTCCTCCACAGTAGTCTCAGCTTCTCGAGGGTCAAAATATTGGGCTATATATTCGTAAAGGCCTTTTCTACGGATTATCTTAGTGGGCCTGACATCAATGTCATATTCTAAGATCTTGGTAATCTAGTATGCTCGGTTCTCTATAATGTCACACTCCATTACATATTCCCTGACTAAAAGATGAGCAACATACACAGTAGTCTTATTATAGGCAATGAAACGCCTGAACTTTTTGAGGCCTTTAACAATGGCCAATACTTGTTTTTCAACAAAGTTGTATTTAGCCTTATACTCCTTTAGAGTTTTGGAATGAAAATCTATGGGATGCTCACCCCTTTTGTCTACATCTTTTTGGGTTATTACCACAGAAATGCTATAATCACTAGAGAAAACATACATTACAAAATCCTTAGACATATTAGGGTTTAAGAGTACTGGAGAGGAGGAGATGGCCTCTTTGATTTTCTCAAATGCCTCTTTTTCTTCAGGAGTCCATTTAAAATGTATTTTCCTTTTTAAGCATTAGCGTGATAGGCCTCACCATTCCAGCAAAGTCTGAGATGAAACGGCTAACAAAGTTGACCTTGCCTAGGAAGGACTGAACTCCCTTCTTGTTGAAAGGAAAAGGAAGATCTTTTATTGACTTCACTCGATCTAGATCGATGGAGACTCCTTCTTTTGACACTGCGTGTCCCAATAATTTCCCTTGTGGGACACCAAAGATACATTTCTTGGGTTCAATGAAATACCAAATTCCAAATACTTCTGGAAAACTAGCTCAAAATGATCAAAATGATCTTTTTTACACTTTAAAAACACTGTCAAGTCATCCAAGTAGATGAGGATGATTTTATTAATTATCCCCTTAAAAGCCAGATCCATAGCCCTCTAAAAGGTGGCACCTACGTTTGACAATCCAAATGACATTTTCTGGTAAGAAAATTTTCCCCATTTGGTTGTGAAGGTTGTCTTGTGTTGGTGTTTTGGCTTTACCAACAATGGTTATAACCTAAGAATCCATCCAGCATCGAAAACATCTCTGACCCTGCCACAATGCTTAACAATTGATCCATTGGTGGCAAAGGGTAATGGTCTTTCAGAGAGGCTTGCTTCAAGTCATGGAAGTCCACATACAGGTGGATATCCCCATTCTTCTTTCTAACTAGTACCAAATTTAATGTCCATGTACTATGCTTGATGAGGTAGACAATCTTGGACTCTATCGATTTCTTTAGTTCTTGCACCATGAGAACCTCAATGTTCAAATTGACAGGTCTTTGTTTCTGCCAAACCAGCTTGGCCCCATTGGCAAGCTCAATGGTGTGTTGAATGATGCTAGAATTGTAACCTTTTAAATCCTCATATGATCATGCTAGCACGCCCACATATTCATCACAATATCAAGCCAACCTTTCTTGGTCTTCTCGGGGAACTTCCTTTCTGACCTTGAGTATTCTCCCCTTCCCTATTGACATTTCAGCGTAGTCACCCTTATTGGCCATGAGTTTTCTCTTATCATTTTTGGCATCATCATTGTCAAATAAATTCTCCAGAGTGATCAATCCTTTTGGGATCTTGTTGAATTTCAATTGAATTATTTGATCTTTGTAAGCCTCCTTTACTTTAGACTGCATTTGATTGGCAAACTCTCCGGAGTTTTCAATGAACAAAGCAATTTGCTCATCACTCTCAAAAACCTACCAATGGGTGTCATTGTCTGGAATAGCTAGTTGAAGGATCACACAGACCGCCTGGGGGCTGGTGAGCAAGTCCACAGAAGGGTTGAATTGCGACCCAATATGGTCATTCAATCAGTGGATGCATTTATCTTTTGAGGAATCCTCTGGATGTTGAAGGCATCAAAGCTTTCAATCAAATCCCATGTGCTATGATGGTAGGACCTCATGCGGATTTTCTTGGCACTTGATATTCCTCAGACCTGGTGCACTTTCAGATCAAAATCACCCAAAAAATTTAGTTGCTTTATGCCCATCCTTTCTGCCAAACTTAGGCCTTAGATCATCCCTTCATATTCTGCTTCATTGTTGGAGCAAGAAAAATGTAGGCGAAAAGATCTCGGAATTTGTTCACTCGAAGGCGAAGTAAGGAAAATTCCAATGCCTGAACCTACCTTGCATCTTGCACCATCAAAGTGAAAGGTCTAGAGTGTAGATGACAGCTCTTCCTTGGTTAGTGGACCCTTAGTTTTGGGATAATCTAATCCTCATCAAAAATACAGTAAGTACCAAGACCTATGGCGTGGTAATCGGAATATGGATCAGAATTTATGAATTCATTGAGAAAAACTTCTTGCTCTGATGTAATATCCTTCATCACCTCTTCATCCTCTATAAGTTCTACCATTTTTCTCTCCTCATTAGAGATGGAGGTATGAGTGGGCTCAAATTTGAGCATAGCTTGATCAGCTACATGCTCGGTGTGTAGGGGTTCTGAAAGAATTTTGAGCTTAGCACCATGCTAGGCCTAGAGGATGAGGTGGGACCAATCTAAAGATAAGTAACCTCATATTTTGGTGGTAAAGTCTCAGGAGAGTCAGAGGCCAAAGATAGGTGGGATGTCAATAACTACTACTTCCTGGGATACGGTGACACTAGGACACGCGAACAATGTCAACAGAAGCCTTTTAATAAGACCCATAGTCTAGAGTCTATTTCCATCTAGTTGTGTAACACCCCTACTTAGAGGCTCGTATTTGATGTTCAAAACCTCAACAATTTGCTTAGGCATGACGGTAGTACTAGCACCAAAATCTATCATAGAAATATGTAATAGCTTATCTCCTACTATGAGGCTCAAATAGAAAGGGTTTGGTTTAGGCTTACCTTCCACTTGGGATCTAAGTGGTACAACCTTATTTGTCAACACCGCTGACGAGCGTGTTTGTGTTGCGGGGGTCACAAATCTTTCTTCATTATCTTGCAAAGAACTAGCAACATTCATATGAGCAGGTTTCTCCACCTCTAATAGAGCTTTTTTTAAACAACTCTTCTGCTCTAGGATGCTAAGGAGATCCCATAAGGATACGTTAGTCGAGGATTTCTTTATTTGCTCCACCACGTCCAATACTGATGGCACTAATGTTTTTGCTTCTCTCATCTTATAGGGAATAAACTCCTTTCTTGGATATGTGGTAGCAACCGCGGGTTGTTTAGGAACTTTATCTGAGATGAACCTCCCCTGTGTGCTTACATTCTCTCATGTAAAACATCTTTTTGACTAGAGGTTGAATCTGACTACACTTGAGGAGCTCTCGTGCTTGATGCAATTGCATCATTTATGAGCATGGCGTCCTCGTCCTCCATCCAAGAGAATAAAGCATGGTCTTGAGTTGTCTCTATTTCCTAATCTATTGACATACCTTGCATCTGCGTGATGAGAGCCGCATTGTCCATGCCAGGGGAAGCATAAACCAAATCATCTGAGGCAACACCTTGGCTTCGTTGATCTGCATTTTTTGTTCCAAATTTCCTTTTGGGCAGTTTTTTGGGGTGTGAGCATTGTTACATGGAAAACACCAAGAATTGGTGTCATCTGCTAGATTATTTTGTCCTACGATCAACTCTTTATTGGTGTTGGGGTAGATAGTTTGCAGAGGAGTGGGCACTAGAACTATCTTGCCATTTGGTTGACTTGAGGAAGCTCGATTATTCGCATATTGGTTTTGTTGATATGTGGGTCTATTCCCTAAGAAATTTTGTTGGAAAGGAGGTCCAGCAGGGGGATTTGGGATCTTTTCAAAATAATTATTTCATTTGAGAAAGATCTCAACAATTTTTTCATATCATTGACTTTTGCAGCCTGAGATGAGGGGGAAGACGTGCTTGGTTGTTGGGATCCAGGATACACATACATAGATTGGAGTGTAGATGTTCTAGGCACGGTTGGCTCGAGAACTTGATTTGATAACTCAGGGAAGATCGACATGAGCAGTCGTGGTGCAAGCTTTCCAGGGTCAATTAAATTATATTCTCCTTGGACCGCCAAGTCATACGCATCTGGGAGAGTATTTCCTCCAAGAGATTAGATCATCATAGATATATCTGAATTGAAAGCTTTCAGATAAAAAACAAACACCATATCTATGGGAGGACAAACGGATAACGGTATCCTCTGAATTTTGTCACCACTTCCTAAGGAGCCCTTTTGATGGTAATCAATTGCTGCATTAGAGATGATTTATCAGCCTTGTCCAAAAATCTCTCAAAGAAGCGGTCACTCAGCTGGTCCCAATTGGTTATAGAGTTTGGACAAAGAGATCTGTAATCTAAATCTCTTCCTTTCAATGAAGTTGCAAGCAATCTCAGAGCTACATTTTTCTCTGTAATGTTATAGACAATGCAGACATCAGCCACATCTTGTAGGTGTTCCTGCGACGTCTTGGAACATTCTCCAATGAATTTAAGGACAACTTTTAGCACAAAGGTAGGAATTGGCCCCCATACTGCAAGTGGAATGAGAGGAATAAGAGGGCTACCACTATTCTAAGTCATGAAGTTTCTAAGAGTAACTTGAGCCATTACTACGGGAATAGGTACAGAAGGAATAATAGGTGGATTCTAAGAAGAAGTGGTTGTGGGCGAATGGATGTTTACCAGGGGTGGGAGAAGCAAACTGGGCTTTAAAGTTGTTTGACTCCTGATAACAGGTCTATGGCTCATAAACTTGCTTAGGCTTTGTTAAAAATTTGGGTCCCACCAGGCATGCCAAAAAAAGAACTGTTGACTCTTAATTTTACATTAAATGCTAAAAACCTTATGGGAAATTCAGTGATGGGGGACATTTTGCACGAGATTCATTGAATGACCTCTGGGTTTGAGAAGTTGCCTCTTCATACAACTAGGGGAGTAAAGGGGAAGAAGAAAAATTAAAAAGCTACACTACTTGGGAAATACACCAGAAAATTTTTGGAACGCTAATAGCATATAAAATCTAGATACATGCAGTTTTAAATCTCATTTAACAATCGACATGCTCAGGACCATTAGAGAAGAAGATCAAACTACACTCCACTCAACATAATAAGGCATTCACCATTCATCCAACAGATAACAAGTACTAAAACATAGTTTAATCTATCGAGTCTCACAACATATATCATAAAAGTTAATGAATTTGAATACATCACATCAATCAATTTACTAAGCTTCAAATAAAATAACCATAGAGACCATAGGCACAATCTGATATGTCTATCATTCACCTAATTTAATTAACATAAAGGATTTTCAAAGAGCCAAAGTCTAAAATGTTCTTCTAAAAGTTTGAACCCCTTTAAAAGAAGAAAAGAAGGCCTATATAGAACCCTCAGCCTTCAACAAAACAACACAAAAGCATCAACAAAATCCTAGCAAGAACTTATGAATGGGAATCTCCTAGCATGCCTCTCCGTGAGACGCTACCTATCGAAAATGACCTTCAATGTTGTTACCTGAATCGCATCATGGCGACCCCTGCACCTGCCAAACAAGAAAATTGTGGTGCAAATAGAATTCTGGTTCACGAACCATCATGGAAGACACATGGCAACTCAGGGGAGACCTGAAGTCAAGCGCAAAAAGAGAACTGGAATAGTCAATGCGGGGGCACCAAGTGTAATTGCCAGCACACGGAAGATGGTGGGGCCAGGAAGCATACGACAAAGAAAAGACCAGTGCCATGTGGCAGCTCCGTGTTCTCTCAACATCGGGCGAGAAGAGAAAGTCGCTTAGAGAAATGCCAAGACACCACTTGGCACACATGAAGAGATCAAAAGAGTGGGCCAAAAACTAAAGGAAGGGGCCGAATTTTTACTTAAGTCTTGCACATGAACCATTTCGAAAGAATATTAACCAATACCATGCTATTTGGTAGTTGAAAAATAAGAAAGCTATTGGAAATACGAGATAGAGCTAGATTACTCCCCTAGTGCTTGGCAACTGTTGGCATGCCTGGAAAACTTGGTAGCTTGATGGTACTGTAACAATGGTGGTAGTGTCTCCAAGAGCTTCAATCTCTAAGAGTAAGTCTTCAATCTACCCAAATGATCTTTTGTAAGTGTCCCAAAACCAAGGATATAGGCTAAGGGATGAACCTGGATGTCGGTGGTCGCGCAAGGAGGCGTTATGATTCCTTTTTCGGTGTGGGTCGTAATGTCCCAATGACCACCTATTGGTTGGCATGTTGACGGGACGGTAGCGCGCCGCATGGA
Organism: Cryptomeria japonica; assembly: GCF_030272615.1. NCBI lineage: Eukaryota > Viridiplantae > Streptophyta > Pinopsida > Cupressales > Cupressaceae > Cryptomeria > Cryptomeria japonica. Next base: position 414,707,063 of record NC_081409.1, on the reverse strand, counting down.
CGTCTTTGCGTCGCGTTTGCGTCCACGAACCTATCAGATTAGCAGGATTAGTAATGCCTCCAGAGAAGCTGACATGGATTTCTTTGGTGGACAAAAGGACAAGTTGGCAGACCTTTCCTCCAAGCAGCGTGGGGCAAGCGCCACATGTCGCAATTGCCACTAAAGGTGATGAGTGATATTTCTAACTCTACACTCATAATGTCACCATAGTCAAGAGAACCCATAAATAGCTCAGATAAATATATCAGCAAATAAATCATGTCAAACTTTCTCCAAATCTAAACCAGATTGTAGTTCTCTCCAAGAGATTTTTGTCAACTATTCGAAGTCCAAAATCCGACTCTGTATGCTCAAGTTATGACCTCTCAAAGCCACAAAGCTAACTCGGTCTTCCAGTTGACATCTCACTACCTAAACAACAAAATCTAGAAAAAATGATCACATGATCATGAATTACACTGAGTCACCTTTCCAACGACTATAAGAAGTCAAAAATCTGACATCATATGCCTGAGTTATGCTCCATGGAAGAAAACAACCAATTAGGCTAAAAATGCAAGCCTGGACTCCAAAAATCTCACCAATGTGCCATAAAAAATAATTTTCCATTTCTCTCAATATACCAATAAATAATTTTTCAATTTTTAATCAAATTGGATCGGCTGAACCCATACATCAAAACTGGCATATAATAAAAATACATGGCATATTCAAAAATATTAGGCGACATTATAATTTATAAAGTTTTTAATGAAAAACTTAATAAACATCAAATATTTGTTTTCTAAATTATTTGGCCGAATTTTTTAATTAATTACCACCCTCATGGGGGGTTGGGCCCGCATCCATGGGGGGCTACGGGGTACCCTACAGGCCTATGGGGAGTACATCGCACTCTGTGGTCTACAAACCACAATACTACGGGAGTACACTTGCAGTCTGCAGGTGTACGCAATGCCAGGGAAATCGACAGGAGGTGGTGACCTCCGCTCCCCACTAAAAAAATGTTGACTTTAAAAACAAAAGACGATAGGATTTATAATATGCAGGGGTATATTTTTTTAATATTATTTTCTGATGACGATTGCAACTAGTTGTACGGTCGTATGACCTAAAAAAATAAACTCAAATCTCTGTCACCAAAATAGGGCAAATTATATATCAAAATTTGTCTCTCGACCTCTTTGATCGCAGCCATGGGGTATGTTTTGTCCCATAGGGTCAAATTTGAAACCTCACCCCCAAAACCTCCAAAATGCAAATCAATAGAGACCCATTTTGAAACAAATTTTTATAACACCAGATCTGCAACAAATGCCCACAAATCTACAACCCCACAACCTGCAATAAACCCTCATATCTTGCATTGTCTTTCATTCTAACATGTATTCATGGATTCAACCTAGGGTTATAACACCATAAAACCATAGCTCTAATACCACTTGTAAGGAAACTTGCAGCTAACTTTATGACAATTTCCACATAACCCAATTTAGATTTCAACAAAATAAACTCATAGAATCCATATGCAAAGAATAGACAACATACCCATGAAAATGTGACATGAGATATATCTTGGGAAAACCCTCATGAGGGAAAAACCCAATCTCCAAAAGCATCATCCACCATGTATTATCAGCAATGTGTACATTACAATACAACTATGGAAAGCCTTGAAAATGAGCCATCCAACAAGCACTCCATGTGACCAAACATGTAACCATGTATCTCATGCCATGCTTCCTTCCTTCAAAAATTCTAACCTAGATAACCCAAACAACTACTCTTTTGGTGATTTTATAGACAAGCTCCCACAAAACCACCATGTGGTAAATAACCCCACCTACCTTCAATTACTATTGGGTACTTTATTTGATGTATTTCCCCAATAATAATAATTACAATAAAATATAATATACAATATAACAACTCGTCAAGTGGTCTCCAAGAATATTCCCCAAGGAATCTCTACATGTTGTATGTCCATCTAGGTGCTCCTAGGTGCAATAATAATAAAAAATAATACATTACATATCCATCAGAAATCCATAATAAATAAAATATTACAATTAAACATTATTATGCAAGGTGTACAACACCTATTTTCCCAACAAACCAAACTAAGCATAAGAAGAAAGAAATAACTTATCTCTCTACAAGCTCTCTCTTGACCTCCATCCTTATAAGCAAGAGCTCCCTTTTCTTCTCTTCCAACTATATTTTCTTCTTTCACAAGACAAAGCTCTCCATTGAGAGAAGCCATGTAATGTCCTTACCTCTAATTATCACAATATATGTAGAGATCTCGACTATACAACACTCTCACCACATTTAAAACCCAATACTAAGTCACATGCATCCCATGTGCTCACACATGTGTAAGACATGGGGAAGAGAGTTTTACTTGACATAGCCCCTCAACCAGGTCTTGGTAAGGGATTTAGGATGGTGACAAGTCCCCATACCTTCCCCAACACTACAAACTTGTCACTTACTTTCAAGTGACCTTTTGAGAAGTCAAATCGTGACCAAAGTACTATATTATTTTTCCAATAACTCTCCATCCCCTAGGTACTTACCCTAGGCGTCTATTTTTACCCAAAAACCCAATTAAAATCCTTTAAAACCTCCTCAAAAATCAGTTCAAATCTTAAAACATAAACAAGGGTTCTTGTCCCTTTAACTACATTTACACAACCTAACCAAATTACTCCACAATTAACAAGTCATGATCATAATTACACTAGACTCACAACATAAAACTTTATACACTCCCTTATACTTCACAATTGAAATACTTTATTGGGGTTTAGATGATTCTCCGTTTTGCTCCCTATTTTTTTACAAATTATACAATAAGAATGTAATTAGATCACAAAGATGACTCATTTTAATCATTAATTTGTGGTTTCATTAATGAACTATTTATTCCAAAATTCGAGTATAACACAACTACATTATAATGAAAGTCATATCCATTAATTTGTATATGCACACATTGTAATACCCTAAAATTGGTCACCTAAACCATGGGCCCCTAATCTTGACAATATCACCAAGGTCCTAACCAAAGGCAATTAAATCAATCTTGAGCACATTATTAATTTTTCAATCATCAAATGTTACATGGCAAGTCAATTACTCAATATTAATTAAATATTTATTTAATTAATTAAATCATTTCCAGAATATCATTTTGATCAATTATCCTATTTAATTTATTAAATATCCTAGCATATTTAATTAATTAATAAATTTGCCATTTAATCATGCAAAAAAAGAATTAATTTATTACAAAAGAGGAATTAATCACAAAGCAAGAGTTAAATTGAAAATAAAATAAAAGAATTGAATTGAGAGAGAAATCAAACTTGAGATATTATTTCTTTCTTCTAAATTGAGAACTTGAAATTAAAAAAGCAATTAAATTGAATTATTAATCATTCTCTAAAATTGGAACTCAAAGCTTTTGAGAAAAGGAAGTTCAGTTGCATTGAAAAGACTCTTTTCTTGAATAAATCAAAGAATTACCTATTTTTATCTCAAGTGCATGGAATTAATTAATTCTATCACCAATGCAAACTCAAACTTCTTTTCTGAATGCATTTCAATTAAACTAGAATTGGAATCTATCTCAAGGTTAATTGAATCTGATTTCTCAATTATTTCAATTAATCCTAAATTGTTCTTTTTCTTGATCTCTCTTGTGATTCTCTATAAATTCAGCCTTCATCTCTCATTCAAAACACCCTGGAGATTTATTATTATATACTTTTTGCTCTAGAGTCATTGAGGATTTTTGTGCTTGCTTTTTGAGATTATTGCATCTTAGTTTAATTTTTTTTTGCATATTTCCATATTGCTTGAATCTATATTGTTTGAATCCATATTGCTTGAATCTATATTGCTTGAATCTTTCATCCATCTTGCATCCCTTTAGCTTAATCTCATACTCATATAGATTAAATCCTTCGTCTTGGTGTAGTCTAGTCACTGGTATTGCTTATACAAATCTAAGAGCAATCTTATACTCGCATCTTTTAGAAGGCAATTAGTCACTTTGTTATGGCTTTCATATTCATGCTTATATATGTCTAACCATACATGTAATAACTGAAATTGAAGTGTTGTATCTTGCAGCTTATAGACTTATTTCACTTTTTCACACACACGTTTCTGGCACCCACTGTGGGGCCGAAGACTACTCTTTTTTTCGGCCTCCAAGACTAACTTTTTATTTTTATTTTTTTCGGATTTTTGACTCTTCAGAATTTTTTGTCGTACAGTTGCAACGAAATATCATACGACATCTCTCACATGCTAGAATGACAAACTGCATGTATCTTACGATCTGGTACGGATTATCGTACAAGTCAGTAAAAATTATCGTACGAATCTATATTTTTTGGTAAAAAAAAAAGCTGATTTCATTCTTCAGGCTCTCTATTCAATTTTGATTATACTAACACTGACCCTGGCTTGTTATCTATCTATCTGAGAAATTTTTACAGCCTAATCATTTTTTCCAAAACACCTTTTGAAGAATATGCTTGTCGCACAAAGACAATATGACTACTAATTCATTGTCTTTACAGGTTGCCTGAGGAGATACGAGCAAACATTGTGTATTCATTAAATTCATTTTATTTAGGCACCTGACTTTCTATCTGGTTAAAGAACAAATGTATTTTGTGTTTTAAAAAAATTCTGAGAGGTAGGAGAGTATGCTCTTGTCTTTATAGTCAATCAAAAATCTAGACCCTTGAGGTGTTTTCTTTAATTTTGAGATTTGTATATCTTTAGCGGGCCTGCCCTCCCGAGTTGCTAATAACTCTATAGCCATTACGGCTAGTGAGAGGGGAACGAACCAAGTGGGAACAGCTAAACGCAAAGTACTCCAAGCCACTATAAAATAAACTTGATTTGATGAAAATCAAGTCAACAATAGTGCTCAGGAATATCTCTACTTTGTACCTTTAGGTATATTAAACCTTGGTTTTCAAGGGTGGGAGACCTCTTAATTGAGTTTATACCTCGATGTACCAAACGGATCCCTTACTAGTTCTAATTAAAATTAGAAGCTACCTGGTTCACCTCCGAAAAGGGGGATAATCTTTGTGCAAGAGAGATAGTAACTCTCCCAAGATACTTGTCATTTCGTGCCCCCATTAGCGTTTGGAGGTGGCTAATATGGCATTGAGAATCCATTGCGTGAGACTCAGTAACCATATTCTGATTAGCTATTGGGTGTGTACCTGAGTCTACAAGCAAAGGTTTTCTTCTCTCACCAATTTCCTTAGGGTTTACATGTTGTGATTGGAGTTATTATTCATATTACGTATTTCTGTGTTTTCATCCCTAAAACTAAAACTGGAATACCAAAAATGGAGAAAATAAGAAACAAACTCAGTGATCCAAACTTTGTCCATGTCAAAAACTAATCTATCATAGTCAAAACTCAATCTACCTCTAAACTGGTCATCGTCAGTCAGTGAAAACTCAGTCCGTCTCAAAACTGGTCATACTCAGTCATTGAAAACTTAGAATTTTGCCTCTATCCAGTAAGAAGTCGTACGAGCCTTCCGATTTATCATCCTACTACATACATATTTTCGTATGAGATTCCATCAATCCTAACAGTCTATCATTTGAGCCTACATCTATGTCGTACAGTACCTGATTTTTAGTCATCCTGTTTAGGGAACTATCATTTTAGCCTGCATTATATGTCGTATGATAAATTATAGCATTAATCAGTTTGTCATTTCACACTTACCCATTTGTCGTACGGTCCTAGGCAACAACTCGTATGAAATACTATTGTCATTGTTCTAAAGCTATTACACTGTCATCTGGTCCTGTACAACCTGTCGTACGAATCTCTGATTTTGTCAGTCCAGAACAGTCAAACTTACCTAAAATAGTATACAGCTAGCATAAAACTAGTTATCATCATTCTGAGCATAAACAAATATGAAACAATGCACTTCTGCCATTTGTGTTGCACGATTTTGTCGATCATCATTCAGCTAGTTCAATCAACTACTTATCAAACTTAAGTCACTTAGATAACGTCTTACACAGGATAGATCTTTCCTGAAACCAAACTGAGTCTTAGTCACTTCTCTCAATTCAACTTAGATAAATGTCTTACACAGGATAGATCTTTCCTGAAACTAGACTAAATCTTAGTTGCTTCTCTCAATGAATATGTTAACCGAACAACTAGCTCCAAATTTGATCTTGACTTCTGCATCACAAACAGCTTTAGGTCACACCAATCAATAAAAATGTCTATTCAAACCAGAAGTTTCATAAGAAGGCTGCCAAAGGCAAAGGGGAATCCTTTTCATATCAAAATAATCCATTTTACGTAAAGGATCCTCTCACTAATAAACCTTCAACATCAGATGTCCCAGTTTATGATCAGGCCTTGTCTCCCACTATATCTGGAACAAAAAAAGAAAGACAAGCTGCTAAACATAAAACTTATGATGATATCGGTATCCACGATACTGACAATGATTCCTCATCAAGTGAATATGAAGCCTCTGAACCTCTAGAAATCAATATACATAAATGTCAAAAGGATAAAGATTTCTGAAAAATGATGAAGGTTATCATGGCTAAAGAAAAAGAAGACTATTTTCTAGAGCTAGCAAAACAAGAAGCTAATTCCTATTGGTTATGACGTTGAGACTCTCATCACTAAAGAGGAAGAGACACCCTTAGCAATGGTAAACAAATAGTTACAAGCCTTATAGACTGAGATCACAGAACTGAAAAACAAGGATAAATCACCAAAACAATATTCCCTGGACACAATATGCCCATTTTCATTTGACAAAAACATTTACAAGCCTCCATTTCCTTCACGAGTGGAGATTCCAAAATTTGACAAATATGATGGTAACTCGGATCCCCAAGACCATATTAGAGAATTTTGTGCTTTATGTATGGAGTTCATGCATGACCAAATGTATCTCATGTGCCTTTTCCTGAGAAGTTTAGGGGGGCAAGCTATGGAATGGTTCTCAAGCCTACCTATGGGAATAAAAACTTTTGAAGAATTAATCCAATTGTTTCTACAACAATACTCCTATAACATTCATCACCCAATCACTATGATAGATCTTTGCAATACAAAATAGAAAACAGGAGAGCCCTTTCTCACTTTTCTCCAATGATGGAGAAAGTTGTTCTCTAGATATTCACAGCCTATTTCAGATTTTGAGAAGATGGATATCTTCGTCAACAACTTAATCCTTGAATTGAAATACAGTATCCAAATGCAAGTGCATCCTTCATTTAATAAAATCATAGATAATGCCCTCAAGATGGAAGATGTACTTATAAAGAAAGGAGATATCATACTTTGGAAAGAAACACAACAAGCTTCTAGCTCCAAAGAAAAGAACAAATATTGGAAATATGGTAAAGACAACAACAAAAACGTTGTTAATGATGGAGTGGTAGACACTGTTAAAGCAAACACAAAATCCAAGATATTTAACTTAGCTAGTGGCATGCAAGCACTCAAAGCAATTGAAACCATAGCAGAAAATCCTCCGAAGAAAGTAAAAGAGTGGTTTAAGGAGAAACCTTGGCTTTCAAAACTTAAACGCAACTTCACTCCTCTGGAGGAATCATATGAATCCACTTTCAAAACTTTAGTGGCAAATGATCTGATAACCTTACCAGATAATTCTAGGCCATATGATCCACAAGTTAAACCAAAATGGTGGAGAGAAAATGAATATTGTGAATACCATCGAAACAAACATCATAACACAAACAACTGCATGAAGCTCAAACATGAGATTCAAGATCTCATAGACGCTGGTAAAATTGTTGTCGGGAATCACCTAACAAATGCTCATCACAAATATTTTAAGGACCCTTTACCTATTTACGAACAAGGTGATTCCTCAAAAACCAAAGGAGGTGCCAAAGTAAATTACACTTATACCAGCAATGACAACGTCATCAACATGATTGAATCTTTCCAACCTAAATATTGCAATGTGATTATAATCAAAGAAAAACAACATGAATCACGACATGCAAATGCTATGACCCATTCTCCAAAGAAATTCACTCTCCAAGGAGCTAGTTCTTCAACTCCGACTCAAACAACATCAAATCTACCAACCTCGTCAAACAAAAAAAAAGATACAACATTTGATAAATTTAAACAGCTAACTTCATCATCATCCTCTAGATATAGTATTGTCGAATAACTAAAAAGAACGAATGCTCAAATCTCCATCTTTGAATTGCTCAAAATCTCTTCTTCTCATAAAGAGATCCTAGACAAAGCGTTTCTCACAACTAATGTTCCAAAAGATTTAGATATTGATCGGTTTCAGTCTATGGTGGGTCATCTGACTTCACCTCACTATATGACCTTCTCTGAAGAAGATGACAACTCACTAAATCATCCACATAACTAGCCATTGCATATTGAATCCATGATCCATAAACACAGAGTTAAACATGTTTTGATAGATGGAGGTGCAGGGTTGAATATTTGTACTTACAGTCTGCTTACACAACTAGGATTTTCTGAAAATGTCATTGATCCGGCCAAGAAAATAACAATTAAAGCCTATGATGAAGAACAAAGGACCTCTAAAGGTCTGGTATTATTACCAATCAGGGTGGGACCTGTAGAAAGAGATGTCATTTTCCAGGTACTGTATCTTCCTCTATCATACAATATCTTACTGGGCAGGCTGTGGATTCATGAAATGAAGGCAATTCCATCTACATACCATCAATGCTTAAAATTTCCTTATAACGGAGTTGAAGTCAGTATTCCTGTTGATACAAATCTCCCCTGTAATACATTGACAAAAGGTGTTGATTCATTTGTGCCTCATAATAGAGAAGCCTCTACAAATGAAAGTCCAGAATCTATGATGAAGGATGTAGAAAAGAAATTGAAGATTACAAATACTGGCATGGATGGCTACAAGATAGAACCAGTACTTTCATTAGTCTCTCTCCCTCCATCACTGAAACAGTTGGGCAAACCATCAAAGGTTATGAGAACACAGACTTTAACTCTGAATATCATATATGATGGTCTTTTTGTACAGTCTTCTACTTCCTTGGCAGATCAAATAGAAGATGATGTTGTTCTTAAGTGGCTTTTCAAGGAAGATAGTCAAAACGAGGAAGTATAGCATTGTGAGATTTCCCCAACCCAATATGGTCTCGACTACAAAATGATCCAACGCATGGGATATTCAGGTACTAGTCCCCTGAGCAAACATCAAGAGGATATTATTGAGTTGATTCAGCTACAAACAAAATCTACAAATGATAAGGTTGGACTAGGATACAATCCAAAAAAGACATCAGACCAAAAACATGCTTCTAAGTCTAAGTGGAAGAAAAGGATATCGCTTTCAATATCACAGGAAGTCAACACTCAACAAACTCAAGCAGAGTGTGGAAAAGAAAAAGAGAAACTAGCAATCAAGAGAGAAGAAACAGTCAGCACTCAAGTTCTAATGGTATCAGCTACAACAATACAAGGAGTTGAAGTTCCAGAAGATATGAGAGATGAAGTAGAAAGAATCAGAGAATTGTTTGCACCCCTGAAAGTTCCAGTCACATACACTAGTAGGCAGCAAGTAGACAATTCAGAAACTAACTCAAACGAGTATAAATAGGGTCCAGACCACCTCTCTAATACATCCATTACGGAAACTCCAGAAGAGTTCAGTGATATTACAGATGACACTCAAGAGCTGATGCACTTAAAGCTAGAAAAGGAGATACAAGAAATCAGAATAAAAAGACAAGAAGACTATGAATAAGGGCTGAAAGAAGGAAGAATACCAGAAAAAAATTCATCTATTATATACCCCTCTAGTAAGATAGAACAAATCAGGTATGGGACTATACAAGAAGAATTGGAAGCTACAGAAGCAGAACCGGTCATTAGTCCAGAGGAAGCTGAATGGAGTAGACGATAGGGACTCACATAACCATCAAGGTTATGTCAATAGCTATGTCAGATACAAATGATAAATGAGCCAAATCTTGAAGGAACTTGCAGCATTAAAGATGTAGGTGTTGATACCATACATACATCCACTCAATCACTTGAAGAAGACTCAGAAACTTCATCCGATGACTCTAATGACTCTGACAATAGTCTTGTTTATGATGATATCTACTTAGCATCAAACTCTGAATCATTTGATGTAAATGATGAGAACCTATCTATTGCTCTTGTTATAGTCGAACCATGATATGAAGTCCAGTCTGGTGTAGAGAACGGTGCTACAAGTAGGTCTATTGGATTAGGTCAACTAAATATTAACGTGTACTTCAATAATCATGTTGTGACTATTCCTGGTCTCGAGACATTTACTCAAGGTAGTCTTCTAGAACTCGACTTGTCGATCCACAGTTATGATGATAATACCATGAACTCTCTCGAACCTGTCCAAACCTTATCCTTGGTACATCCTGAATTAATTGACTGTAGTCTACAAGACCAACCAATGAATGTACCTACTTTTGCCAATGACTACACGCTAGCCTATTACCTCAATGTAGTTGAACCCATGGACTCTTCCACCAGCGAACAAAGTGCAAATATGACTGAAATAGATAGCAAGTATCTTAGTCACAAAAATCAAAAAAATAAAAAGAAAAGATCTGATGGTGAAAACCACATTGTTACAGTGTCAGAATCTAAAAAATAAAAAATAAAGGACGTACCTAAGGGTGAAAACCTCTCTGAGGCACTTGAAGGTGAGATACTTAATATACTGCCAAGTCATTTTCAGGAAAGGTCTTCTATATTGATTGAGCCAACTCAGCAAATGAACATTGGGAGTCAAGAGACACCACACATCATTCACTTAGCTCAATCACTATCAGCAAAAGAATTGAAAGATTTTACTCATCTCTTTTTAGAAAAGAAGATCAATTTTGCATGGATGTACTCTGATATGCCAAGCCTGGATCCTGATCTTATCATGCACCATCTTTCTATCAGACCAAGAGTTAAACCAGTCAAGCAAAAACTTCATAAGATGCACCCTCATGTGGCACTGCTAGTCAAGGCTGAGCTAGAAAAACTGCTAAAAGCTGGATTTATCAGAGCTATAGACTATGCGAAATGGATTTCAAACATAGTACCTGTGTCAAAGTCAGGAAAATCTATTAGGGTTTTCATAGACTTCAAAGATCTCAATAAAGTTTGTCTGAAGGATGACTTTCCATTGCCAAACATTGATATGATAGTCGATATGACTATTGGGTCTGAGATGTACTTACTAATGGATGGATTCTTTGGCTATAATCAGATCAAAATAGCTCCTAGGGATCAGGAAAAGACAGCTTTCACCTGTTCATGGGGAACCTTTTGTTGGAATGTCATGCCATTTGGGCTAAAGAACGTAGGAGCAACTTACCAAAGAGCGGTAACTACTATCTTTCATGATATGATGCATAAGAATATGGAAGACTATGTTGATAACACCTTAGTAAAGACTATGAAGATATACACGCATATTCAAGAGCTAGGCCTCATACTAGATAGAATGGAACAATTCAAACTCCAGCTAAATCCAAAAAAGTGTGCATTCGGAGTAACATCAGGAAAATTACTTGGCTACATCATTTCAAAGAAGGGAATCGAGGTTGATCCTGAGAAAGTCCAAGCTATAATGGAAATGCCACCTCCAAATAATATCAGTCAAATGAGAAGTCTACAAGGACATCTCCAATCAATCAAACGCTTTATTTCTTAGCTGGCAGACAAAGCTCAACCTTTCACAAAAGTATTAAGGAAAGGGGTAATCTACAATTGGGATCAGGAATGTGAACAACACCTTCAGCAGATCAAAGAGTACCTGTCGAATCCACCAATACTGATGCCACCAATTCAAGGTAAACCATTGATCTTATACATATCAGCTACTAATTCATCATTGGGGGCACTTCTGGCACAACAAGATGAAAATAAAAAAGAGAGAGCTATATATTACATCAACAAAACATTGGTGTCTTATGAAATGAACTACACTATAATAGAAAAAGCATGCTTGGCATTAGTCTTTGCATCACCAAAATTGAGACACTACATGTTAGCACATTCCATGAAGCTAGTAGCTAAGATTGATCCGCTCAAATATATTCTTAACAAAGAAACACTTACAAGAATATTGGCTAAATGCGTCATTGTTCTTACAGAGTTTGATATTGAATATGTAGACCACAAAGCCATCAAAGGATAGGTGATTGCAGATCAACTTGTTGATGCTCCACTTGAAGACACTCAACCTGTACATATAGAGTCTCCAGATAAATCAATAATGAACCTTACTCAACAATCATGGAAGATGTTCTTTGATGGTTCTTTCACTCAAAATGGTTCCGATGCTGGAATAATTTTTATTACTCCTCAAAAGTATTCAATCTCGAACGCTTGTAAGAGTCTTTTCCCTTGTAAAAACAACATTGCAGAGTATGAAGCTCTGGTAAATGGGATCAAGCTGGCTATCGAATGGAAAGTTCTGGAATTACCAATCTATGGAGATTCTCAGCTAATCATCAATCAAATCAATGATACATATTAGACTCGAGATGAGAAACTGATGCCTTATAAGAGAATGGTGGATGATCTCAAGAAATATTTTACTTTTGTATCATTCCAGCAGATTCCCAAATCCGCAAACAGAGCAGCAGATGCTATGGCCACCTTGGCATCCATACCAGAGTTACAAGAATCTAATTTTCGCTTTGAATTCCTGATGGAAGAGTTACATTACCCTGCCTATGATTCTCCTAAGTCCCAGATAGTCTATTCTATTATCGGACATGACTCATCTCACTACAGCCATATTTACTCTTATCTACGAGACCAAATTGTCCCAAAAAATCCTACCCATAACGAGAAAAGGAACCTAATCTGAAATGCTTCACGATACGTCATCATTGCTAATGACCTATTTAGGCAAGATTTGGATAGTACTTTGCTTAGGTGTCTAGAAACTAAAGAGTCCCAATGTGCATTATCGGAATTCCATGAAGGTATTTGTGGATCTCATTCAAATGGTTTTACTTTAGCTTGGAAACTACTAAGGACTGACTACTATTGGCTAGACATGGAGAAAGATGCTATAAAGTTTTATAAAACTTGTGAGAAGTGTCAGCTACATGGGAATCTCATACATGCTCTAGCAAGGGATCTCATACCCTTTATTACACATTGGCCTTTTCAGCAATGGGCGTTTGATCTCATTAGCCAAATATATCCTGCATCATCCAACAGACACAAGTTTATCATAAATGCCACTAAGTACTTCACTAAGTGGGTAGAAGCGGTTCCGCTCATCAAAGCAACCGGTAAACAAGTAGCTATGTTCATCCTAAACCATATCATTTGCAGGTATGGGATACCTTCATCCATCGTGACTAACAATGGAGGATAATTCAAGAATAAAGATCTAGATGAGCTCTGTGAGAAATTCAAAATTAAACAGCACTGGTCATTTGTATATTACCCTCAAGGTAATGGACAAGCTGAGGCATCTAACAAAAACATGTTGACTATCTTACATAGAACAATAAACAAATATGGGAAGGATTGGCATCTGCAGCTCAATCCTGCATTATGGGCTTATAGAACAAGTATCAGAACACCTACTGGGGCTACACCTTTTTTTTTGGTGTATGGGTCCGAAGGAGTATTACCTATTGAAGTGGAAATACCATCTCTAAGAGTTTCTTTGCAAGATCTTGTTACCGATGAAGACTATAGAATATCTAGATTGCAAGAGCTCGAGTCGTTGGATGAACGTCAGCAAGTGGCATTTGATCATCTAAGAGTGTATCAAAAGAGAATGTCTAAAAGATATAACAAGAAGGTTCGACAACGAGAATTTCAGGTTGGTGACCTTGTTTTGAGAGAAAATCCTAAAAATCAACAGTTTTGAGACAAAAAAAGGAAGTTTGACCCCAACTGGCTGGGTCCCTACATCATTACTGCAGTCTTTGGCTTTGGTGCCTATCAGCTCTCAACATCTAAAGGAGAACAGCTCCATGAACCAATCAACACCATCCACTTGAAGAAATTCTTCACTTAGTATTCTCTGCTCCAGCAACTTGTATAGCTGAAAAATGTCCTGAAAAAAATCTAAAAATCATAAAAAGTTCTGAAAAAAAAAAAAAAAAAAAAAAAGAGAAAAAAAAAAAAAGAGGAAAAGAAAAGAAAAAAAATCTTTGCCAAGTAGGTGAAAACCTGGCAAACAGGCGTCTCTTGTACTCAAGCGCTCCATCTATCAATGCAACGTTGGTATTTCCCACTTTCATGCATAATTGCTTTCGTTTGTACATATTTCAGTCACTTTTGTGACATCCTAGTTCATTGGAACCCTTGTGGCCTGAAACTGATTAATGTCCTAGTCTTAGGTTAATCAACAAAGCACATTACATGTCCTAAGCAGTATCAACCAAGTCAACTTTACCTCAGTGAAACCTGGTCGTCCACTTCGAGTCAGTCACCTGTCTCCTAACTACTAAAGAGTTTTATCATTGAGTGCACAAGCAAACCAACATTATTGAAAAACAATAACTAAACAGTTTGAGATATGAATGAAAATTTTCTTTGTGTGTTGTCTTTTATATTGGTTTTCGATAATTATCCCTCTGAGTAACTCGAGGAAGTCTATCTTGACTAAGAGGAGCAAGGATTGGGGGCATAATATTTTCTTTGTTTTTTGCTTGTAGGAATGATTCTGATGATCTGGAAACATCTAATCAGCTGGGTGTATGTGATAAGAGCCTTCAAATCAAGGTTAAATTGTCACACATACCTTAACTCCGCTTATTTGTATGCTACAAGGAGGTTCACATCATTTCTTTGTCTATTTTGAGGGAATTTCTTTATCATGCAATCCAGGTCCCTACGAAATATATCCAAGGATATGAATGAAAAAAAAGGGTCATTGCAGAAAAGATAATTAATATTGCACATGAAAAGAAAGGAACTCTAATCCTGCCCGCTATGTTTGTTAACGCTCAATGATGAAACTTAAGCATTTTGAATCCAGTGACTAGGTTTAGGTTGCATTTCATTTTGCATCTCATTTTGCATCTCATTTTGCATCTTATTTTGCATTTCATTCTACATTTTGTGAATTTAGAGTGATTTCGATATGATAACAATGATCTCTTTATCTTCTGAATGAGAGTTGGAAGCATCATCATTTCTTAGCTAAGTGGTCTCTTTTTCATCACTTGTCTGATCAAGTACTTGTGTATTGAGATGTTAGCTGCATACATAAGCATTTTATATAGATTCATACATTCATTTGTATTCATATTATTGAATAGAAAAATAAACAAATTTGCATTACTCA
Organism: Cryptomeria japonica; assembly: GCF_030272615.1. NCBI lineage: Eukaryota > Viridiplantae > Streptophyta > Pinopsida > Cupressales > Cupressaceae > Cryptomeria > Cryptomeria japonica. The sequence continues at coordinate 414,691,674 of NC_081409.1, read as the reverse complement.
TTACTCATTTTCATTCATTTTATTTGCATATGAAAAGAAACAAAAAATAAACATCCATATTCATTTGCATTACATCCATACTGAAAATATATGCATACATATAGAATAAAGCATATAGAAAGACATCTCATAAATCGATCGACACAAGTACAATGAAGTCAAATCAAGATCTCATATATATAATGATAAAGTCTGAGGGTACAAAATACTGTCAACTGACATATACAAACTCCCATCGGAGCAAGAATCGTAAGGGCTACAAAAAATGGGTGTGTCTACAAAAAATCAAAGAGCTACACAAAGAAATCTAGCTCTCTGCTTCTCCCTCATCGCCAGGTGGTGGAGGAGGTGGAGCCTGCTGACCGGTATCCTATCTCGATGCCCAAGCTCCCTCAGATCGAACCATATACTGGGAATAGGGAACAACCTATTGTGCTACATGAACTGCTACGCTATAAGTCGCAACATAATAAGTCATCTGACTAGTCTGGTGCAAGACCTCCTACTGAAGAGCATCTCACTCTGCCCTCATCTCTATGACCTAACAATCGCACTCCTCCCTAAGCTCATCTAGTTGAAAATCTCTCTCTTCTCTAAGGTCTGCCAGCTGTGTTTGTGCCACTGTCAACTGTGACTACAGACCTACCAAACGTTCTCTAATCAACCGCGTTGCATCTACCCCCTGCTCCCTCGCGGGCTCTCCACCTCCATCGCCTCCTCCATCTCCACCCTAAAACTCCCCCCTACTCATCTCTCCTCTGTCTCACCTACATGGGAGCTACTCACTCATCCTCTTCTCCACCCTCCATCACCCTAGCTCCACTTAGTCTGACACCAACAGCCCCTAGGGATCCACTCTTTCCTCTCTGTTGCTACCTACCACCAGCTGGTACCCTGCCTCTATCCCTGTCCCTATGCTTGCACAGGGGCATCATCCTCAATCTCCTATATCATAGGTACTTGCTCCACTGGATCTATAAATCTAGGGAATGGATGTTGCTGGAACCAATCCCTATACTGGGGAAATACCCCCGCATCTGCAATATCCTCTAAATAGTCCCACCTGAGCCGATGCAACCCAGTCAACTCCTGCATGCCCAGGGCATATGATATCCTAGGTCCCCACCCCCATCTCTCCTCGTCTGCATAAGGCACGTATGTAGTAAACTCTTGTGAGATCCCCTGAGGTCTACCATACTACCTCATCACTCGAGTAACCACAAACCGCTCAACCACTGTCACTGATATGCTGATGAGAGGCCGAGTCATAAATAGGTCTCTGCGGATAGCTCTCCTATCATCCCAAGGCTCAAGACCCCTGTAAGGTCTCCATATGACAACTATAAGATCATCTAGCTATTGTATCCAATACTCTATCTTGCCCAGATGGGGCTGAGTAACATATCTGGAGTATCTGTATACGATGGGTTGTTGTGGATCTCTAGCATCATTCACAGTCGGTTTGCAAACTGGGAGGTACTCCCAGGCCCATACCTGTAATATCAAAACCCCTACAGCCATACTCTTCCCCTCTCGGTAAACCACCTCATGCATCTCATGATAAATGTGCGCCAGAATACCAGAACCCCATCCTAATCTCTGAGGGTGCCCCACAAGCCTCTCTAACATCCTGCCCCAGCCGCATAAGAAACCATGTTGTCCCCTATCTCATATAAGGGAACAACCGATGAACCCTGCTAGGATGCATACTAGTGGAAAATGCTCATTGTACTTGGCCATCATGTCATCCCAACTGATAGACCATGTCAGAATGTCTGCATCATGAAATACCTTCCTTAGAGCTAGTAGGCCAGGATGTTGTGCTGAATCATAATCCTTATCCCCAGTGAATGGAATCCAGAGAATCTTATATACATCCTCGGGAGTGATAGTCATCTCCCCAACTGGAAAATGAAATGTATTATGCTCAGAATGGAATCTCTCTACAAGCACAGTGAGCATCCCATGATTTACACAGATATCAGGCATGTCAAGAAGATGAGTAAGCCCGCACAAGTTAATATGTGCTCTACCAATATCAAATAACTCGTGAACTAATGTCAGAGTCAGTGGATAGACACATCTAAAAAGAACATGAGGTAGTCAAACCTGCAAGAATCAAACAAAAGATCATCAGAAAACATTTCAAATTATGCTATAAGAGAAGTAAAACATCACGCAAATCCAAAACAATCAATTGCAAAAACAAATTTTCAAGTTGTACCCTCAAAAATGCTCATTGTTTTTCAAATGACATAACACGGTAGAGGCAGAAACTCGTACGATTCAGGACTGGTATAGGATGACAAAAGACTTTGATACGACACAAAACAAGCCCTCAAACGACAAAATGGTCTCTTTTGAACAAGCTTGTACGATACAAGGGTAGGTGTGAAATGACAAAACTAATGGATTGAAATGACAAAACAATTTTAAGCAGTTTGTTGTACGACACAAGATGTCATCTCGCACAAAAAATTGACAAAACCCGACATTTACAAAGCTAAAAATTCAAAAAATCAACAAAAAAAAAATCAAAAATGAAATGATTAAGAGGCTTAAGATCGATCACTTACTGCTGGCTCATAGTTTCAAAGTTGATTATGTCATCTCTGGCGCTCGAATCGATGCTCCTATGTGGGAACCACCATTTTTCTTCGCAGAAGGATTTTTTGAATTTTCAAACTTGGAGGGTTAAAATGAATTGAAAATGACACTTCCACCCCTTATATAGCCAAAACCCTATTTTTTTCAACTTGCTCTGATGGACATGAAAATTGTACCCTTAGCTAATTTGCCCATCCTGATTCCATTTTCAGGATCGAAATCAAAATCCAAGATCGTTCTTTTAGTCAATTTCGCACAACTTAGACCACTTAGCGCTTTCATCACATTCTCATTCTTTTCTTCAATTTGCGCTCAATTTCACGTCAATCATTACCAAATTTTCAAAAATTCCTCTAAATCATTTGTGCTCAAGTCATTATCACCATCAAAAATTGCCTATAATCATCATGTACCCTCGCTATCTTTCAATTTCTCTCCCAAGGGGGCAGACTCGTGACCTTGTGACCTCACATCTTTAAAGTCGAGAAAATTTTCAAATCTTCATCCAAAGTCGAGCAAAAATATTTTTCAACTAAAGAAAATCAAATTCTTATTGCTAAGGGGCATCTTAGCTTCATCACTTCATATCAAGTTGAGATCTCTCGATCATCTGAATTGAATCAATCGCTAGGGGCATATTAGTTTTATTGCTTCAAATCAAGCTGATATTTGCCTTCACCTGAATCAATCTCTTAACGTTAATCAGTTTCATCGCTTTTCATCAAGCTGATTATTCATTTAAACTCAATCAAAAGTTTAAAGAGTATCTTTTATCACACGCTCAATCTAAGAAGGTGTTCAGTTTCATCACATCAAATCAAGCTGGATAGTTTATCTTCGCTCATTGTGTCTTGATCCATCAAGTTCAAGACCGATTTTATCTTCGCTCACTATGTCTAGTTCAATCAAGTTCTAGATTACTAAGATCTGCTTCTTGATCAATTAAGTTCAAGTTTGGTATCTTTGCTCTCCATCGTTCCTAGTTCAATCAAGTTCGGGATTGGTTTCGCTTTATTCAACTATGTTCAGCTTCATCGCTTCAAATCAAGCTAAACACCTTGCTCTTCATCTAGTTCGTGGTCAATCAAGTTCAGAACTGGTATCTCCTAGACATAAACATATTCTTTGAACCAATGCGTTGCTCGCACATTAATTCAAAGAGGGGCAAATGTAATACCCTAAAATTGGTCACCTAAACCATGGGCCCCTAATCTCGACAACATCACCAAGGTCCTAACCAAAGGCAATTAAATCAATCTTGAGCATATTATTAATTCTTCAATCATCAAATGTTACATGGCAAGTCAATTACTCAATATTAATTAAATATTTATTTAATTAATTAAATCATTTCTAGAATATCATTTTGATCAATTATTCTATTTAATTTATTAAATATCCTAGCATATTTAATTAATTAATAATTTTTCCATTTAATCATGCAAAAAAGGAATTAATTTATTACAAAAGAGGAATTAATCATAAAGCAAGAGTTGAATTGAAAATAAAATAAAAGAATTGAATTGCATTGAGAGAGAAATCAAACTTGAGATATTATTTCTTTCTTCTAAATTGAGAACTTGAAATCAGAAAAGCAATTAAATTGAATTATTAATCATTCTCTAAAATTGGAACTCAAAGTTTTTGAGAATAAGAAGTTCAGTTGCATTGAAAAGACTATTGTCTTGAAAGAGTTGCCTATTTTTATCTCAAGTGCATGGAATTAATTAATTCTATTACCAATGCAAACTCACACTTCTTTTCTGAATGCATTTCAATTAAACTATAATTGGAATCTATCTCAAGGTTAACTTAATCTGATTTCTCAATTATTTCAATTAATCCTAAATTGTGTTTTTTCCTGATCTCTCTTGTGATTCTCTATAAATTCAGCCTTCATCTCTCATTCAAAACACCCTGAAGATTTATTATTATACACTTTTTGCTCTAAGTCATTGAAGATTTTTGTGCTTTCTTTTTGAGATTATTGCATCTTAGTTTAATTTCTTTTTGCATATTTCCATATTGCTTGAATCTATATTGCTTGAATCCATATTGCTTGAATCTATATTGCTTGAATCTTTCATCCATCTTGCATCCATTTAGCTTAATCTCATACTCATATAGATTAAATCCTTCATCTTGGCGTAGTCTAGTCACTAGTATTGCTTATACAAATCTAAGAGCAATCTTATACTCGCATCTTTTAGAAGGCAATTAGTCGATTTGTTATGATTTTCATATTCATGCTTATATATGTCTAACCATACATGTAATGACTTAATTGAAGTATTGTGTCTTGCAGCTTACAGACTTATTTCACTTTTTCACACACACACATACCTCTTTATAAGTAAACAATTATAAAAGAATCATAAAATTAATTAAATTTCCTCGTAATTTTAAAATGCCTTCTCTTACTAGGTGTTGGGAAAATGGTGTCTCAACCTTGCATTTACATGAGGTTACTATTTATAGTAAGTTTTTTGTTTGACTACGAAATGGTGTGAAATTCTTGCCAAAGCTTCAGATTGGCTAGATAAGCATGATGGTAAATTTTCATCACAAAATCACAGCTAGTTTTGAAGATATTAAAGTTTCCATTTTTTAAGGGTGTGATGAAAGGTTTAAATTTAATTTTAAGGACTTTAGACCCTTTGAAATGTCATGAAAAGTAGATGTAACCAGTATAGTGGGTTATGAGGTGATAGATCACTTTGCGAGCTTTTTGATGCATCAAACAGTTCGTCAATCGGACACCTAGTTCACAAGTTATGGCCTTCGGAAATTTGGAGTCCTGAAATAGGAAATATAAAATGCATCGAACACATAAACAAGCTATAAAAGGGAGGAACACATGTTGATGTGTGTTTTGACACATCATATGTCATCTATAATGGAGATAAGGCCGGATTTACTTTATTGGATGGTTTTAGCTCATGGTTTTGTAATATCATTTTACAGTTTCTTGTATTGTATCTCCTATATATGAGGTGCATGAGATAGAGGTCATGTGTAAGAGTCTTATGGCTATTGAGTTACCTCTAAATTTTTGATTAGTGATAATCCTGTGAAGAGATTTCACTACAAGTATATTGTAATCTGTTATTGATTATTAAATAATATATTGAGCTTCTTTTGGAGTGTGGGGTTTTTCTACGGAAATCATTTTCCCCACGTAAATCATTGTGTTGTGGTTTGAATGTTATTATGTTTATTTTTGTTAAGTTTATGTAGCTGTTGGTAACGATCTATAAAAAAAATTGCATTACCCTCCTCTCACGGTTAATGTAGGAATTTTTTCTGCTACTTAACTTCCTTACAAGTGGTATCAAAGTCTGATCACCTTTGGTTTCAGTTGTGGGTTGTTGGGTTTTTTGAACTAATCTAGATTTGAGTGGGAGCTTATGTAGAAGACATTTTTTGATCTTGTTCCAGGTATTTTTCAGATGGCAAGTTTATTAGGGAGAATAGAGGTGGAGAAAATTTAATGGAAGTAATTTTGAGATGTGGAAGTTGCAGATGGAAGATTTGTTAATAGATCAAGATTTGTGGGATGCTACTGATGCAAATGTCTCAAGACCTGTAGATCCTACTATGGTTGTTCAGTATGATATTATGGATCATAAAGCAAAGGGTCTAATCAAATTGTGCCTAATAGACTATATTTTAATCAATGTCCATGAAGAGAACTCTACAAAGAAGCTATGGACTAAGCTTGGTGAAATGTATCAAGCGAAATCTTTATTGAATCAAATTTTCTTGAGGAAGAAAATGTATTGCTTGAGAATGGAAGAGGGTGGATGAATTAAACATCACCTAGAAGAATTTAATATGTTGGTGGCTCAATTATTATCTGTTCCAGTGTTAATATGGACAAAGAGGAGAAATGTCAGATCTTGCTTTGTTCTTTGCCTAATTTGTGGGATTCTCTTGTTATGGCTATTGGTAGTACTTCTATTGTTTTGAAGTCTGAAGATGTGGTGGGTGCCCTACTTGGTGAAAATATGTGAAGTAATTTATCCATTAGTTAAAAGGAATCCCTAACTATTCATGGAAGACCTAAGGAAAAAGGTAAGAAGAAAAAGAAGCACAGTAAGTCCAAATCCAAAGGGAGATCGAAATCTACTCCAAAGTCATTTGGTGGAATTGCGGTAATTCAAGTCACATTCATAAGGACTGCAAAGAAGAAAAGAAGAAGAAAAAGGAGAAGTTTGATTCTGATTCTAAGTCCGAGAAGGAAGATGGGGATGCATTCATTCCAAATTTGGCTACTCATGTAGGTAATGATGCATGGTTAATTAACTCAGGTGCATATTTTAATATGACTTCCAATAAAGATTGGTTTTCTGAATATGAAGAATTTAATGAAGGTAAGGTGTACTTGGGTGATAATTCACATTTAGATATTGGTGGTCATGGTAAAGTTAGGATCAGGTTTCCTGATGGTAGAATAAAAAGGATTAGCGGCGTATTTCATATCGCTCGATTAAAATGAAATTTATTATCTCTGACCAAACTGATAGATGTGAGTGTACAAGTAGTCTTTTCTGATGCAAGATTTAAGATGATTAAGTGTGCTATGGTGATTACTAGACGTGTCAAGTTTGGCACTTTGTATAAGCTAGAGGCATACATTGTTGAGTGTAATAGCATTTCTATAAAAAGTAAATATGTGGATACTTCATCAGAAGATTTGAGGGTTTCACCTTCAGCAGATGGACATGGCTTTTGGGTACCTAAGGGTGCTCTTACTTTAAACTAAAGTTACCTGCAGAGAAGACTATGTTATGGCACCAGAGGCTTGGCCACATTGGAGAAAAGGGTCTAAGGACCTTGAAAAATAAAAACCTTGTTGAAGGTTTGAATGATTGTAATCTTGAATTTGATTTATGTGAGCATTGCATTTATGGAAAACAAAATTGTGTTCGGTTTTACTCAAGTTCTCATAAATCTTGTGGTGTTTTGGATCTTATTCATTTTGATGTGTTTGGTCCTATAGATGTTCCTTCCATTGGAAAATCCATATATTATGTTTCATTTATTGATGATTTTACTAGGACATGGGTATATGTTTTAAAGAGTAAATCTAAAGTTTTCAGTTGTTTTAAAGAATTTAAAGTAATGGTTGAGTTGCAGATTAGAAAGAAAATTAAATGTTTGAGGATTGATAATGGCGGTGAATTTTTCTCTAATGATTTTGATAGATTATGTAAAGACTGTGGCATTAATAGAGTTATCATATATTAGCTAATAATTATTTATTTAATTATTAGTCTATTATGCTCTACACTTAAGCTAAACTTAGGCATTTAATAATATTGTAGGTATTTAATAATTATTCTAATTATTAAATACACATTATCCCTTTAGGGTTTCTTTAGGGTTGCATAATCTCCTTTTATAAGGATTGTATTGTATTTTCTTTTTCATTCCCTCTCTAAATGATAATCTTTTTCTTCAGAGCCATTATTATTTTTTTGCCTCCATTCTTCTCTTGTGACAAGTATTTTTCTTGCAGGTGTTCTTGGGATCTCTGAAGTTGTATTTCTCAACTTCTTCATGGTATCAGACCCTTCATCTGTTGCTGCTTTTTCCTGATTTTTCAAAAGATTTTTTTGGAGGCTAGGGTTTCATTTTTTTCAGAGTTTTTCATTTGCATCTGGGGTGCTTCATTTTTATGGGCATTTTGGGCTCAAATGAACCTCACCGTTGAGATCAAAACACCCAAAAACCCCCATTTTCATATAAAATTTGTGCAGGACAAATTTGGCTTTGGGAATTTTTTTTTGTTTTTTCCCTTTTCTGGGCACAGATTTCGAGAAAACAAAACAAAACTATAAAAAAAATTTTAAAAATTGCAGGTAGTTTAATGGCATGCCCAGGCCGCTGCCAACTCCGCCAACCGCTGGCAGTTTACTAATCGACAGTCACCGGCTGTGCCCAAGCAGTGGCCGCCAACTGTCGCCCAGTCGCCTCCTTGCAGTGGCCGCTACACAGCCACTCGGCCACCTCACCATCGCCTAGCTCACCTACCACCTTTGCCCAATAACCCTCCCTTGCTCTTCTTTGGATGCTTTTTAATAGGGGGGTCATTTTTTTGTTATAACTTGGGCAAACGAAGTTGGATTTTGGATAACAAATAGGCACCGAAAAGCTCTCTTTGAGCTCTTTTCAGATATGGAGGTGAAGTTAGCAAATTTTTCCATTTTGTACCTATTTTTTGCCATCAAAGAGCTCTTTTCTGCACTCCAGGAGCCATAACTTGGGCAAACAAAATCCTTTTTCAGCAAATGAATAGGCATCAGAAAGGTCTTGGAGAGACCTATTTAGATTTGGGGTTCATTGTTCCAAAAAATTTACCAAGTACACAATATATTGTCTGAAGCATTCTTTTTTCTCTTATCATTCTTTTTGGCTTTCAGATTGTACTGCAGTTTGGTTTTTCATCTTGTGGGGGTGTTATTTTCTACTTTCTGTAACATACTTCAGAAAATCAAAACACCTAAAACTTAAAAAAAAAAACCTTTTGCATCCTTTGTCTAGTCTGAAAGATCATTTAATTAAAAAAACACAATAGTAGGTATAGGTATAGGTACACATGGCAGATTCTTCAGTTGAACTTCTTACATCACATAACTATCACCTCTAGAAATATGGTATGACAAGGCTTCTCAGATCAAAAGGGTTGTGGTCCTATTTGGATGAGACTCAGCCTCAGTTGCAGCGTCCTTTTGAGATTCTTCACCACAGGAATAAGATGGATGAGGCTATGGGTGTCATCTCCTTACATGTTTTAGACAACTTGCTTTTTCACCTTGATGGATTGATCACTCATAGGGCTATGTGGTCCAAATTTGAAGATCTTTTTGGTACCATCAATGAGTTTAGAGCATTACAGATTGAGGCAGAACTCACTTCCTTGTTACATGATTTCGTTCCTCACATTGAGGACTTTCTAAACAAGTTTAAAACCACCAGATCTATCCTACACAGTTGTGGTAAAAATAAGACAGCCACGAAGTGTATCTACCTGATTTTCTCTAAGCTTTGAGGTCCCTATCAGATATTTGCTTCTACATTTTATTCTACTATGGATTCCTTGGGTGCACACTTCACCATGCCTACATTTGATGTGTTTTGTGATCGATTGACTCATGAGCAGGTTCACCTATCTCAGTTGGACACTCTCACAAGATCAAGGAACAAAGCATTGGATGCACAAATATCTAAAGAGAACAAGAAGAAGAAATTGAATCATAAGAAGGATTCAGCTGGTAGTGAGAGTCCCTCCAAGCCACCACCTAAGTCTGATTCTAAACCAAAGTCCTATCCCAAACAAGAGAAATCTTCTAAGTCTGGTGAGTCTTCCAACAAGACTAAGAAGAAATCAGAAGAACTTTGCAGTTTCTATTGCAAAGAAGGACATCCAGTTTCCCAGTGTTGGAAATGATTAGAGGCTTTAGAGGAAGCCATGCAGCAGCATCATATTTCTTCTCCTCAACCTCCTTCTTCCTCTTCTATAGGGAAAGGACATGCTCTTTCTACATGAGCTATTACTTTTGCATCCACTTGGATTATTGATTTAGGGGCTTCTCACCACATGAAACACTCTCAGCAGATTGTTACCTCACTTGCTCATAGTGATACTTTACAAATTGCAGTTGGTGACTTAGCACAACTTTCAGTTTCAGGTTCAGGTACTGCTCCATTGACAGGTGGTTGTACTCAAGATGTTCTTCTGGTTCCTGACATTTTGACAAACCTCCTCTTTGTTTATCAGATTTGTCATTTTGGCTCTGGTAAAACAATTGAGTTCTCGCCATATGATCTAGTTATTAGAGAGCTCCATGATCCTGATTTGGTTGTGGCTACTGGCACTGTTGATGTTGATTCTCAGTTATACGGATTTGATGGCTTTGAGAGTCTAGATGATTCAGATGTTTCTCTTGTAGCACATGCAGATTCAGTGAGCAGATTTTGGCATGAGCACTTTGGCCATGTCAATTACATATACTTACAACAAATGAGCACACAACCACTTGTGATTAGGCTCCCTCATCCTGTACTAATGGTGTATGTGGAGGTTGTGCACTTGAAAACATCACCAAGATCCCTTTCCTATAGGTAGAGCCACACGTGCTAAGGCACCCTTGGATTTGGTACATAGTGATCTTATGTCATTTTCGACTCCATCATTTTCAAGGGCTAAGTATGTGCTCATATTCATTGATGACTTCTCTAGATGTACGTGGGTGTACTTTCTTAAGTACAAGTCTGATGTCTTTGATTCATTTTGAGTCTTTAACACATTTGTAGAGAAGCAGTTTGGTCTTTCTATCTGGAGGATACGCACAGATAATGGGAGAGAGTTTGTGAATCAATATTTTACATATTTCTATGCAAAGCATGGTTTGCAGCATCAATTATCATTTTCTCACACTCCTCAGTAGAATGGTGTTGCTAAGAGAAATAACAAAACACTATGGGAGATGGCCAATTGTATGCTTCAGTCACATTCTATGGAGCCTACTTTTTGGGTTGAGACAGTTAATTGTGCCACTTATATTCAGAATTGGATGCCTCATAAGGCATTGCGCCAGATGAATCCTGAGGAGGCTTGGTCCCATGTCAAGCCTGATGTTTCATCATTTTGATTTTTTGGTAGTGAGGCTTGGGAATTTATTCCAAATGCTCAGAGGAAATCCATGGAGAGGAAGAGTCGACCACTCATATTTGTTGGCTACTGTGAGGATGTTAAGGCGTATAGATTGTTTGATCCTGATTCCTGAGAGGTCATGTTTAGGTGGGATGTCCAGTTTGATGAGCCCCTTCCTCAGATGGATTTTCCATCACCAGCTTCTCCCTCACTACCTCCTCCTCCCTCTTCATCTTTTGAGGATTCCTTATTCCTTGAGGATGATGCGGATGATGGTTCGCCATCACCACCACTAGCTCAACCTTTGCCTAAGTGGGCCTGGTTTACAGTTGATGTCGTTAGTTCTATGGTAGGTGATCCTTCAGATTCTCATCATACTCATGCACAAACATCTAGTTCTAGTCTTTTGAGTCATGCCATTTCAGATTATCCTCAGAAAATTTCAGAGGCAAAGGGTCACCTAGAGTGAGATAGGGCCATTGATGAGGAGTATTCTTCTTTGATGAAGAATCATACTTGGGATCTTTGTACTCTTCTGAAAGGAAGAAATTTGGCTTGGTGCAAGTGGGTGTACCATACCAATTATTTTGCAGATGGTTCTATTAATAAGTATAAGGCTCATCTTGTTGCGAAGGGGTTTTCTCAGGTGGAGGGTATTGATTACTCCAAGACCTTTGCTCATGTAACCAATATGAATTCTATTCGTTTTGTACTTTCACTTGCAGCTTCACAAGGATGGATAGTTTTTCAGATGGATGTGAAGAGTGCCTTCTTACATGGAGACCTTCATGAGGAGATCTATATGGAGCAGCCTTGGGGATTTGTGCAGGATTCTCCTTTGGTTTGCAGACTTCGGCGTTCATTATACGGTCTCAAATAGGCCCCTTGGGCCTGGTATGAGATGATGGACTCTTTCTTGCTCTCCACACTCTTCACACGTTACCATTTCAATTCCACAATTTATATTCAGCATCAGGGGATGATAGATTTATTCTTGTGTTATATGTTGATGAACTCATCATTACACGTAGCTCATCCTTCTTGATTGAGGATATTCAGAGAGATTTGATGGAGCAATTTGAGATGACAGATCTTGGACTTCTGCACTATTTTTTGGGCCTACAAGTTCTTCACTCTTTCGATGGGATTTCCATACTTTAGCAAAAGTATGCTCTTGATATACTTCATAGATTTGACAAGCTTGCTTGCAAGCCTGCACCCACACAATTTCAGTCAGGTGTTGTTTGTCTGCCACTTGTTTTACACCTTCCGTGGATCCTACCTTATACTGGCAGTTGGTTGGCAGTTTGTTGTACCTGACACATACATGCCCAGATCTTTCCTTTGTGGTTGGTCTTGTCTCTAGGTTCTCCCATGCTCCCCATGAGAGCCATTGGCAAGATGCCAAACATATTTTGAGGTACATTCAGGGAACTACATAGTTTGACTTTCAGTATACTTCAGGCTCCCCTCACATTGTTGACTTCCCTTACTCAGATTGGGTTGGTGATGCTCATGATCAGAAGTCGACTTCTGGCTTTGTTTTTTTCCTTGGTTCTGGCCCTATTACCTGGTCTCGCAAGAAGCAGTCTATTATTGAATTATCATCTACAGAGGTTGAGTACCAAGCAATGGTGTTAGCTATTTAGGAAGTTTTATGGCTTTGACAGTTGATGACTAAGTTTGGGTTTCCTCTTGATGGTCCCACTATTCTTTGGTGTGACAATTAGAGTGTCATTCACATTTCCCGCAATCCAGTGGAGCACCAAAGGAATAAACACATTGAGCTTCACATGCACTCCATCAGACAGTTGATTCAGTATGGCTTTCTATCTTGGAGTACATTCCTACAAAGGAGCAAGTTGCTAACATCTTCACTAAACCTTTTGTATCTTCGTGCTACTTTCAGTTGCGCTCTATGCTTGGGGTGCAATAAATTATCCTTGGGGGGTCTCATTGAGGCCTTCCTTCCTTCATATTTTTTTTGCATGATTTTTCCATATCTTTTTGGAGTTTTTTTCCCATGTGGTTTACTCTATTTATCCGGTTTATAGAGATTTGGTTGTGATTGGGTACCTCATCAAGCTTTGTTGTCAGGACCCAAATTTGCCTTCTTCATGTAGTTGCATTTGCTTCATGCATATAGTTTTTAGCTACTCCCTAAGTTGATCTTAAGGGGGGGGTGTTATATTTATCATGTATTAGCTAATAATTATTTATTTAATTATTAGTCTATTATCCTCTACACTTAAGCTAAACTTAGGCATTTAATAATTATTTTAATTATTAAATACACATTATCCCTTTAGGGTTTCTTTAGGGTTGCATAATCTCCTTTTATAAGGATTGTATTATATTTTCTTTTTTATTCCCTCTCTGAATGATAATCATTTTCTTCAGAGCCATTATTGCTTTTTTGCCTCCATTCTTCTCTTGTGATAGGTATTTTGCTTGCAGGTGTTCTTGGGATCTCTGAAGTAGTATTTCTCAACTTCTTCAGATAGATTATGTAAATATTGTGGTATTAATAGACAAAAGACAACTCAATATTCTCCATAGCAGAATGGAGTTGCAGAAAGAATGAACAGGACACTGATGGAGAAAGCTAGGAGTATGTTGAGTGGTGTTGGTCTAAAATAAAAGTTTTGGGCCAAAATTGTTGCCACTTCTTGCTAGCTAATTAATAGGTCTCCTACATCAGCTCTTGTTGATAAAACACCTATGGAAGCATTGCTCAGGTCACAATCCATTATTAAGACATCTTAGAGTTTTTAGTTGTGAGGCATATGCACATGTGCCAAAGGAGAAGCAAACAAAGTTTGAGAACAAGGTTGTGAAATGTATCTTCATTAGATATAGTTATGGTGTGATAGGATACAAGCTTTGGTACCTTGTTGCACAAAAGGTAACTCGTAGTAGAAGTCTTATTTTTAGATAAATTAAGTCTTCTCCTATTACATTGCAGCTAGAATAGACTAAATAGGAAGATGTGATTCAATTCCCTTCTATGCCTGAAAGAGTTGAATTGAGACCACTTGATAGACATGAAGTTGCGGGGAGCTCATCTAGCTCTCAATCTTGAGAAGAGGAGGAAGAACCTCCAACTCAGCTTGTTCAAAGGTCTAAAAGACATAGACAACCACCTAAAAGGTATTCAACTGATGATTGGAGATGTATTTTTGCTTTGGAATACCAGTGTAGATGAACCCAAATCTTTAGAAGAGGCATTAGGTATGAATGATGCAGAATCCTAGAAGATTGCTATGGAAGAAGAAATGGTAGCTTTGAAAAAGAATGATACATGGGATCTTGTACCATTGTTTGAAGGTCAAAAACCTATTAGTTGTAAATGGGTGTTCAAGAAAAATATTGGTTCAGATGGAGGCATTGAGAAGTATAAAGAAAGGTTGGTTGCAAAAAGTTACTCTCAGGTTCAGGGTGTTGATTATGGTGAGATATATTTTCCTGTTGCAAAAATGGTATCCATTAGATTTTTTCTTTCTATTGTTGCTGCTTACGATTTAGAGGTTGAGCAAATGGATGTGAAAACTACTTTCCTTCATGGTGATTTGAAGGAGGATATATATATGACACAACCAGAGCACTACGTGGTAAAAGGTAAAAATAATTTGGTCTGCAAATTGAAGAAATCCTTGTATGGCCTCAAACAGAGTCCTAGGATGTGGTACTAGAAATTTGATACATATGTGTTGAGTTTAAGATTTGAACGTTCTAAATCAGATCATTGTGTTTATTATAAATCTGATGGTGATCATTTCTTGTACATTGCATTATATGTTGATGATATGTTACTCATTGGTAAAGGGAAAGGTATGATATCAGAACTAAAGTCTTAGCTTGCTGCTAAATTTAAAATGAAAGATCTTGGTTTAGGGAAACACATTCTTGGGATGGAAATTAGAAGAGATAGAGTGAATAGAAAGTTATGGTTAGGCCAAAGTAAGTATGTGAATTCCATTTTACAGAGGTTCAACATGCAGGATTGTATACCAGTGTGTGTTCCCTTTATAGTTGGAACAAAACTATATGTTTCAGATTGTCCTACATCTCCATCAGAGATGGAAGACATGAGTAGAGTGCCTAACCAGAGTGCAGTTGGAAGTTTGATGTATGCTATGGTTTGTACTAGACCAGACATTACCCAAGTAGTGGGAGTTCTTTCTAGATATAAGTCTAATCCTGGTAGAGTTCATTGGGATACAGTCAAAAGAGTCTTTAGATATTTGAAGGGTACCTCATAGTATTCTTTGTGTTATCATGGTAATTTGGTTGGAGACATTATTTCCCTTGATATTCATGGTTATGTGGATTTAGACTAGTAAAGTGATATTGATAGCAGAAGATCTGTCGATACTTATGTGTTTACTTTATTTGGTAGTGCAATAAGTTGAATGAGTAAGAAACAAGTTGTGGTTGTTTTGTCCACTACAAAAGAGTATATGGAAGTTACTTGTGCTTGTAAAGAAGCCATGTATCTTAAGAGACTATGTTTAGATATTGGAATAAAAAAATGTACAATAACAATTTATTGTGACAGTCAAAGTGTCATTTGCCTAGCTAAGAACCCAAAATTTCATGCCCTGACCAAGCACATTGATGTTCAGTATCATTTTTTTAGAGATATAATCTATCACAACCCTCCTTTATCACCTTTTGATTTGATACAATTCTATTATATTTTTTTGGTTGAGCTATTGAAAATGATTGAATAAATATTATAAAAGAATAAAAATGGACACACACACACACTTGGAGAATATAATTCAAAAGGCATTATTTTTATTTTTATTTTTCCCACTCCCAATTATGGCACATGTTGTAGGAGGAATTAGAAGCTTCTACAGGAATCTTCAATGCCTTGCATGTAACTCCCCCACTTGTTTTTAATCAAATTGCATGAGTCCAATATTGGAAAAGAATCTCATTCTTAATTAATTTCTCTACATAGTAGAATTTAGGGATTTTTCCTATATGATGTATGCATGTTTTCAAAAAAGGGAGTTGATTATGTTTTGAAAAATTTCCCAAGTTTCCTTGTTGTTAGTAGTAGGATCTTCTTTGGTAGTCTCATTTTCGTTGTAGGATTGTTAAGTTGTTCTTGAAGATTTCTCTCAAGTTGCAAGGAAGGATCTAAAAGGATAGTTAGAAGATTGGAGAGGATTCAACATCGAGCTTCGATAAGCCAAGTTCTCTTCTTCTGTCATCTTTCATTTACATGTGAAAAAAATTGTATTATCAAAAAAAAATATAGCTTCTAGATCTTCCTTTATATAAATTTGATTGTGAATCTTTTCTTCTTATTTAGGGATAAATATTGATAAAAGTACTTTTCATATAATGCATGTAAAAGATAGCTTTATTGTTTATTTAATTTTCTTTAGAAAATATATATATATATATATATATATCAGATCTTGCTTTTGCTTTTCCAAAGATTTTTAGATCTGTGCAAAAATCATATTTCCTTTGTTTAAATTTCTTTTTCTGAGATTAAACTCTTCTCTGTGTGATTAAACGATAATCACTTGTGTATGAATCTTGTTCCTTATTTTCATTACTCTCGCTCTTGGATTGGAAATATGAATGTAAATCTCATTTCTTTAATTAAATCTTACTTCCCTGTGAATAATCTTACCTCTGTGCGAATACAAGTTTGATCTTCTACATATAAAGTTATTTAAATATTTTTTCTTTTTCCTGTGAGTAAAAATCCACTTCTCTCTGAATGTAGATTTGATCATAAATCTTAATTCCTTAAGAGCAGTGTTACTTCTCTGTGAATAGAAAAACATTTGGAAATAAAATATAAACTTCACTGTATCCATTATCCTCTGTGGAAATAAAATATAAATCTGTCTCTATAAATATTAGTTCCTGAAAATCTTTCTCTGAAAGCTTTGTTTATCTCAGCATAATCATCTATTTTTTAGTTATATGTACATCGCTGAAACAAATTAATTCTCTGTTTTATTCCATCCCTGTGATTAAATTATTATTCTCATTTTTACATTAACATTATATATATATATATATATATATATATATATATATATATATATATATATATATATATATATATATATATATTATTGAAATGTATGTAAACCGAAACTATGTATTCGAAATAATGCATGAAATAACATGAAGAAATTCGTAGATTTAACTTCGTGCTTGCATGGAATAGTGGGCCAATCGTAGGGGGGCGGCGGAGTTAATACCACCGCAGGGAGTGGTACCTTCCACTAACCCTACGGTCACTGTTTCAGTAGTGGCCGTAGGGTAGTGGAGGGGACCACGGCAGTCCCCTCATCACTGTGGGCCTGCTTCCGCAGGACCGCAGTGGTGATGGGACCCGTGGGCCCCACTCCCACTTGCCTCCCTTTTTCTTTTTTTTTTAAATCATGCCACTATAAATTTAACTCGTGGCAATTTGGACTTTGTTAAAAAAATTCTTAATCAAAATTTTAGTTTAATAAAATTTAACTTAGGTAATTTCGAAATTTATCATCCTTAGTAAAATTTATAATAATTAATTTATTTTTAGCAATTTTCTAATTGTAAATTAAATTGTATTAAATTTTATAATTCGAATTTTATAAAAAACTACTTAAAATTCATTAGGTCACTTAGTTGGCATTTTGGACTCATTAAAAAAAATTAATTCATATTAATATGATTTGAACCAAATGTCTAAGCTAATTGCCATTTTTGGGACTAGTAACTCTATAATCATTTATTCTCGTGATGGAAGTAAACATTTCGTAATTTTGCATGTAAATGACACTAATTTTGCATCATACATATTACTTATTATTAATTTGCATTCATTGATGAGCAAGTTACATTCCATCATCTCCATGCAAGTTACACGTTTTAATATGTGAGTTCATAATTGTCATTATCATGCAATTATATATTAGTTGTAGAAGAATGGTATTTTTTTATCAAATGGTACTTGAATGCCATCGAAGTAGTTGTTTCAATTAATTAAACTTTGCAATGTCTAATTATACACGTTCAATTCATAATTGTTCCAAGCATGATGTTTTTCATAGCTTCTTAGTTAGAAAATTAAATAAAGGAAGTCGGAAAACCAAAACCTAGTAGCGTTCGGTATATACAGTGCCTCTGGGTCACGCTTACGGGTAATGTCATCGTGTTGAACTATTGCACTTAACCCCTAATAAAGCTACATCAATGACGTCTGTGGCATCATCCCTATAAATCATCGGGGAGTAATAAGGGACACTTGGAAGTTAAAATCCAAGGGGCGGGTAATCCCCCTTGGATCGATAATCTAATAAGATAATTCTAAAATGATCTTTCATCCACTGAGTTAAACCATATTAAACCCCTATAGGGATGATTGAGTGGAATGATTTTATGAAATCGATTTAATCTTGAAGAGTTGTCGACGATTGACAATTTGGTCAAGGGTGGCGCTTATGATAGGTATTAGGATCTAGTTGTTTTAGGCCACAAGCAATAGGCCATCTTGAGCCTTTGCTTAAGCGCTACCACTGTGGGTAGCAACTGCAAAGAAACTGTCTGGGACATTGACCCTAGAAAGGGTTGCGTACCCACTAATCAGTTTACACCAAACCATAGAGTAGAAAATAGAACTACATACTTTATGCCTTGATCCCGTGCCCAAACGGGTATGTAGGCAGTCTAGGGACAAAGTTGCCCCTAGTACTCAGGCGTTTGTGGGTGGGGTCTAGGTTTGGTAAGAAGAAGGATTGAGTAGAATCCTAATTTGAAAGATAAGTATAATAAAAAAAAGGAAAAAGTAATTCAATACATACTCGAAAGGAATCCCGTATGGATTCGCTTGATTTCCTGAGGCTTTAAGCCAAATTCCGAGGCGGAATTCAAGCTTGTATTTTGTTATTTTAATTTCTGCTAAGGACAGCAACCTCAGTGCACTCCTATTAGAAGAGTGTAGTACTTAGTGAGTGACTCAGGACCCAAATGGTCCCGATGAGTCTAAGTCTCTGGCTAGAGCACCTCCTATCCCAATTGGATAGATGCCTACCCCGTATGGGTAGATGCCTATCCCGTATTGGATAGATGAAACCTCCTGCTCCGTATGGACAGATGCCTAACCTGTATAGTTAGATGCTCATCCTGGATGGATGAATGCCTAATCCTAATGGATGGATGCCTAGAGTATGCGATTGAATCAAACACAAACGATTAAAGTAAACAAAACAAAAAAAAGTGGTCAAATTTTGTTGGGTTAAGTAAAGTGGGTTATTACATGTGGTATCAGAGCAAAGGTTCAAATCTAGGCCTTGTGCTCACTTCAATTTACACAACTAAGGGAATGTTTTGCAATGGTAGAAATTAAATTTTAAAATCTTCAATCAAGAACTAACTACATAATTTAATTTTCAAGTAAAACCCTAGAATGGCTAGAGGAAGAGGAAGAGGAAGAGGAAGAGGAAGGGGTAATGGAAGACGTACTACCACTAGGAGACAAAGGGAAGCTAACCATGAGGAAAATCATGAAGAAAACCATGAGGAAGACCATGAAAGAGATCAACATAACCCAGGAAATAACGAAGATGGGGTCAAGGCTTTAATCAACCTTCTAACTAAACAAAGGGATAAAATCAACTTCCTAGAGCAATCGATGCAAGACCTTAGGGAAAGACAGAATGACATTGAAAATTGAAGTGGTACTAAAAATGGGAACCCTGGTAGCAATTAGGGGAATATGATGGGCAATATAAAGAAAATAACATATTGGAACTCTCTAAGGATTTGAAGAAAATCACCCCTCCTAAGTTCGATGGGAAGCAAATTGGTGAAGGAGCTGAGAATTGGTTAAATGAAATGGAAAAGTATTTCTAAATAAGAGATTTTAGCAAAACAACCAAGGCCTTATGGGGTTCCTATCAACTCACAGGGGAGGCAGCTAGTTGGTGGACCAACACCAAGGAGAAAAAGGGGTATAGCATGGATATGATCACACGGGATCAATTTGTTCACCACTTCTGAGAAAGGTGGCTCCCTCAATTATTCTTTGATGAGAAGGTGATAGAATTCCATAATCTACGTCAAGGGCCCCTATCAGTCCAACAATACTGGGATAAGTTTGCCAAATTGCTTAAGTATGTACCTATGTACCAGAAAGATGAAGAAGGCCAAGTGAGGAAGTTCATTTTGGGATTAAATACCAACATAGGGGCAGAGGTTGACATGCATGGACCCAAAAACATGAATGAAGTACTTGAAAAGTCCCTAAGGCAAGAAAGGAAGATTCAAACACTAGCAGGGCAGAACTATAATGGGAACCACTCTTTTAAAAGGAAGCAGGAATTCAAGGGGAACACTAACTTCAACAAGGGTCAAAGGAATAATTCTTCCGAAAGAAGGCCACCCCCTAATCAATATTAGACGAATGGACATAATAATAATAACAAGGGCAATAATAATAGAGGCAACTATAATAGGAATGACCAGCAGAACAAGATAACCTATCCACCTAGGGCCAATGAAACAAGGAATGATCCCCCTAGGAATCAAGGCAGGAGGGGTCCTCTAGGTGGATGCTTTATGTGTGGAGGAAACCACTTTGCTAGAGAATGTCCCAGGATGCAAGGTCAGATTAGGGTCAATCAACCCCAATAAGGGCCCCAACAAAGGATTCATGCAATGGGATTCATGCAACAGTTACAAACCGAAGAGCAAGATTCTAGAATGTTCCCGTGGAAACTACAGGTACACTATTTGAACAACCAATTTCAATTCTAATTGACATTGGGTCATCTGAATGTTTCATCTCACCTGAATTAGTAAGCAAATATGCATTAAAAGTTAATCAAATGGAGTCATCATGGATGTTTCAATATGGGGATAAGGCAACTAGGGAAGTAACTAAGTGTTTGCCAAGGGCAAGGGTATAATTTCCTTAGTTTGAAACAAGGGTAGATCTCTATGTGGCACCCTTGGGATTATATGATGTAACTATTGGAATGAGTTGGTTAACAGGTCATCAAGCTAATGTAGATTTTTATAACAAAGTTTTTGAATGCTTAGATGATGGGGGGGAAAGGGTCAAAATCCAAAGAAAGTTTAATCCCATTAATATAGAAACCATATCAGCCATGCAATTAAAGAAGGAAAGAAGAAGGGGAGGCCTAATCTATATGGTTGAAATTGATGTAGGAAAAGAGGAAAATACCCCAACTTTTGAAAATACCCCTTTCTTAAAAGAACTCAAGGATGTATTTCCAAAAGAATTACCCGCCTTACCCCCTAAAAGGAAGTTTGACTTTTCTATCGACGTACTACTAGGAGCTGAACCAGTATCAAGGGCACCTTACCAAAAGAACACAATTGAATTACAAGAGCTCAAAATGCAACTAGAGGAACTCTTAGCTAAGGGATTAATAAGGCCAAGTGTATCACCATGGGGAGCACCAGTCTTATTCGTTAAAAAGAAGGATGGAACCTTAAGGCTATGCATCAACTATAGGATGTTGAACAAGGTCACAATAAAGAATAGGTATCCCTTACCTCAAATAGAGGATCTTTTTGATCAAATGAAAGGAGCAACAGTTTTCTCAAAAATAGACCTCTGATCAGGATATCATCAACTCAGAATTAAAGAGGTGGACATTCCAAAGACAGCCATTCCAAAGACAGCCTTCAGGACTAGATATGGGCATTATGAATTCACAGTAGTTCCTTTTGGTGTAACCAATGCCCCAGCTGCATTTATGAACCTAATGAATAGTCTACTTGGACAAATTTATTTTGATATTTCTGGATGACATATTGATTTACTCTAGGAATGAGCAGGAACATTTAGTACACCTAAAAATTATTTTGCAAAGGTTGAGGGAACATAAGTTATATGGGAAACTGTCAAAATGTGTGTTCTTCGAGGAAAAGATTCACTACCTTGGGCATATAATACCAAAGGAAGGAATAGCAGTTGATCCAGATAAGATAAAGGTAATAGTAGAATGGTCGATCCCTAAAAACATTTCAGAGGTGAGAAGCTTTATGGGGCTAGCAGGGTACTATAGGAGGTTTGTGGAAGGATTCTATAAGATAGCAAACCCCATCACCTCATTACAGAGGAAGGGTAAAAGGTTTGTGTGGATAGAACAAAGTGATAAGGCATTCCAAATTTTGAAGGGGAAACTAACTTTAGCACCCATTCTAAAAGTACCAGATCCGAATGGACACTTCACAGTCGTAACTGACGCTTCTAACAAAGGTTTGGGAGGAGTACTTGTCCAAGATGAAGGGGTAGTAGCTTACGAATCCAGGAAGATAAAGACTCAAGAAGTTAATTATGCACCCCATGACTTAGAGTTAGCAGCGATTGTGCATGCCCTACAGAAATGGAGACACTTCTTACTAGGGAAGCCCTTTGAGTTAAAGTCAGATAAGCAAGGACTAAAGTACATCTTTACCCAACCCCACTTAAATGCTAGACAAAGAAGGTGGTTACAATTTCTAAGTGAATATGATTTTGAAATTGAATATATTTAGGGTAAGGAAAATAGGGTGGCAGATGTTTTAAGTAGGAGGAGACACTTGATGACTATAGCAACATTCAAAACTTCTTTCAAAAGGCAAGTAATGGATGAGCAGGGACATGACCCATGGTATGAACAAGTCAGATTGACTTTAGAATACGATCCAACCGATCCTAAGGTTGAAGGGTATACATTAGATGAAGATGGGTTGCTCAGATACAATAATAGGATCTATATTCCTAATTCAAGAGACTTAAGGAAAGTAGTCTTGTCGAAGGCTCATAATGCCCCTTACTCAGGGCACCCAGGAGTTAACAAACTTTATACAGACCTAAAGCAGTTATACTTTTGGCAAGGGATGAAGAATGACATAGTCAAGTATGTGGCTAAATGTTTGGAGTGTCAAAGAGTAAAGGTAGAACATAGACATCCAGCTGGATTGTTACAGTTACATGATGTACCTCACCACAAGTGGCAAGTTATTAGCATGGATTTTGTGCAAGGGTTGCCCATGTCACCTTCCAGGCATGATACAATAATGGTGGTAATTGTCAAACTCACTAAGGTGGCACACTTTATACCGGGGAATCTGACAGATGATGTACCTACCCTGGCTAGACGCTTTGTTAAGGAAATATTTAGGTTGCATGGAATGCCAGAGAAAATCATATCAGATAGAGATGCTAGATTCACTTCAAGGTTTTGGACAACTCTTCAATCAGCTCTGGGAACTCAACTAAATTTTAGTACTGCATACCATCCTGAAACCGACAGTCAAACAAAAAGGACAAATCAGATTTTGGAAGACCTACTTCACATGTACTGCATGGACCAACAGAAGAAATGGGAAGATTACCTACCTCTTGTAGAATTTTCTTACAATAATACATATCAAACATCTTTGGGGATGGCACCTTTCGAAGCATTGTATGGTAGGCCATGTCGAACACCTTTGAGTTGGGATAGCCTTGAAGATAGAGTAATTGTTGGACTAGATATGTTGAAGGGAATGGAAAGGAAAACTAAGGAAATTAGGCAAAGATTGAAGGAAGCCTCAGACAGGCAGAAAAGTTATGCAGACAAGAACAGGACACCAAAGGAGTTTGAGGTGGAAGAGAAAGTCTTCCTAAGGGTTAGGCCACACAAGAGCTCCATAAGGTTTGGGGAAAAGACCAAGCTTGCACCTCACTATGTTGGACCTTTTGAAATATTGGAAAGGATTAATCTAGTTGCATACCAGTTGGCCTTACCTCCCCAGTTGAGCCGAATCCATGATGTCTTCCATGTATCTCTTCTTAAAAAGTATGTACCTGATGAGAAACATATTTTGAATTGGGATGCTTTACAGGTCCAAGAAATGGGAGGAATAATGATAGAGTCATTCAAAATATTGGAGAGGTGCCAGTGCCAATTGCGCAATAGAGAGGTTGATCAATGCAAGGTACAATGGAACCAGTATGATGAAAAGAATGCCACATGGGAAGATACTAGGGAAATGCAACAGTTGTTTCCTTTTTTGTTTTAAACTAATCATGGACTATAGACTCCTTTGAATACATTCAATAAGTGCATCGGGACGATGCACAAATTAAGGGGGGGAGGATGTCACAACCCTCCTTTATCACCTTTTGATTTGATACAATTCTATTATATTTTTTTGGTTGAGCTATTGAAAATGATTGAATAAATATTATAAAAGAATAAAAATGGACACACACACACACTTGGATAATATAATTCAAAAGGCATTATTTTTATTTTTATTTTTCCCACTCCCAATTATGGCACATGTTGTAGGAGGAATTAGAAGCTTCTACAGGAATCTTCAATGCCTTGCATGTAACTCCCCCACTAGGTTTTAATCAATTTGCATGAGTCCAATATTGGAAAAGAATCTCATTCTTAATTAATTTCTCTAGATAGTGGAATTTAGGGATTTTTCCTATATATTGTATGCAAGTTTTCAAAAAAGAGAGTTGATTATGTTTTGAAAAAATTTCCCAAGTTTCCTTGTTGTTAGTAGTAGGATCTTCTTTGGTATTCTCATTTTCGTTGTAGGATTGTTAAGTTGTTCCTGAAGATTTCTCTCAAGTTGCAAGGAAGGATCTAAAAGGATAGTTAGAAGATTGGAGAGGATTCAACATCGAGCTTCGATAAGCCAGGTTCTCTTCTTTTTTCATCTTTCATTTACATGTGAAAAAAACTATATTATCAAAAAAAAATATAGCTTCTAGATCTTCCTTTATATAAATTAGATTGCAAATCTTTTCTTCTTATTTAGGGATAAATATTGATAAAAGTACTTTTCATTTAATGCATGTAAAAGATAGCTTTATTGTTTATTTAATTTTCTTTAGAAAAAATATATATATATATCAGATCTTGCTTTTGTGTTTCCAAAGATTTTTAGATCTGTGCAAAAATCATATTTCCTTTGTTTAAATTTCTTTTTTTGAGATTAAACACTTCTCTGTGTGATTAAATGATAATCACTTGTGTATGAATCTTGTTCCTTATTTTCATTACTCTCACTCTTGGATTCAAAATCTAAATGTAGATCTCATTTCTTTAATTAAATCTTACTTCCCTGTGAATAATCTTACCTCTGTGCGAATACAAGTTTGATCTTTTGCATATAAAGTTATTTAAATATTTTTTCTTTTTCCTGTGAGTAAAAATCCATTTCTCTCTCTGAATGTAGATTTGATCATAAATCTTAATTCCTTAAGAGTAGTCTTACTTCTCTGTGAACAAAAAAACGTCTGGAAATAAAATATAAACTTCACTGTATCCATTATTCTCTGTGGAAATAAAATATAAATCTGTCTCTATGAATATTAGTTCCTAAAAATCTTTCTCTGAAAGCTTTGTTTATCTCAGCATAATCATCTATTTTTCAGTTA
This sequence comes from Cryptomeria japonica, assembly GCF_030272615.1. NCBI lineage: Eukaryota > Viridiplantae > Streptophyta > Pinopsida > Cupressales > Cupressaceae > Cryptomeria > Cryptomeria japonica. The sequence goes on along the minus strand of NC_081409.1, from coordinate 414,665,986 downwards.
TCTGTACATCACTGAAACAAATTAATTCTCTATTTTATTCCATCTCTGTGATTAAATTATTATTCTCATTTTTACATTAACATTTTTTCCATATATATATATATATATATATATATATATATATATATATATATATATATATATATATATATATATATATTATGCTATTAAATAAACTAGAATGAAAAACTATATATATATATAAACTAGAATGAAAAACTATATATATATATATATATATAAAATTGAAATTTATGTAAACCGAAACTATGTATTCAAAATAATGCACGAAATAACATGAAGAAATCCATAGATTTAACTTCGTGCTTGCACGAAATAGCGGCCCAATCGCAGGGGGGCGACGGAGTTAATACCACCGCAGGGGAGTGGTACCTTCCACTAACCCTATGGTCACTGTTATGGTAGTGGTCGTAGGGTAGTGGAGGGGACCACGGCAGTCCCCTCATCACTATGGGCTTGCTTCCGCAGGACCGCAGTGGTGATGGGACCCGTGGGCCCCACTCCCACTTGCCTCCCTTTTTCTTTTTTTTTAAATCACGCCACTATAAATTTAACTCGTGGCAATTTGGACTTTGTTAAAAAAATTCTTAATCAAAATTTTAGTTTAATAAAATTTAACTTAGGTAATTTCAAAATTTATCATCCTTAGTAAAATTTATAATAATTAATTTATTTTTAGCAATTTTCTAATTGTAAATCAAATTGTATTAAATTTTATAATTCGAATTTTATAAAAAACTACTTAAAATTCATTGGGTCACTTAGTTGGCATTTTGGACTCATTAAAAACTATTAATTCATATTAATATGATTTGAACCAAATGTCTAAGCTAATTGCCATTTTTGGGACTAGTAACTCTATAATCATTTATTCTCGTGATGGAAGTAAACATTTCGTAATTTTGCATGTAAATGACACTATTTTTGTATCATACATATTACTTATTTATTAATTTGCATTCATTGATGAGAAAGTTACATTCCATCATCTCCATGCAAGTTTCACGTTTTAATATGTGAGTTCATAATTGTCATTATCATGCAATTATATATTAGTTGTAGAAGAATGGTATTTTTTTATCAAATGGTACTTGAATGCCATCGAAGTAGTTGTTTCAATTAATTAAACTTTGCAATGTCTAATTATACATGTTCAATTCATAATTGTTCCAAGCATGATGTTTTTCATAGCTTCTTAGTTAGAAAATTAAATAAAGGAAGTCGGAAAACCAAAACCTAGCAGCGTTCGGTATATATAGTGCCTCTGGGTCACGCTTACGGGTAATGTCATCGTGTTGAACTACTGCACTTAACCCCTAATAAAGCTACATCAACGAAGTTTGTGGCATCGTCCCTATAAATCGTCAGGGAGTAATAAGGGACACTTGGAAGTTAAAATCCAAGGGGCAGGTAATCCCCCTTGGATCGATAATCTAATAAGATAATTCTAAAATGATCTTTCATCCACTGAGTTAAACCATATTAAACCCCTATAGGGATGATTGAGTGGAATTCTTTTATGAAATCAACTCAATCTCGAAGAGTTGTTGACGATTGACAATTTGGTCAAGGGTGGCGCTTATGATAGGTATTAGGATCTAGTTGTTTTAGGCCACAAGCAATAGGCCATCTTGAGCCTTTGCTTAAGCGCTACCACTGTGGGTAGCAACCGCAAAGAAACTGTCTGGGACATTGACCCTAGAAAGGGTTGCGTACCCACTAATCAGTTTACACCAAACCATAGAGTAGAAAATAGAACTACATACTTTACGCCTTGATCCCGTGCCGAAACGGGTATGTAGGCAGTCTAGGGATGAATTTGTCCCTAGTACTCAGGCATTCGTGGGTGGGGTCTAGGTTTGGTAAGAAGAAGGATTGAGTAGAATCCTAATTTGAAAGATAAGTATAATAAAAAAAGGAAAAAGTAATTCAATGCATACTCAGAAGGAATCCCATATGGATTCGCTTGATTTCTCAAGGCTTTAAGCCAAATTCCGAGGTGGAATTCAAGCTTGTATTATGTTATTTTAATTTCTCCTAAGGATGGAAACCTCGGTGCACTCCTATTAGAAGAGTGAAGTACTTAGTGAGTGACTCAAGACCCGAATGGTCTCGATGAGTCTAAGTCTATGGCTAGAGCACCTCCTCTCCCAATTGGATAGATGCCTACCCCATATGGGTAGATGCCTATCCCGTATTGGATAGATGAAATCTCCTGCTCCGTATGGACAGATGCCTAACCCGTATGGTTAGATACTCATCTCAAATGGATGAATGCCTAATCCTAATGGATGAATGCCCAGAGTATGCAATTGAATCAAACACAAATGATTAAAGTAAACAAAAACAAAAAAAGTGGTCAAATTTTGTTGGGTTCAGTAAAGTGGGCTATTACATAATCGAATATGGGAGGGTGAAGCTATTTAAGGTAGAGACTTTAATGAATGTTGAAGATTATTTAACTAAGGCTATGAGCATAGAGAAGTTCAGATGGTGTTTGGATTCTATGGGCCTCATGGCCCCTAGCAATTAATTTATTGTGTTGATACTCCCTTTTCTCTTGCAAGGTGTTTGACAAGTGGGAGAATGTTGGGAAAATGGTGTCTCAACCTTGCATTTACATGATGTTACTATTTATAACTTAATTTTTTTGTTTGAACATGAAATGTTGTGAAATTCTCCCCAAAGCTTCAGATTGGCTAGATAAGCGTGTCGGTCAATTTTCATCGCAATCTCACAGCTAGTTTGAAGATATTAAAGTTTCTATTTTTTAAGGGTGCGATGAAAGGTTTAAATTTAATGATGAGGAATTTAGACCCTCCAAAATATAGTTAAAATTGGTCATAACCAACATAGAAAATTACAAGGTGATAAAGCACTCCACGATCTTTCCATCCCATCAAACGGATCATCAATCGGACACCCGGTTCACAAGTTATGGCCTCCGGAAGTTTGGACTCCTAAAATAGGAAATATAAAATGCATTAGACACATTAATGAGATGTAAAAGGGAGGAACACATGTTGATGTGTGTTTTGACATATCATATGGCATCTAGAATGGAAATAAGGTTGGCTCTACTTTATTCGATGGTTTTAGGTCATGGTTTGGTAATACCGTTTGGCGGTTTCTTGTATTGTATCTCTTATATATCAGGTGCATGAGATAGAGATTATGTGTAAGAGTCTTATGGCTATTGAGTTACCTCTGAATCTGTGATTAGTGGTACTCCTGTGAAGAGATTTCTTTGCAAGTATATTGTAATTTTTTATTGATTGTTGAATAATATATTGAGCTGCTTTTGGAGTGTGGGGTTTTTCTCCTGAAAGGGTTTTCCCCAGGTAAATTTTGTTAAGTTTTTGTAACTGTTGTAACGATCTGTAAATTTTTGCATTACCCTCCTCTCAAGGTTATTGTGGGAAGTTGTTGTTCTACTTAACTTCCTTACATTAGGTGGGGTCTTACACAAACTATCGTCATATGCTCATGCGATGACTAGATCCTATGTCTTGGTACCTTCTACTCTCCAACCATCCTTCTCTACTCCTTTTTTTTTTTGACTAGGGCATCTAGTGCTATAGTCCTAGTGGACTAGGTCACCTAGAGCCATAGTTCCTCCAAAAAGGGACCAAAATAAAATGTGTGTGAGTGTTGATTCCCATCGTTTGTGATCTAATCCTAATATTTTGATATGAGCATTGGAAGTTAGCCTAAACTAGGAAATACCTTGTGAACCCTATATAAAGGTATCATTTCTAATTCATTTTCATCTAAGCAAATGCTAGCATTTGTATATTAAAGAAAGAAAAAATTAAATTCCTTAATATATATCGACGTAATTCATATAGATTAAAATTTAAGATATATATGCCAGTACTAATGGGAGCTTTAATGTGAAGGAGAATACATTTTAATCTTAACTTAATATATACATGTTAATTAGGATATATTATTATTATTATTATTAGCACTACTATATAGTATTATAGGATTGAATTATTAATCTAAACATATTAAATAGGATATTGTATTATTATTAATATTAATAATCCAACCTTGCTAGTAATGATGTTTGAGATTTCATGAGAAAACATCGATGGTGTTGGCACATGTTGAAGATAGACATGTTCATCAAGATCTGATTCTCTTCACTTTCTCTAAGTATTTGGTACTTGTGATTATCCTTCCCAAGTGTGATCTTGTCACGTCCATTTATGGATTGTACTCGCTCAACCTTTTATCTATTGTTAAGCCCACCACATGTGTGCTCCTCTATCTCCATTCCCAATCCACCATTAGGTTTGATGTCTCAATGACCTAAACTATCATTTCCCACTTGTGTGGAGTTATTATTATTCCCCCCTCCTAAGCCATTTCCTCCATCCTTTTCATTAGTTTTTATCTTATGTGTTACCTCAACTAAGTGGGACCTTTTTGAGAGGTGATGATGACTACTTCTACAAACAATTATGCCCTCATGTATCAACCCTATAATTTCATAATTGAGCTTCCCATGAAACCTTGGGAACTCCCAATTTTAGGTTTGTTTTCCAGTCTTATCTTCCTTGTATCTCCAACTTAAAGAATTATCTGGTTCAAGATGTTATCTATGATGTTATAGGAGGGCATGTTTTGTTCCCTCAATCTCCTCAGATGATGTTTCCTTTCTAGTTGTTCTCAATTTTTTTGTCAAATTGTTATGATATCTATCAATATTTTGATTAGTTAACTTGTATTACAAATGAGTTTGTCCATGAGGAATATCTTTCTCATCAAGCACTGGAAGTTACGACTAGAAACTATGATTTCCTTGCCAGTGTGGCAGAGATTGGGGGTTTATTTCTCAAAGAAGACCTATAGAAGAAACCTAAATTGCATCTATATATGATGCCTTCAAGATCACACTAGAAGTAAATCATGAAGAATCCCATATTCATTCCTTGTATGCTTTTGATGATAATCTAGGACCTTAAAAGTTGGAGACAATCTAAAAAAAATTCAAAGATATATCTCTTCTCATAGCATATGAGAGCATTCAATTCCCAAATATTGTTTCAAGAAAAGACTATTGGAAGACTCAGTGCATCCTAGAATCTCCCACTGCAATGTCTTATCTTCTCACTAGCAACCAAAGGAATGCAAGATCCTTCATATCTGTGCGAAGCCAAATTCAATAGAGTAACCTCAAGGAGGTAATTTTGGATTAACATTCCCTATCACCTAGTGTTGGTGTCTCTTTTTGTTTAACATTTTTCTCCAACTTGTATACTCTCCTTGCCATCTGGCCTTCTATTATATCATGTATATACTCTTTTCATGCCTTGTGCATCTTGTGGTTGAGCATTGGTCCTAGTTTTGGTAATAGTTTTTTGTATATGTTTTCAATCAAAAATTTGGCCTAGACTTGGTCTATTTTGCTTCATCGTGCTCAAACTAGGCATAAACATGGCTCCATTTTTTGTTTGATTGTCTAAGTTCTCATGGTCTCTCTATACATAAATGTGGTAGTTGAGAGGGGCTCCCACCTTCCAATAAGGTTGCCTCTCCTCACAGTCTGAGCTTCGTTCCTTGTCCTTTACTAGGTCACTATTAGCTCTAAGTTTGCACTAGTTCTTTCTTTTAATGTACTTAAATCCTTATTGTAGATACCTAAAAATATCTCATTGATCATGTACTAATTATTCATCTAATTGATTAAATAATTATTTGATTATTTAATTAAATTAATTAATCTTATTCTTCTAAATTCACATTTCTCCATCATCATATTACTAATTATTCAATTTCTATCTTCTAATCAATTAATCATAAACCCTCTTCTAAATATTAATTATTTAATTAATTGTGATTTTAATTCCTTTAATTTAAATAATATTTATTATTTAATTAAATTAAATTTCTAAATAATTAAATGGTTTCTTTAAATTATTTAATTAACTAATTAATTCTTCAAATTCTAATTCCAAATCCCCAAATTCTAATTTTATCTAATTTCATTAATTCTCCAAATTCAAATTCATATTCTTCTAATTACGTTTAAATTTCAAATACATGTGCATGATTTCAAAAATCAAATGGAAAATCAAAGTCAAGTTCTAAATATATTCAAATAACAAATTTAATTAAAATAAATTCAATATTTGAATTAAATCTCATGCAAAGATTAAATTGAAAATCAAAGTCAAAGTTCAAGCACATGCTAAATTAATTAATTCAATTAATTAATTAATTTTATCATTATCTTTTCAATCTTTATTTCTATCTTCCACTTGTAGGTTACCAATTAATTGTGTCACTTGTAGGTTACCAACACAATATCTAAGAGCCATCATACCACAAAGAAGAGAAGAACAATGGAAGCCATGATGCACAATAGGGAGTTTTATATTATTTAAATTGATTCTATTATGCATCTATTTTATTGGTTTATGTTTTGAATTGCTTTAGTTAAGGAATTCATGGTTTTCCTTATTTCCTTCTTAGCAATGATGATTTTAAACATATACATTTTGGCGAACACGACGTGAACAATAGTTAATTAGCCCTCTATTTTTCTTTTGCATTTTGACTGGATCATACGAATTTTTAGATTTTTTGCAGGTTTTGTATGAATTTCAAAGGCGGATTTAAACATCACACATTCGTTCAGACAGAATCATGCAATTGTATAGACAGTTTCACACATTTGTGCAGTCAAGGTTATGCATTCATGCAGAGCCTATTACACATTCATGCAGAGATTATTACACATTCGTTCAAACAAGATTATGCATTTGTTGTTGTAAAGCGGAAAATCGTGATCGAACCCTAGTTGTTCTCCCCTCTTCCAACTCTGAGGAGAGAGAAGGGAGGTTCGCTAGGATTCGATGGTTTTCACTTAGGGGAGAGACTTTGCATTCAAAAGAGGGGTTGAAACCCACTAGATCCAATCCCACGCAATGCAAGATTGGATGCTAAATGTGTTTCAAGGGTTAAGACAGCAAGGCTACCCTCTTTTGTAAAGAATGTTGATAGAAGAATTAAACTAAGCATGCATAGAAAGTGACAAAGATTTGCTTATAAACTGAGTTCGGATTATAGGATGAAGCTGCGGACCTGGAATTAGCAGTAAAATGTCGATACGGCGCTGTCCTGCAAATTCGAGCAAAAGTTGTCGGGATGATGGCGCCCGGTGCCACGGTCCTCCGAGAAATCCGCGAAACGAAGGGGGATTTGTTCGTCTCTACACAAGGATTCCAGATCTTCAATTTCAGCCGCGTACCTGCAACCTACACACAAAAAAGCGAAGACGATTGGGGGGTTAGGGATTAGGGGTTTGCCTTTAGGTCAAACCCCGGTTTTGGAATTAACCAAGAAATGAGCAAGAGCTGTAAATGTAAATGACTGTAAAACAAGTACTAATACCTTGTTCTAAGGATGTTTTTATCCTTATGTGCGAAGGTTTAGATGTTGTATGTTGTATGTTGTATGTAGCATGTAATATGTGATCTCCTCTTCAATGGTTGAATCCTTGACTTGAATGCAACACTTAGCCTTGAATGGACACTTGAAATGATCAATTGCTTGAAGGAATGCTTGAATGCTTGAATGCTTGAGTATAGTTTCCATGCCTTTTTCCACATATCCTCCTCATGCCAAATGAGAGAGAAAAATGTAGTTTATATACTTGTCATTTAGGGCTGATAGACTGATTTTCCCGACCTTAGGCCGACTAGGAAAGTTAATTTCCAAATTGCAAACAAAAAGACCCGAGCCCCTTAGGAGACCGGGCCCAAAATAGGACCCAGGGACCAGGGCGCTGGGCGCCATGGTCCTGGGGACCAGGGCACTGGGCGCCCTGGTCCTGAGGGACCAGGGCGCTGGGCGCTCTGGTCCCACCTCCCGGGACAGCAAGGTGCAAGGAGGTTCAGGCCAGGGTGCTTGAAAAATGCAGTTTTCAGTGTCGTGAGCAAGTTTCAGGGTCTCCATTTAGGTTGCGTGTTGCGTCGCCATCGTGAAGACCAAAATGCAGTTGAAATTGCAAGTGTCGCAATTTTAGGATGCTACATTTAGCCCCCACTTTAGCGGGAGTATGTATGCTCATACTTCCGGTAAAGTACAAGGAAACAACATTGAAAGACTTTCACCACGTCAAGGAGGCAAGACACACCAAGCCCCCAGTGGACTAAGGATCTTACGACTTCGATTGACAAAGTAAAAGGGAAGATCACGAGGGAGAACCATGACTTTCAGTAGTAAGGTTCCCTCACTATGAGTCATGCAAGAAAGATATCAAAAATTCTCAAGGCAAGGTTAAATTTGCCAAGAAATTCTCAAGTATCTTGAAAAGATATGAACGGGATGTATGCCCCCCTACGTTAAAGCGATCGCACACGCCTCACCGGGGGTGATTGCTTTAAGGTAGTGATACATATAAGAATGAGAAAGGAAAGGAGCATGTTATCGCAAGGATTTAGCCCCCAAGTGTGAGATAAGCCCAAGGATAATAGACACAAAACACAAATCACGAGGTGACTTCGCTTTCCTTGGGGTCAGTATGCTGTATGATAATTCATGTATATCATATGTATGTATGCATAATTGTTCTTCATTCCCCAATCAAGGAAGGTCACCTAGAAGAAGGGAACACATGTGTCTTTTGAGTCAACATGAGAGAGATCGAGAGACCTCAATATTTTGCATCGTCCTCAAGTAGACAACACTAAGGACGACAAATAGAAGAATGAGAATAACATATAGAAGAAGTAACAAAAGAGAGGGGGAGAGAATCTGTTATGCTAATGTATCTAGTCTAGCACGTCATCTACCCCCCGATCTTGCTGATCAATGTTTCGGGAAGGCAGGGAACACGCTAGAGGAGGAATATCCAACACAGCAGATGGAGCTATCACAAGATCCAAACAAGGGCTATGTTCATGTCCCGAGCCACATTGTTCTTGTCTAGGAGCTAGGATAAGTGCTTTAGAAAATTCATTAGATAAATGGTTATCAATATCAACAAGTTCATATTCACTATCAGAAGCAAGAGAAGTAACATTTTCATCATGAATAACATTTTCATCTATATCATCATCAAGATTTATAAAAATAGGATCTTTAACTCGCACAGGATCAAGATCATCATGCATCTTATGTTTAGGAGATTTAGGCTCAATGTCCGGCTGAGGAGAAAATGGAATAATGCTTGTTGAAGGTGTTTTTGGAGATTGCAAAGTTTGAGCTCTAAGACGACGCTTTCGTCGGCATTCCCGTGCAGAACGATTTCGTCTAGTCTTAGTAGGAAGTGGAGAAGATTGAGGAGGAGGAATGTTCTCATCCCTATCACTTGGGTGTTTAGGTTGTGGTCTCTTAGGCTGAATAATAGGAGAAGAAGAAGGTCTCTTCTCTCTATAAAAGGAAGGAGAAGGAACTACTCCATATAAAGGAGGAATTTTTGGTTTAGCAAGGAGACCAAGTTCATCATGACGAGGAGGGATAGGTCTACTTTTAGGAAGTTTATTAGATATAGACATAGTCACATCCATGTTGATGGGTTGGGAATCTTCTTGAGGAAAGATATTAGTTTTATCTTTCAAAGGAAGAACTTCCTTCTCAAGAATGATAGGAATGTCAAGTTTAGGTGTTCTAGGTTCACTTAGAGATAAGATCATATCTGTTTTCCACTTTTGATAAGATTTGAAAAGATGATCACTTCGCGGAGGAAGAGATTGGAATTGTTTAGGCCAAAAGTAATCAATAGGAATGCTAGAAGTTCTTTCAGCTGGTTTAAAGAGACTATGATTGACAGTAACAACTTCACCATCATGGGGAAATTTCAAACACTTGTGAATAGGAGAAGCAATAGCTTTCATGGAAGATAGCCAAGGATAGCCAAGCTTCACACGAAATTGTTCGGAAGATGGAATAATAGCAAAGTTCACATCAAGAGATTTGTTATGGACCTCAATAGGCAATGTAATAGAACCAATTGCAGGAGAAGAAAATGCATCAAATAGTTTCACAATCACATCTGTTTTGTCATAGATCACTTGATTCAATTGCAAAGTAAAAAGGAATTCTTCAGTAATAACATTAATCATGCACGAAGGATCAATAAGCACTCCACGACAAGGTGTATTCTTGACTTTTGCAACTATGTATAAAGGACCATCAGGTGCCCTAATGGTTTCATTGGAATCAAATGTGATGGAAGGTTCTTTAGGGATTTCTTGCTGTTCTACAAAGTTAATCACATTCGGAGTCATAGACACAAGACCATCAGATGAGAGAGAGGAATCATTAGCCTCAATTGCATTAGAGGTATGAGAAGGCAATGGATCAGTGAAAATCTGAAGATTTTGGTTAGGAGGAGCTACAGATGTGTTGCCTTTATCATTCACTCCAGAAACAGAGATAGTATTGTTATCAATCAAATCTTGAATTTTACCCTTTAAAGAAAAACATTTTTCAGTATCATGCCCAGGCTGACGGTGAAATTGACAAAAAGATTTGTTATCAAAATAAGGTGAAGTAATCTTTGCAGGATCAATTTGTCTTATAGGAGGAAGAGTAAGCACATTTTGTTCCAATAACTTATTCATAATACTATGCAATGATTCATTCAAAGGAGTATACTTTCTTCCTTTCTTGAAAAATTTAGAAATAGGAGGCACACCTGATGCTGCATTCACATTGTTGTTGATGATGTTTTCATTGAATTTGATGGAATCTCTGTTCGGTTTAAACTTCCCAAATGGTTGTTGACTGCTATCACCCTTATCACTCGGAGCCATAGGATGTGATTGTTCCATTTGACTCACAGTCAGTTGATAATTGTGAAGAGTTGCACACAACTGTTGGAAAGAAGTAAACTCAGAAAACAGAAGTTTGTCTCGAATATCTTTTTGTAAATTAGAAATAAAGATTCTTTGAATATCATTGTCAGGCACTGGAAAAGAAATTTGAGCATACAAATGCTTATATCTACCAATGAAATCAGTCACTTTTTCTTTAACACCTTGTTTACAATGCATTAAATCAATCAAAGTAACCTTAGGACTTATATTGTTTTGAAATTGTTGAATGAAAGCATTTGCAAGTTGTTCGAAAGAAGTAATAGAATAAGAAGGCAACGAGCAATACCATTGTAGGGCTTTGTCTCTTAATGTTCTAGTGAACAGTTTTGCAAGCAACCTTTGGTCATAAGCAAAATCAGTACAAATTGTTTGAAAAGTCTTAACATGTGTTAGAGGATCTCCTTTACCATTATAAAGTTCCAAATGCGGGATTTCAACATGTTTAGGAGGGATAGCTCGAACAATGTCAAGAGAAAGTGGGCTCGCAACGTCAAATGTGGGCACACTAAACTTAGATTGATTCATAGAGGCAATTTGTTGCTGTAAACAAGAGACAGTTTGTGCTAGATTGTTAATGGTCGCTTTAGTCGAAGAATTCATATTGGATGTGTTAGATTGAGATGGAGGTGTTATGTTATTGAAAGAGGGTAAAGAGTAAGGTGGTGGGACTCTATGATAATTAGTCATAGGAGATGATTGGGCGGGAGGAACACTACAAGGAGAAATGGATTGGTTAAACAAATTGCCCCCTTGCATCATGTTCATTTGTGGAGATGTAATAGGCACACTCATTGAAGGAATGAATGAAGAAGTCGGATTTAATGAAGGAAGAGGGTTAATTGAAGAAGAAGGGTTGCCCCCATGACTGGTGATCATAGGAGGAATGTCTTGTGTAGAAGTAGCCATTATGTTTGATGTAAAGGTAGGTATACTAGCAATAGGAGTCATCAAAGGGATAGAATGATTGACTTGAGTAGAAGGTTGTGTATAACCCAAATTTTCAGCACAACTCTTCATAGGCATCACATTCGAATCCACGATGTGTGCAATACCACGCAAAATATCAATTCCATTCTTATCACTTTGAAGCATACGTTTTAGACCCTCAATTAAAGGAAGAGCTTGACTATCAGGGTATTCTTGAGACATCCATTGTCGAAAATCATCAAATTGGTTATCCAATTTCGAAAGTTGTTCTACGGAAACCTCATGGAGAGCTTCTTCATCATTAGGAGGATTAGAGGAATTACCCATGTCCTCGTTAAAAAGGCTATTCAAATTAGGTTCCATCTCCTCAGTAGTTAAACCTCGGAAAGACTTAATTCTACAGCTTCGTCTAACGGGAATAGTGTAAGTAGGGCTTATTGTTGTAAAACTCATGCACTAGAAAGAGAGAGAAGATTTTGAATTTAGAGGTAGCAATTTTCCGTAAAATCAGCCAATCTTCTAGATTTAAGCTGTTAAATGCAATCACAACAGTCTCCCGAAATTTCGGAAAAAATGTCCAGGACCGTGGCGCCCGGAGTGCAACACGGTCCTTGCAACTTTTTTCGAAATTTGCAGGGATGAAAGGTATGATGATTTTAGAGCTAATCTGAAAAAATTGAGTGATTTTACGATCTGTAGATAGGCCAAATTAAAGCTACAATCTCGAAATTGAACCCTACCAAGATTGTCGAAAAATGCAAAATTTGAATTTTGAAAAAGAGAGGGAAACTGAAATTTTGAATTTTATGATTTTAGAGGGAATGCCAAGAGCAATGCAAATTTTGAAATTTAAAAATTGACTCAATTGCACGCAAAATTCAATTTTGAAAGCGGAAATCAAAGTTGTTGTAATTAAGCACTTAATTTCAAAAGTCACAAAATGCAAGAATTTGAATAAAGCGCTGAAATTTCGAATGAATGCAAACACACTTTTCAGATTTAGGACAGTAAGAACACAATTTTGACACAAAATTTCAATTTCAATGATTTTTAAATGTTTAGAAGCCTTAATCCAAGCAATCACAAGACCAACTTTGACTGTAATTTTGAAGGTGTTATAATTGATAAAATCAGCCAAAATTCTGGATTTTAGCAGGAAAATACTGTAAGATCTTGCTCCCAAAATTTCGGAAAAAATGTCGGGGACGATGGCGCTCGGCGCCACGGTCCTCGCAACTTTTTTCCAAATTTTTAGGGATGAAAGATGTTGTGATTTTATTGTGGAATCCAAAGTTACAGCTGATTTGGAGATGTTTTGATCAGTGAAATTGTCGGACAAAGGTTGAATCAAGAGGGTTTCAAAAATTAGGGTTTTGACACTTAACCACTTAATTTTCAGAATTAAAGCACAAATATGAATTGATAATTTGTAATAGAAGGACAGATCTGAAACAAGCATTAACATTTAGACATTTCGCAAGTTCAATTACTAAAAAGAAATTTTAGGGTTTTAATGCAATCACCTCTAAAATTTTGCAAAAGATCAAACATGGAAATGTAATCAATTTTTTCAGATCTAAGCATGAAAAATCAGAAAGGATGTTCACGTCGGGTTCACCAAAATGTAAAGCGGAAAATCGCGATCGAACCCTAGTTGTTCTCCCCTCTTCCAACTCCGAGGAGAGAGAAGGGAGGTTCGCTAGGATTCGATGGTTTTCACTTAGGGGAGAGACTTTACATTCAAAAGAGGGGTTGAAACCCACTAGATCCAATCCCACGCAATGCAAGATTGGATGCTAAATGTGTTTCAAGGGTTAAGACAGCAAGGCTACCCTCTTTTGTAAAGAATGTTGATAGAAGAATTAAACTAAGCATGCATAGAAAGTGACAAAGATTTGCTTATAAACTGAGTTCGGATTATAGGATGAAGCTGCGGACCTGGAATTAGCAGTAAAATGTCGATACGGCGCTGTCCTGCAAATTTGAGCAAAAGTTGTCGAGACGATGGCGCCCGGCGCCACGGTCCTCCGAGAAATCCGCGAAACGAAGGGGGATCTGTTCGTCTCTGCACAAGGATTCCAGATCTTCAATTTCAGTCGCGTACCTGCAACCTACACACAGAAAAGCGAAGACGATTGGGGGATTAGGGATTAGGGGTTTGCCTTTAGGTCAAACCCCAGTTTTGGAATTAACCAAGAAATGAGCAAGAGCTGTAAATGTAAATGACTGTAAAACAAGTACTAATACCTTGTTCTAAGGATGTTTTTATCCTTATGTGCGAAGGTTTAGATGTTGTATGTTGTATGTTGTATGTAGCATGTAATATGTGATCTCCTCTTCAATGGTTGAATCCTTGACTTGAATGCAACACTTAGCCTTGAATGGAGACTTGAAATGATCAATTGCTTGAAGGAATGCTTGAATGCTTGAATGCTTGAGTATAGTTTCCACGCCTTTTTCCACATATCCTCCTCATGCCAAATGAGAGAGAAAAATGTAGTTTATATACTTGTCATTTAGGGCTGATAGACTGATTTTCCCGACCTTAGGCCGACTAGGAAAGTTAATTTCCAAATTGCAAACAAAAAGACCCGAGCCCCTTAGGAGACCGGGCCCAAAATAGGACCTAGGGACCAGGGCGCTGGGCGCCATGGTCCTGGGGACTAGGGCGCTGGGCACCCTGGTCCTGAGGGACCAGGGTGCTGGGCGCTCTGGTCCCACCTCCCGGGATAGCAGGGTGCAAGGAGGTTCAGGCCAGGGTGCTTGAAAAATGCAGTTTTCAGTGTCGTGAGCAAGTTTCAGGGTCTCCATTCAGGTTGCGTGTTGCGTCGCCATCGTGAAGACCAAAATGCAGTTGAAATTGCAAGTGTCGCAATTTTAGGACGCTACAGTTGTTAATATTTAGGCATTTTGTTTATTATGTTTTTTTAATTTATAATTCTCTATTTTGTCTAAACTCTCCATTAAATTCTACAAATTTGAAGATTTTTATCCTTATATGATGCTTTAATATAATATCTCATGGCACATAAGTTAAATTTTAAGATTTCAGGTGCTCGAAGAACAATAGAACAAAGGAGGCAAGCCAGACATTACCATCGAATCTTGAAGGCAGAAAAGAGAATACAAGACCTAGAGGACCAAGAAGTTATTTCCAAATACAACAGCCTTATTCTATCATACACAGTCAAATACGAGTTGATTAATATAGACTGGTTGATGAGAGATCTGACTAGGGTTTAACATTTTATTTTCATGCATTCGTCTTGTCAGTTTTATGCATTCGTTCAGTCATCATTACTCTTTCGTGCAGTTATCATTACACATTCGTTTAGTTAGTATCACGCATTCATTTAATAGGTAGTTTGACTTTCTGTTTTCTAGTTTTATGTGTTTTTTCCTGGTTACTGATTCCATGTTTGCAACGTGTGGTGAAATTACAGAGAAGGCTTGATCATCCGAGATTATTTTAAAACTATTAAAAAACTGATTGCAGGATCCTTTAGGGTAAACTCACTTTTGGATTTTGGGTTTAAAACTAACATGCATGCTCTCACACTTTATATTGATGCTTAAAATAAATATTGGATTAAAATTGACATGCATGATCTCACACTTCACTTTGGTGTTTAAAATAGACGTGCACATGTGTATCTCACACCTCAGTTTGGACTTTAAAATTGACATGAATCTACCTTATGAATAGAATAAATTACACAATCTGATATATAAGGGAAAAATAAATTTCTTGTGTGTTGGGTGGACCTATTGTTGCATTAAGTACCTTTCCACCCACCTTTGGGGTCTTGGGAGAAAGGGAAAGGTGATAACGACACCCACTTTTCTTATTAGTAGTGAGGGGTATCTTTGACTAGGGTTTTCATCACCCTACAGAGGTACTTCGAATTGGGATGCGTTGGGGATATCACCTCTCCCATCGTACTCTTGAGCGGGTTTTTTGAGCCGCTATATAAATAAACTGGTCAGGCAACTAAAGTGTTGAGGGAATTCAACGCATGTGGGGGACTTCCCTGGACCGATAAGATTAACTAAAGCCTTAAGTGGTTTTCTCTGAGAATCCGTCATTGGATCAGGACCCCTCAAAACTTATAATAAGAACCAACTTAGTAGCCCAAATCCCACATTTATTGGTTCCAAGTGTGTGGATCATACCCCATAGATACCCTCCATGTACCTTGCATGATGAGATAGAAAATCCTCCATGATAAGATCTTTGGATCTTCAGGGTAAGAGAGACTGGCACGTCTGATAAGTGTGTGTTGTGGAGTTGATCTAGTGTTGCTAGACTCTCTATCTATTCGTCTTGTTTTAGTATTTTGTTGTGGGGGCCCCATTGAACAGTTTTCACTATCCAGCCTAAGATTGTCTTCTGTGTTTTTATATATATCGTTGTGCTAGACCAGTATTGAGTCAATATTTGGGCTAGTTTAGGCCCTACCTTGCATGGCTCTGAATTATTAGAGTTTGTCACAACATAGCTCATCCAGTTATACTTATCTTCAAACAGTGCTCTTAGAATTGAAAAAAGACTTGTCCCAGCAATAGAGTTACCTGAAACAAATTCTATCTTGATATTTTGAAATATCTGACAGTCCAACAAAGTCCAAAATTTTGCATACTTGTGACCATAGGTTTTCTTAGAGTCCTTAGGCTTTGCATGAGTCCTTGCATTGTCCTCATTATCGTCCTCATTGTAGTCCTCATTTATGTCCTTACTTTGTATAAGTCCTTGCATCGTCCTCATTATTGTCCTCATTGTAGTCCTCATTTACATCCTTACTTTACATAAGTCCTTGTATTGTTATTATTATCATCCTTATTGTAGTCCTCATTTACGTCCTTACTTTGCATGGTCCTCATTATCGTCCTTATTGTAGTCCTCATTTACATCCTTACTTTGCACAAGTCTTTGCATCGTCCTCATTATCATCCTCATTATCGTCCTCATTTACGTCCTTACTTTGCATAAGTCCTTGCATCATCCTCATTATCTTCCTCATTGTAGTCCTCATTTACATCCTTACTTTGCATAAGTCCTTGCATCGTCCTCATTAGCGTCCTTATTATAGTCCTCATTTACGTCCTTACTTTACATCAGTCATTGTATTATATACCTTGCATAGTCCTTATTATTGTCCTCATAAAGTTCCCATATACTTCGTCATAATCTTCGCATAAGTCCTTGCGTAAGTTTTACATAGTTCTTAGAAGGTCATTATTTGTGTCCCATTAGCATTATAGTCCATTCTAGTGTCATCACAATCTTCATTTAAGTCCTTGTTTAGACTCCATAAACATCTGTCATAATCCATTATTATTTACATAATCATCCTAGAAAGTCATAGCATGTGTCTTAATGGGTCTACCAGGTGATGGTTTTCTCCCCTTCGAGCAACCTAATCTAGTGTCGAATGATGGTCAATGAGAAATCATTGACGGATTAGATAACTTGGCTTGGCAATTAAAGACAAGTGCACCTCGATACATAGGAGTTGGGATTGAGATAGATAGAGAGTATAAGATTGCCCACATAATTGATAGAGAAATTGTAGCAGGACTCCTTAGACAAGAACTTGAGAGACTTGCATTACAAACATCTCAACAAAGTACTCAACAAGTTCAACATCCTAATCCCCAATAGAGTGTTAGGTCTATTTTTCCATACATCACTTTTTGGTCTAGAGTCTTGCATTCATACCCAAGGTTTGTTGTCGTCTTTCATTAGGTCCTAGTATCCTCATATAGTAGTCTTAAATGCCCGTCACAAGGTCACAAAAGGCAAAGAATAAAATGGATCCAAACAACGACCCGTCAATTAACCCTACTTGGAACATGGCTATATCAAACAGTTAAAACTATCAACAGTTAAATCCTTATGGCATGCCAACAATACAAGATGTACATCAAAACTTAACACATGAAGAAATTGAGGTAGCTCAACAGGACCCACATGTCCTTATGATTCTAAATGCCCTTTTAAACATTGACAGAGATAGATATATTTCTTTGTTGTTACAAAATGGTGCCAAGTTACCTCAAGGTTTTGATGTCACAACAATCTTACCACTAGGAATTACCTTAGGTCAAAATAGTAGTCAAGTACCCAATGTAACACAAACACAAGCTATGACTTCAAGTTCCTCCCAAAATGCATCAACTCAAGCAACTTTGGTGTCAAAAACAAGTTCTCAAGAAAGTGCATCATCCTCAATAATGAATGTTAGCGCACAAACGCAGCCTATCATAGCCTCTAAAACTACACCAGCAATGTCAAGTGCTTCGACACCAAGTCAAACACAAGCCTCACATGTTTCCCATGTGACAAGTGCAACACAACCTCTGGTGTCTCACTCAATAGGTTCTGCATACAGTCATCAGAACATAAATCCAAGTTCCACTAATACAATGAGTACAACCCAACCAAACATGGGATCACAATTTTCTTATTTCACAACACCTAGCGGAATCCACAACACACGGAATTACGCTTATGGTACATTTCAACAAGCTCCTATTTATACTACCACAAATAATTTTGAAGGAAATATACAAATGCAAAATGTACATTTGACTCAAACAGAAATCCTAACCCAACATGTACATAATCTTCAACAACTAGTGACACCTATGCAAACCGGTAATGACAAAAAGAGTTATACAATGCAGGACTTACATCCTTATCCCTTTGATCATACAATATACATGCTTCCATTCCCTCCACATTTTGAAGCATCAAAATTCGACAGATACTGAGGGAAAGGTCATCCTAGAGATCACATCAGAGAATTTTCCACTACATGTACAGAGGTTTCACAAGAGGACGCCTATCTAATGAGATTGTTTTCAAAAAGTCTTGGAGGCCCTTCTTTGGAGTAGTTTTCACACCTCCCACCAACGATCACATGGGGTGAACTAGATGAACAATTCATTGCAAATTTTTCACATAACATTGATACCCCAGTTACGTTGATGGATCTATGTGATACAAAACAAAATGAGAATGAAACATTTGCATCCTACTTACAAAGGTGGAGATCTCTCTACCAAAGATGCGAGACTAACATCCCCAAAACTAAGAAATTTGACATTTTTTCAGAGAACTTAATTCCAAAGATTAAGTACCCAATACAAACGCAATGTTTGAACTCATTCAAATGAATCACTGAAAAGACTTTAAAATGCAAGAAAGGACTTGTAAAACAAGGTATCATAAAATATGGAGCTTCTACAAACAACACAAACAATGATAAATCCAAGTTCTGGTCAAGAAACAAGAATGTGACTAACGATGGTATTGTAGAAGCTCGTACAGTGAGTAGAGCTCAACCAATTGTATCTTTACAAGGACAAGTACAATCATCCAGTCAAATTAAAAGTCTCTATACAAAAAACAACATAGTGTCAACAAATCCAAATGTTGCACAAGCTACAAACATAAGATTCCCAAGAATGAATTCTCCAAGAAGGAACTACACACGACTGGGTGAGCCCATTGAATCAGTGTTAAAGAAATTGATATAAACCAATGTGACCACTTTTCTAGAGATTAGAGTGTATGAACCGAGTTCATTCAAACCAAGTCGGTGGAATGATAATGATTTTTGTGACTATCATCGTACAAAAGGTCATAAGACTAAAAATTGCTATAAGTTGAAGAACCTAATTCAGGATTTGATAGATTGAGGTGATATCATAGTGGACACAAACAAAGCTTTGACAAACACAAATCACATCATCTTTAAAGACCCTTTTGTCAAACATCAAAAAGGGAAGGCATCAACATCAGGAACACAAGACAACACTGCCAACTATACAAAGGTCTCATATGATTATACCATTCATGCTATCAGATCAGAAGATACAATAAGCATTAATGATGATGATCAAAACTATGATAACCAAGTTTTTAGGATTTCAGAAGCACCAAGGTATGATAAAGATGAGAATCTCTATCTTATGGACTGGGAGCAGGAAGAACCACCATATTCAGGATGGTTTGAAGAAAATGAGGTTATAGCACAATTCATGAATATCATAATTCCACATGATGATTATAAGATGGGATATGAAATAAACCTTGATAGCACAACATATTATAAAGAAGAAAGATCCCTCACAAGAGATAATATAGTAGCTACTATCATAGTAAATCAAAGAGACAGAGATTGTGCAGTCATCATGCGCAAATCAAAAGTGACCTTACAAGGAGTACCATCAAATCAGTCACCAGAAGTAGGTAACTATAATGTGGTCGAGCAACTAAAGAAAACACCAACACATATATCCATTTTTGAGTTGTTGTGTATATCATCGAATCACAAGGCTATCCTAGATAAAGCACTTCAAGACTCAGTGGTTTCCAGAGACATAGACGAAAATACTTTCCAATCCATGGTAGGGAATCTAGCTGCTTCTACCTGTATTGCTTTCATAGAATGGGATGTTTCTAATAATAGACCTTTTCACAATGATGCATACATCTAAAGGCTTATATATATAAGAAGAAATTCATAAGAGTACTTATAGATGGAGGAGTTGGTCTTAACATTTGTACACTAAAGTTGGTCAAGGCATTGAGCTATTTTGAACTTCATATTGATCCTACAAAAAGAATAAACATGAAAGCATACGATGATGAAGAACACCCTTCAAAAGTTGTGGTTACACTACCAGTACAAGTAGGACCTATCACAATGGAGGTTACCTTGCAAGTATTGGATAGAGAATTGGGATATAACATGCTATTAGGCCGCCCATGGATTCATGACATGAAAGTCGTACCTTCAACATTTCACCAATGTGTTAAATTTTCATACAATGGTATTGAAATCACCATCCATGGTGATCTGATCCTATATCAACACTGTAATTACTTAAAGGCAAGTATGGATAACCAAGTATCGATCAATCAAGAAGCCTCGCTCACCACACAAATGGAATCATTGACAATTATAGAAATACATAGAAATACATAAAGCTACACCTGTGACACTTCCTTTATAGATTAAAGATGTCGATTGTGGAGAATATTCTATTTCCAGTACATCAAATGTCAAGCAATTATCTCTTTCTCCTAGATCTTTTGGGAAACCTCAGACTACTTTGATAAAACAAGATAAAGGAAAAGAGATAGTCAAATACTCAGATTCATGCTTATTCATTAGATGGGGAGACTTGCAAGAAGAATCCTTAAATGAAGATGTCAACTAATGGTTATATAAAGAAGAAGATAATATAACAATAGCCAAGTTACCCTTAGATCAGTATGCAAATGGTTTCAAAATGCTACAGAGACATGGGTATGATGGCACCATGGGCTTAGGACTAAAAAAACAAGGAAGAATAGAACTTGTTTTACCTCGGGAAAACCCAAAGAATCAAGGGTTGGGATATAAACATGTCACAAAAGTAATAAAGGAAAGACAACAGACACTTGACATATTAAATAATCCTAGACTAACATCAGAATATATACCTCAAAATCAGTTATCAACGTGGGTATTTCCTCCTTCATCTCATAGAACCGAGAAAGCAGCAACATGCCCTAGTATAGAATCAGATGGTGAAGATCTCATGCTTCTTTTACAAGAAACTAATGTGGCATGATCCAACAGTATGGTACCTAAAAGATCTTCACAAGCAAATGTGGTAATAGAAATTGGATTAGCGCCTGCAAATGAGCCTAATACTTGGATTTTGCCAATGCTCTTACTAAGCGAAACAAACCTAGCTCTACCAAATGAGTCAGATGAAGAAAGGCTAGAATGCCTTATACCAAGACTAATAGAAGGTTCCACTACACAAAGGAGATCCACAAGTCAGGGACAAATTCCATTATGTATTACTACAATTGAAGTTTCCCTTCCACCCAGTGAAGAACAAGATGAGATAAGTGACACAACATTAGACACTGGAACATATATAGAAAGTGTGACATATTCTCATGACTATGAATTTCTATATATTCACAACAGTAGCCCATGAGCAATAGAAATTGAATATGACAACCAACCACTCATTGATGATGATATTGTCTACAAGGATATACCAGTACACCCAAGATCAGTAAAACATGTTTAGAATAACCAGGTATGCATGATGTTAGAGGATTCTTCAACAGAGGAAAGAAATGATTTACCCCTTGCACATTCACATTTAATGAACTAGGGGCAATAAGAGTCGCCAAGTTTGGACTGGTTTGAGAATGATGAAGCTATCGCAGAATTCCTTAGTATCATAGAAGGGTTTCCCCATGGTGATCATAAGGTAGGGTTTGTTATAGACTTGGATAGAACAACATACTTTGGAGAGGCAAGTTCCTCTATGTCAGAAGATGCAAATGATAGTGATAACAATGATAAAAGAAAGTTAAGCAATCTCCCTATTGAACAAGAAAATATGGCATTACTCATGGAAAAGACTAAAGAAATCAATATAGTGGAAGGAGAGGTTATGCACAATATCCACTCAGTAAAATCATTAAAGCATGAAGAAGAGAACAAGCTCATATAGTTCTTCAAACAATGCTTGATCAATTTTGCATTTTCATATGAAGATATGCCAGGTCTAGATCCAGAATTGGTATTGCATCACTTGTCATTGTTACCAGGAATAAAACTATACAAGAAAAAACTTTGAAAAATGCATCCACGGATTCCATTACTGATAAAGGTATAAATATAGAAGCTTCAGGATGTGGGCTTCATTAGACCTATTGACTATGTAGAGTGGATATCTAATCTAGTGCATGTGACTAAACCCAACAGGGGCATAAGAATTTGCACAAATTTCTGAGATTTAAACAAGGCGTGTCCTAAGGATGATTTCCCATTACCTAATATAGACATGATAGTTGATCTAACTTCTAGAAATTAAATTCTTTCACTAATGGATGGTTTCTCGGAATATAACTAAATCAGGATTGCACCAGAAGATCAACACAAGACTGTATTTACTTGTTCATGGGGAATATACTATTGGAACATCATGTTGTTTGGTCTTAAGAACGTCGAAGCAACATATAAAATGGCTATGAAAATATTATTCCATGACATGATCCACAATATCATGGAAGACTATGTTGATAATCTATTGGCTAAATCACAAACAAGAGAAGGTCACCTGGAAGTCCTTGCTAAGATATTTCATCGATTAGAACAATACAATGTTAGATTAAATCCGAAGAAGTGTGTTTTCGATGTCAGATCTAGCAAAATTCTAGGATTTATTATTTCTAATAGAGGAATTGAGGTAGATCCAGCAAAGGTCAAAGAAATCCTTGATATGCAACCTCCATCAACACTCAAGCAGTTAAGAGGATTACAAGGAAGATTATAGTCTATAAGAAGGTTCATAATACACCTAGCAGATAAACGTCACCCATTTCAACATTTACTCAGAAAAGGAGTCACCTTCAAATGGATAGATCAGTGCTAAGAATATTTTCAAGCTTTAAAAGATTATCTTTTGAATACTCCAGTATTAGTTCCACCTACTCCAAGCAAGCCTTTATTACTCTATATATTAGCAACAAACACATCTTCGGGAGCCCTTTTAGCACAACATGATGATCAAGGAAAGGAAAGAGCAATCTACTATATAAGTAGAACCCTAATTGGATATGAGATTAATTACACTCCTATAGAACGAACATGTCTAGCAGTGATCTTCGCATCTCAGAAGCTTAGATACTATATGTCGAGTCACAAAGT
The DNA here is from genome assembly GCF_030272615.1 of Cryptomeria japonica. Lineage (NCBI taxonomy): Eukaryota > Viridiplantae > Streptophyta > Pinopsida > Cupressales > Cupressaceae > Cryptomeria > Cryptomeria japonica. Next base: position 414,642,471 of record NC_081409.1, on the reverse strand, counting down.
CCAAATCATAACACAATTTGATCCACTCAACTCAAGTATACGTTGAGCAGAGAAACATTAACTGGAAGATTGGCCAAGTGGGTAATGATTTTAAGTGACTTTGATATAGAATATATGGACAGAAAGGCAATCAAAGGGAAGATCATAGCAGATCAATTGGCCGAAGCTCCCTTGCAAGATAGTCACCCACTACTAATGGATTTTCCTAATGAATTTGTGTTTACATTGACAACATCCACCACTTGAAAAATTGTGCTTTGATGGTTCTTACACAAATCATGGATCAGGAGCCAGGATTCTTTTCATCACCCCTCAAGGTGATTCTATCTTGAAGACATTCAGAACAAATTTTCCCTATAAAAATAATATAGTTGAATATGAAGCTCTCATCATAGGACTTTGTACTGCTATACAGTGGAGGATAAAAGAACTACAAGTGTATGGTGACTCACAACTGATTGTCAATCAAGCCAATGATGACTATAACACAAAATATGATAAATTGGTGCCTTATAAACAAATGGTAGAAAATTGCAAAAAATATTTCAATAACATCATTTTTGAGCAAATTCCAAGAATGTAGAACAAGGCAGTAGATGCCATGGCTACATTAGGGTCTCTCCTCGACATGCCTATTAATGAAACTTAGTTCAAGTTAATTGTAGAACAATTGATGGTACCAGCATATGAGATTCCCTCATCAGAATATGTATGTGTCATTGTGGGTCATGAATCCCCATGGTTTAATGAGATATATGCATACTTACATACTCAGTATATGTCTCTTGATCTATCAAGAAATCAAAATAATACTCTTATTCGTCAAGCATACAAACATACCATTATTGCTAACACACTGTATAGAAAGAGCCTTGATGGGACACTTCTTCGATGTCTTAATTCTGAAGAAGCGCAACTTGCTTTAAAAGAGATAAATGATGGAATTTGTGGTGCACATCCAAGTGGCCCTGCACTATCAAAGAAGTTACTAATAATTGGATACTATTGGCCTACTATGGAAAAGGATGCTTACAAATATGTACAGAAATGTAGGCAATGTCAAGTGCACGAAGATCTCATTCATGTGCCAATGTAGGATATCCAACCTATCACATCACCATGGCCATTTTCACAATGGGGGCTAGATCTTGTTGGCAAACTTAATCCCACTTCATCTAATGGGCACAAATTCATCTTAATGGCTACCAAATATTTTACCAAATGGGTCAAGGCAATCCCTCTAACATACACCACTGGTAAGCAAATAGCAAAATTCATGCTTAACTACATCATCTATCGGTATGGGATTCTAATGTGTATAGTGACAGACAATGGACATCCATTTAAGAATCAAGAAATGAGAGAACTGTGTGAACAATTCTAGATACAATAGAGATTTGCAATGCCCTATTATCGGCAATGTAATGGACAAGCAGAGGCAACAAACAAACAATATTGAAGATCCTGAAGAAATTTGTCACTGATGCAGGATAGGACTGGTATCTCCAATTAAATCTCACTCTTTGGGCTTATAAAATAGGGGTACGCACACCTACAGGAGAAACACCCTATTCATTGGTCTATGGTACATAAACAATATTACCTATTGAAATAGAACTACCTTCTTTAAGAGTCTCCTTAAAACACATTATATCCGAGGAAGACTATCGAGTTGCACGATTACAAGAGCTAGAAATGCTTGATGAAAAGTGATTGCTTTAAATCCAATGCAGGAGCATCCCCAATCGATGAGAAATCTTGCATCAACCAAAAAATATTTCCTTTCAGTTTTGTTCTTGTTTAGTTCTTTGTGCATTTTTCTATGTTCTTACCAGTATAGACCGATAGTTGCTTGTTCTTCGTGACAGATCTTTTTTTTGTTTCTAAATGGTTTCTGTTTTTCACCAAAAGTGATAACCCAAGAACACCTGCAATTGATCTATGAAGTAGCCAATTCAATCTATGAAGAACCTCAGGGCTTGGACAACATGACAAGGATATGAATCCTTCTACTCTTCAGGCTCTGCAAAACCTAGGTGGGTATACCTTTTATGCTTAGAACTAAACCTATTACACACCTATGACAACATCAACATAAATAGATAGATCTCACCAGGGCTCCAAAACAAGTAGTTTATTGCAGATGGGCTAGATCTACACATAAAACTCAACTATGCTTGAGCATGAGATAGATGAAACATTTCAAAACATAACATAAAATAAAGGTATTCTGATTGGATTTTAAATTGGTTTGAGAACCCCCTTAATTGCAAGATCAGTGCCTTATCCAAGGGCAACAGAGTCATACATCAAACTATAAATGAAAGCTTTGATTGCAAATCCATCTTCATTATTAAATATTCATGCATTAATGCCTTGCATAAATGCATTACTAAGATCATTCACAAAATCATTAGATCTTGAAACTATATTCCATTTTTTATGATTTATTACAGAATTTAAATCCTTCCTTGAAGAATCCCTGCAAACAATCATAACTATCTCCTTGAGATAACAAATTTCATCCTCCTTGAGGATCTAATTTGATAAAATGGAAATACAAATCTAAAGACAATCCTGTGTGAATTTATGTATGCCTTACATACACAAGAACCTGCAACTAAGAACACCTATAGAAAGAATTGAACTCCAAAACTGAAAGAAAAGCCCTGCCTTGTACAATCTTGAAGAAAACTCAGAATTGGAAGCCATGAAAATATGGAACCATTCTCCAAATTTATGGAACCCTTACAAATGAGAAGAATTGAGAATAAAAAGAGGAGGGAAAGATCAAATCTGCAACTGAAATTGCCAAGTGTCTCCTCTCTAACTGAATTTCACTCCCGTGGAAACTGCTCTTGAAAAATCTCATCTTTGTTGAAACAAACTACATAATTGAATTCCCCATTTCGAGAGCTTTCCGGAAACATATAATAGTTGCCATTTTGACCAAAAATGCAGCTCTGGGCGAATTAATCCTTCCATGTGCACAATCATTTAAATTTTTCATTTTTTAATATAGTTGAAACTATATCATTAACTGATTTTAAATTTGATTTTTGCTCCCTTTTGGCCTGACGCCTTGCCATGTGGCGGGACATAATTGGCTGATGGGGTTGACCGGATGCCACCTGGGATGACATCTCATCACTGCCATGTCATCCGCTTTGTCACTGCCACTTGACCGCCACGTGTACGCCACCTCAGCGCCACGTCATCACCACCTAGGTGCCACCTCTGTGCCACATCATCACCACCGAGACGGGACCTACCTACTGGACATCTGACTGTACCTGCCACATCATCACCACCTGCACTTCGCCATTTTACCTTTCGCCTTTCGCCATTTCACGGCTTCTAACGGGTGAGCATCTTCAAGCACCGAAATCGCACAGACTGTCAGATCAACCCAAACTTGCTCGATCTTTACCACTGCTGCATTTTTGCCAAACCATTTCACCATTTAACCATTTAGCAGGGCTTAACTTGCCTTCGCGAAGTCACGCCGACCATCGATCCATCTCGGACATGCTCGCTGGTTAAGTCGGCCTTTCTCTGCAAAATTTCGCATGCTTGCCTCAGGAAGCATACCTGCGTGGGGTCCACCTGTCGTCGCTCAGTCAGCCTCCTCGGTTACCTTGGGATCTGCACCCATGTGCATGGGCCCACCTTGGGCACCCAACGGGCACCGTCCGTCAAAAGCCCAAAGGCTTTGACATTATGCATTGGTGGAGATTTGGTTTTAAATATTAAAGAGGACCTCCGCCCAGCCAATGTGGGATAATGATGTTATGCCTAGAACTTCATTTTTTAATCTTCTCTGCAACTTTAATGGTGATTTTTTATTTGCTTGGAATTCGATCTGTTGACACCTTAACCCTCCCCATTCTCCACACATGGGCAAAGGAAGAAGCACTCGAAAGGGGCTGTTGATCACCATTTGTATCTACTGAAGACTTCAGCGCTACCCTCTACTCCCCATGTTGCCTGACAATTCCACTTGGTTTAAAACCTCTCCACCCTCCACTGGCTTCCACGCAGGGAGGAAGTTGTTGCTGCTGCTACCAGAGAGAGCACGTGAGGAGCAGAAGGATGCTGAAGCTGCTTGCATTTAACTCTCCAATACTCCACGCAAAGGGGAAGATTTGCTTCTAAATTTATGAACTTTTCATTACAGGGAGTACACTGGCCAAACATCACGTGGAGCTTGCATCATTATAATGACTTTAATTGCTGCTCCTTTATCTTCCCTGTCACGCAGAGGAATTAGGCAAGGATGGGAGAACACGTTGTGGAGGATGCAACTACAGCATCATGGAGTTTGAAATACACCTACCAAAGCTATTTGCTGAAGTTTAAAAAGAACTCCTGCAGTGTTTGGGCACACACCAAGTGACCATTTGCTTAATGGTTTTTGGCTGGCATCTATTTGATTTTTAAAATGCCTTCCTCCACCCATAATTTTGTTGCACGCAAGGAGGAGAAATCTGATTTTGAAACTATGAATTGCATTTGATTTTCTGTAATCTCTTTTTAATGCCTCTCTCCAGCATAGCAGGGAGGAGAGGATTGCATTGGTTTGGAAATTATGCTATTTCCATTGGAATTGAATTTAAAATCTGTCATGTGCACTTGCTTGAAAGATTTTCTGCCTTTGTCATTGGTTTTCCACGCTGCAGATTGTATTTGTTTTTAAAAAAAAAACTTTAAATGCTTTCCTCACCAGCCAATGCATAGTTTTAGATTTAATGCCTCTTACATGCCAAGCCAATGGTATTTTCTTTGAAACTCTCAATGGCCTTTCAACCACGCAGAGGGAAGAGGGATTATGCTTGGCATTTAACAAAGAAAATGTAGGAATATTTATTCCTTGTTTGGCAGACTGGAAGAAAATGCTACATTCCATTTGGGGCACATGTAAAGGTATTTCTATTTGGAAGCCTAATTTTCCTTCGATTCAACGATCAAAGTTTAGATGCAGACATGTTCCTCATTCAAGTGGTTTCATAGTTCACACTCCAATTTACCATTTTTTTTCGCCAATCGCTATAAAATTAATGCACAGGCGTGAGCCAGGTTGGGCCCCAAAGTGGGTTCGACTAAAAAAAAATTTGTTTTCATGCAACTGACCTTTGGAATATCTCACGGACATCAAACACACCTCTGGAAATGATCGGCATCATTTTTGGATCATTAAATCGAGTTTCGCGACTTTCAGGCAATTACGCCACATTTTCGCATTTAATCGCGAAGACGTAATTTTCAAACCTGTCAAAACACCTTTCTGGATCTCGCCATCTAACAGGCGTGTACTCTGATATACAAGCATGAACACTACCAAGCAGTTTCTCAAGACGAGTCCCGAGCAAAGAGATATTAATTTTCAAAAATGCCCAACTGGCTTTGTCGACACTGCGGACCTGATGAAGTCAATGTTCTGGCAACACATGATACCTTTCTCAAAAATATCAAACGACCTCCGTAGGCCCTCAAATTTGAAACATAGGTACCTTGAAGTACATATTAAAACTTAGAAATCTTAGTTCAACCAAAATTTTGACTGGATGCAAATGGCGCACTCATGAAAATAGCTACTTTAACTGATATAGCACTGAAAGTAAGGATAACTGAAACGTTGGCTAAATGAACCCTTTTGAAAACCGATCAAACGGATTGGCAGAGGCTTGAAACTTGAAACGTAGCTCATCATTTATACCAACATTAGCCTGAAACAAACATTCTATCATGACACTTACTGAGGCAACTTTTACACTTGTGCGAAACAGGGCTTCGACTAGCTGTCGAAACAGGGACTAGTCAAACCACACAAACTGCAAACGGATTTGGCTTTGAAAACTAAGCAAATGGATTCATCAAGACTTGAAATTTTGTAGGATGACTCAAAATTATGCATATAATTGAATCCATTTTTAATTTCTTCATGACAATCAACAGGGCAAAATATATAATCGCTCAAAGTAGGCTACTCAATAAAATCTGCATTTGTGCCTAAAATGCACTTTCAGCTCACCTCTCGAAATGGGTACCTCATAAACTTATCCAAACTGAATTCTGAAAGTTGCACATCACTGAATAGGCCAAATCAAAGGTGTAGGACATGAATCCCGAGCCTTACCCTCTGAAAATCAACCGGCTCCATTTTACCCCCTTGCTAACTAGGCCATTCAAATTGACTTGTTTGGAAATGCAAAGCAAAATTTTGAAATGGGCCTCTAAACTTGACTCGAATTTAAATAGTCCCAACAGTGGCTCTGATTGGGGATGGTTGATTGCAAGATCAACACAAGAATCCAGATATCTTTGGTTAAGCAGACCATCCAAAAGATGGATCATTCTTCTCTTCTCATCTCATTTGAAAAAATAGGGCTTCCTTATTCTACCCAAACAGTAGGGCACTTTTTTGAAAACCACACAACTGAAGCAAAGCAACTATACTATAGATACAAACATGCTTAAAACTGAATCATAAGCTGCTCAAACAATCTTAGCATTTACCTCTATCAAAAATATGATTCTCATCACCTGATGTTATGATCCAAACAAAGGCACCTTTCAATAACAACTGAGCATAACTTTTATAATCCACCTCTTTTGTCTCATTACTGAAATAGCTAGTGTGCATACCTTTGGTCTGATTTTGAACTTTAATTCGATAAAAGTAAAAACATGAGACAACTCACTAAAGAGGCTTTCCCACAAGATACCATACATTTCACTATCCCAATCAATTCTATCTTTTGCAAGAGCACCATCATGCTGAATCTCAAAAATAAAACATTCATTCTCAACATTGTAATTCCTATCAGCACTCACCTTGTTATCACTTAAATTCATAGAATGAGGGGCATTACTAATCAACTGATGCAAACAAGGAACGTGAACATTACAATCCGGATGTGATACTTCACTATGCTGATCACACCTCATACTATCCTTGCTTATCAAACTGAAAACCTCCGCATTCTCAACATCCCATTCATGGAAAAGAATGCATACCTCTGGCTGAAGCAAATCCTCAGCTAACTCTTTCTCTTTCAGGCTTACATCCACCTGAAACACTTTCATTTGTGGTTTTAAATAATCACCACACAACCCATGCCTCTTACCTTCATCATGAAATAAATTTTTACAACCCATGCTATTGCTATTTGGAATTTCATCAGTATTATGGACTGGTTCATCATTTACAACATCTGGTTGATCAGTTATTTCTTCATACAAAGGGTTTGAAACAAAATGAAGAATCCCCTTATGAACATTATGACACTGAAGTGGCTGGTCCGTATCTATATCAGCATTGAATAAAGCATTAGTAAAATTGCTAAAGACACCATCCATTCGATCGTCATAATCATCTTCATCAGACAAAGAAGACATTGAAACTTGGTTGGAGCAATCCTCAGTGTTCCATGTTTCACATCCATAAGATTTTATCCTATGACCATCATTCTGAAAATCAAGATAATCATACTTATCTTGCCACAATTGATCTTCTTCACCAATAGAACACTCGTCATCAGCCAAAGAACAAAGATGAATATCGCTGCTATTTACTTCATCTGATAAGTTTTTAGCATGTTCACTAAAATTTTCTATCATAAAACCATCTGTTAGATCAGCATGTTCATCAAGTGTACAAGCATTCAATTCACAGTCCTTTTCCAAAGAATTCTCTTCACTATATTGCAGAAGGTCTTCATCAACAGCTCAAAGGCTCTCCAATATCTGAACCTTCTTATCCAAAACCTCAAGAGCTTTCTTAAGTTCTACAATCTTCTGGACTTGCATTGCACTTTGTTGTTCCATGTGAGATTCCATAGAAATTTGTCCATCCATGTGTGCTATATTTTCATTGCAATCATGTGCACCCTTGAAATTTTCTGAATTAACAATGTGCATAACTTTCAAAATAGAAAGATCATCAACATGATTACAAGAAGTGAAATCTGAAGTGAAATCTGAAAATAGATTTACTTCATCCTCAACACAAGTGACATTATCAATGTTTAAGTGAGGGTCAACTATTGTTTGCACCAAACAATTCTGATTTTCATCATATGGCACATTTTCACTTGCACAAACAACAACACTTAGTAATCCCTCTGTATTTGGTATTTCAACATCAAATACATCAGCAGCATGTAAAGATTGATGGTCATAACCATCATTATTTTCATTAATATTATCTTGGGCAAATACATGATTCACTTGGTAATTGGCAGCCACATAATCAGCATAACCGGCATACAAATCAAATGGTACATATCCCTTGTATATATCTATCTCTATATCAACATTTTCACAACACTTCCCACTGATCATTCCGTCATTACTGTGAGAGACAACCAACATTAACAGCAGAGGATCTTGACTCTCATTCAAATTTGAAGCACATGCATCAACAAAACCATTCGGAACTGCAGAGCTTGATGCACCTAGACAAGGAATGATTGGTTGAGCTTCACATGGTATTTCACCATTGAAGGCATTTTGATAAGAAACTACAACAGACACAAATCTCTTGGCTATCCCAAATTTCAAATTATTTTCAATGTCCCTAGTTGTGTTAAAAGCTTCATGCAAAGTCTTGGGTTCTTTGTTTCTCAATAAGAAGCTCATATTTTCATCAAATGCACTCATATAAACATCCAGACATACTTTATCATCAAGTTTATACTTTCTGGAAATTTTGGACAAAGCTTGTGAAAATTTGATATTAAATGTTGGTACCAATTCATCTTCCCTGATTTGTATATAAGTGAATTCTTTCAACAAGTCATAATCACTCACTTTCTCATCAAATTGATCCATGAAATCTGAAATCAATTCTTCCCATGAGGCAATAGAATTCACTGGCAAAAAAGAAAACCAATCTCTTGCATCTTCTTTCAATGACTGAACAAACAATTTCATGCATACATCTTCTTGACAAATTTTGAATTCTCCTACCAAATCTGAAAATATTTTCAAATGTTGACATGCTAATTCTGATTTCTTCCCACTGAATATGGGCAAATACTTTTTGATTTCTATGGGTATGGGATTTGGGTAACCCGGAATACCTCTGAAATTTAGAGCAGCATAATACTCCATACTGAAACTCTTCCTATTACATGGTTCTTCTATTTCATTGGACATGGTCATATGTGGATAAGATTGGGGCTGAAAAAATTCACTACACATTTCTTCCTTACTCCCACAAATGATTATATAACTTTGGATAAAAACTTCAAGCAAGTATCTTTATACTGAAACTATTTCACAACACTGCTTGACACAAAGCTCTTCCTAAATTTGCATACTACAGAAGGTAACATACACTGAATATTTTAGCAGCATAGATATGCAAACTAATTTGAAAACTTCTCTTTCCCTCTTTACTAGTGTTGTTCACTAAATGGGAAAATGACATTACACATTCTAATTTTCAGAACACATATCTTTGCATTTGAAACCTCTGAAAAATACCTGGAGTTTTGCAGTTGTAAAACTTATAGATCTGAAGATTTACGTCACTTTCAGCACGATCTTTTATCTCAGAGTCACCACCTCTTGCACAGAGGATATTTTGAACAGCAGAACCATTCAATCACAAATTTAATTCTCTTTACTCATTTGATCTCGCTGCAATAAACACTCTTCCAGGCTGTTTAATACTGGTATGAACCACAGAGTCGCCACCCAATAAGGAATTGGGCAAAAAATCACACACAACTGCAAGAACTACTTACAACTCTCAACAATATAAATTCACTATTACTCCTTCATAAAATATGACATGAAACACATATCATTTTGCAGATCTAGAACAAGGAGCATTTTCTAACTCATAAATTCACTTTCACACTCTGTGCATACACAATGGACAGACTAACTGGATGAATTTAGGCAATTTCCATTTTCATTTCCCCAGCAGAGTCGCCATTTTTGTTGTTCACCAAAAGTGATAACCCAAGAACACCTGCAATTGATCTATGAAGTAGCCAATTCAATCTATGAAGAACCTCAGGGCTTGGACAACATGACAAGGATATGAATCCTTCTACTCTTCAGGCTCTGCAAAACCTAGGCGGGTATACCTTTGATGCTTAGAATTAAACCTATTACACACCTATGACAGCATCAACATAAACAGATAGATCTCACCAGGGCTCCAAAACAAGTAGTTTATTGCAGATGGGCTAGATCTACACATAAAACTCAACTATGCTTGAGCATGAGATAGATGAAACATTTCAAAACATAACATAAAATAAAGGTATTCTGATTGGATTTTAAATTAGTTTGAGAAACCCCTTAATTGCAAGATCAGTGCCTTATCCAAGGGCAACAGAGTCATACATCAAACTATAAATGAAAGCTTCAATTGCAAATCCATCTTCATTATTAAATATTCATGCATAAATGCATTACTAAGATCATTCACAAAATCATCATATCTTGAAACTATATTCCATTTTTTATGATTTATTACAGAATTTAAATCCTTCCTTGAAGAATCCCTGCAAACAATCATAACTATCTCCTTGAGATAACAAATTTCATCCTCCTTGAGGATCTGATTTGATAAAATGGAAATACAAATCTAGAGACAATCCTGTGCGAATTTATGTATGCCTTACATACACAAGAACCTGCAACTAAGAACACCTATAGCAAGAATTGAACTCCAAAACTGAAAGAAAAGCCCTACCATGTACAATCTTGAAGAAAACTCAGAATTGGAAGCCATGAAAATATGGAGCCATTCTCCAAATTTCTAGAACCCTTACAAATGAGAAGAATTGAGAATAAAAAGAGGAGGGAAAGATCAAATCTGCAACTAAAATTGCCAAGTGTCTCCTCTCTAACTGAATTTCACTCCCGTGGAAACTGCTCTCAAAAATTCTAATCTTTGTTGAAACAAACTCCATGATTGAATTCCCCATTCCGAGAGCTTTCCGAAAACATATAATGCTTGCCATTTTGACCAAAAATGCAGCCCTCGGCGAATTAATCCTTCCAATGTGCACAATCATTTAAATTTTTTATTTTTTAATATAGTTGAAAGTATATCATTAACTGATTTTAAATTTGATTTTTGCTCCCTTTTGGCCTGACGCCTTGCCACGTGGCGGGACCTAATTGGCTGATGGAGTTGACTGGATGCCACCTGGGATGACACCTCATCACCGCCATGTCATCCCCTTTGTCACTGCCACTTGACCGCCACGTGTAAGCCACCTCAGCACCACATCATCGCCACCTAGGCACCACATCATCGCCACCTAGGTGCCACATCATCACCACCGGGACGGGACCTACCTGCTGGACATATGACTGTACCTGCCATGTCATCGCCACTTGGACTTCGCCATTTTGCATTTCGCCTTTCGCCATTTCGCGGCCTCTAACGGGTGAGCATCTTCAAGCTCCGAAATCGCGCAGAACGTCGGATCAACCCGAACTTGCTCTATCTTTACCACTGCTGTATTTTCGCCAAACCATTTCGCCATTTTGCACGGCTTAACTCGCATTCATCTCACCTTCAAGAAGTCACACCGACCGTCGATCCATCTCGGACATGCTCCCTGGTTAAGTCGGCCTTTCTCTGCAAAATTTTGCCTGCTTGCCATGGGAAGCGTGCCTACGTGGGGTCCACCTATCGTCGTTGAGTTAGCCTCCTCAGTTGCCTTGGGATCCGCACCCACGCACATAGGCCCACCTTGGGCACCCAACAGGCACCGTCCGTCAAATGCCCAAAGGCTTTGACATTATGCATTGGTGGAGATTTGGTTTTAAATATTAAAGACGACCTGCACCCAGCCAATGTGGGATAATGATATTCTGCCTGGAACTTCATTTTTTAAGCTTCTCTACAGCTTTAATGGTGATTTTTTATTTTCTTGGAATTTGATCTATTGACACCTTAACCCTCCCCATTCTCCACGCATGGGCAAAGGAAGAAGCACTCGAAAGGGGCTGTTGATCACCATTTGTATCTACTGAAGACTTCAGCGCTACCCTCTACTCCCCATGTTGCCTAACAATTCCACTTGGTTTAAACCTCTCCACCCTCCACTGGCTTCCATGCAGGGAGGAAGTTGCTGCTGCTGCTACCAGAGAGAGCACGTGAGGAGCAAAAGGATGCTAAAGCTACTTGCATTTAACTCTCTAATACTCCACGCAAAGGGGAAGATTTGCTTCTGAATTTATGAACTTTTCATTATAGGGAGTACACTGGCCAACATCACGTGGAGCTTGCATCATTATAATGACTTTAATTGCTGCTCCTTTATCTTCCCTGTCACACAGAGGAATTAGGCAAGGATGGGAGACCACGTTGTGGAGGATGCAACTACAGCATCATGGAGTTTGAAATACACCTGCCAAAGCTATTTGCTGAAGTTTAAAAAGAACTCCTGCAGTGTTTGGGCACACACTACGTGACCATTTGCTTAATGGTTTTTGGCTGGCATCTATTTGATTTTCAAAATGCCTTCCTCCACCCATAATTTTGTTGCACGCAAGGAGGAGAAATCTGATTTTGAAACTATGAATTGCATTTGATTTTCTGCAATCTCTTTTTAATGCCTCTCTCCAGCATAGCAGGGAAGAGAGGATTGCATTGGTTTGGAAATTCTGCTATTTCCATTGGAATTGAATTTAAAATCTGTCATGTGCACTTGCTTGAAAGATTTTCTGCCTTTGTCATTGGTTTTCCACGCTGCAGATTGTATTTGTTTTTTAAAAAAAAAACTTTAAATGCTTTCCTCACCAGCCAATGCATAGTTTCAGATTTAATGCCTCTTACATGCCAAGCCAATGGCATTTGCTTTGAAACTCTCAATGGCCTTTCAACCATGCAGAGGGAAGAGGGATTATGCTTGGCATTTAACAAAGAAAATGTAGGAATATTTATTCCTTGTTTGGCAGACTGGAAGAAAATTCTACATTCCATTTGGGGCACATGTAAAGGTATTTCTATTTGGAAGCCTAATTTTCCTTCGATTCAACAATCAAAGTTTAGATGCAGACATGTTCCTCATTCAAGCGGTTTCATAGTTCACACTCCAATTTACCATTTTTTTTTGCCAATCGCTATAAAATTAATGCACAAGCATAAGCCAGGTTGGGCCCCAAAGTGGGTCCGACTAAAAAAAAATCATTTTCATGCAACTGACCTCTGGAATATCTCACGGGAATCAAACACACCACTAGAAATGATCGGCATCGTTTTCGGATCATTAAACTGAGTTTCGCGACTTTCAGGCAATTACGCCACATTTTCGCATTTAATCGTGAAGTCGTAATTTTCAAACCTGTCAAAACACCTTTCTGGATCTTGCCATCTGACAGGCGTGTACTCTGATATACAAGCATGAACACTGCCAAGTGGTTTCTCAAGACGAGTCCCGAGAAAAGAGATATTAATTTTCGAAAATGCCCTACTGGCTTTGTCGACACTGCGGACCTGATGAAGTCAATGTTCTGGCAACACATGATACCTTTCTCAAAAATATCAAACGACCTCTATAGGCCCTCAAATTTGAAACATAGGTACCTTGAAGTACATATTAAAACTTAGAAATCCCAGTTTGACCAAAAGTCTGACTGGATGCAAATGGCGCACTCACGAAAACAGCTACTTTAACTGATATAGCACTGAAAGTAAGGATAACTGAAACAATGGCTAAATGAACCCTTTTGAAAACCGATCAAACGGATTGGCAGAGGCTTGAAACTTGAAACGTAGCTCATCATTCATACCAACATTAGCCCAGAATAAACATTCTATCATGACATTTACTGAGGCAACTTTTACACTTGTGCGAAACAGGGCTCCGACTAGCTGTCGAAACAGGGACTAGTCAAACCAAACAAACTACAAACGGATTTGGCTTTGAAAACCGAGCAAATGGATTCATCAAGACTTGAAATTTTGTAGGCTGACTCAAATTTATGCATATAATTGAATCCATTTTTAATTTCTTCATGACAATCAACAGCGCAAAAGATATAATCACTCAAAGTAGGCTACTCAATAAAATCTGCATTTGTGCCTAAAATGCACTTTCAGCTCACCTCTCGAAATGGGTACCTCATAAACTTATCCAAACTGAATTCTAAAAGTTTCACATCACTGAATAGGCCAAATCAAAGGTGTAGGACATGAATCCTGAGCCTTACCCTCTGAAAATCAACCGGCTCCATTTTACCCCCTTGCTAACTAGGCCATTCAAACTGACTTGTTTGGAAATGCAAAGCAAAATTTTGAAATGGGCCCTTAAAGTTGACTTGAATTTAAATAGTTCCAACAGTTTCATTTGTTTGATTCCATATTTCCAGTTCATTTGGGTTCTTTCTTGGTCAGTTATCGATTCTGGTTGACTGTTTCTAGGTTCTAGAACAGTTCTTGTGCTTATTGGTTGGTTTTCCTTCTTTATCAGCATGATTCTTGGCGTGTGGATCCATCTTGGGTCTTGTCTGATGTTATTTTGTGTGTGGTCAACCTTCCTACTGAACCGCATCACTTCGTTGTTATTTTTCAGACAGATTTATTTAATTCTTAGGGCTGAACTAATTACATGTTTCATTTCCCTGCATTGGTGAATGTAATCTTATGAGACCGACCCGAATATGTTCTGATGGGTATAAATGTTATTATGTTATCATTTGTGGGGGAAGAAGAAGTAGAACTGAGAAGAAGGATGGAAATTCGCATATTGTGATCAGATTGATTCTTAAAGTCTCGGTTGGATTGTATCTGACTTGAAGCCTGCATGTAACCGGTTAATTACCGGATGATTATAATATAGCAATTGTCAGATGATTATCAGAAGTTCTATGACTTTAATATGATTTGTTTATGTGAATTTGTTATTTTTTCTTGCTACTTTCATTGTGCCTCTCTCAATGCATAATATGGTTGACTCTTTTGATGGTTTTTATCGGTTATGGTTGCATCAAGTGGTATCAGAGTTGGTTATGGACTGGTTGGTGGAAGAACTATTTGTGAACATTGAGGCATTCCTTGGGGTGGACAGATTGTCAATTGGAAGCAAACTGTGTGTGTGTTCAATAGATCACCGAGGGGAGGCAATTGAAATCGGTAGTCAGATCGTCGAGTTGAGGCAGTTCATCAGAGTGGAAGGAGAGATGTCGCCAAGGAGGACAAACCCCTAGAGGGTAGAGCAGATTATGGAAGACTTCAAGAATGAAGTAAGGAATGAAATCTGGAATGCTTTGGTTGGTTTGTGAAGAAACCCTGATTCTAAGGATGAATATGAGGAATTCGGTGAAGAGCTTGAGGAAGGTAAAGGATTGGAAGATGAAAGAGAGGAAATATTCCTAAGACCAATGGTGCAAGCAAGTAAAGTTCATAAAGTTGAGGTTTCCAACTTTTTCAAAACACTGAACCCAGAGGATCTAATCGATTGGATCAGAGAGTTGAGGAACTACTTTGAGTTTGAGGATGTCAAGGACCCACAGAGAGTCTAGCTGGCACAGACCAGGTTGAAAGGGCATGCTGCCTTGAAGTGGAAAGAATTGTAGAAAGACAAAGTGGAGAATGGTGAATTGAAGATCACCCAGTGGAGACAGATGGTTGCAATATTGAAGGCCAAGTTCATACTGGGAGACTATGAATTGGAACTGTTCATGAAGTTGTAGAACCTGAAACAGAGAAACATGACTATGAAGGAATATACTGAGGAATTCTACAAGGTGGTGATTAGATCTGGACATAGATAGATTGACAAAGAAAAGGTGGCGAGGTACATCAATGGACTTGCTTTTAACATTCAAGATGAGATGAGTATGTTAAAGGTTTCCATAGTTGAATAAGCTTACCAGTATGATTTGAAGGCTGAGGAGAATCTGAGAAGAAGACAACCGAATAAGGGAAAGGAGAAATTCAAGATGAGTGATAGTATGAATAAACCGGTTGAAGAAAAGGAGTCAAAACCTAAGTGGAGTAAGGAACCATAACAGAAGACACCGAGGAAAGGTAGCAGCAGTACCGATAGAGAATTTCCTGGCAAATGTTTCAAGTGTGGAGAAACCAGACATAGATCCTATGAATGTTAGCAAGGAATGGTAAGAAGTTGTATCGAAAGTGAAGAACTGGATGGTACCGGACTTGACTATGCACTGAAGCAAGGAGAATCCCTTATGTTCAAAAGAAAGGATATTGGATCTACTCAAAGGAAGTCTTTTCCAGACTATGTGTAAATCAGGTGGTGAGTGTTGCAAGTTCATTGTAGATAGTGGAAGTACTGATAATTTAGTATCTAAGGGGATGGTTGTGAAGCTTGGGTTGAAGAGGCTTAAGCATCCTTGTCCTTATGAGGTGAGTTGGTTACAAGATGATCAAAATTAAAGATAGAGATAAAGGAGTAGTGTTTGGTGAGTTTTAATATTGGGCCTTTCAGAGATGAAGCTCTATCTGATATTGTGTCTATGATTGTTTGTCATGTCTTGTTGAGAAAACCTTGGCAAAATGATAGAGGAGCTATTTATGACTGTAGAAGAAACCTCGTTACTATTGAAAAGGATGGGTAGAAATTCGCATTGATTTCTTTGAAGGAGAAAGAGAAGGAGGTGAAGAAATCGAGTCTTGAGAGAAGTTGCACTACTAAGAAACTGGTGGTAGGGGCTATACTGGAAGGTTTGATAGAACCAGTTGTAGAGGTCATACTGGAGATTTTGAAGGAATATAAGATAGAACCAGTTGCAGAGGTTATACTGGAGGCTGACATGGGATTTCATAAGGATTAACAGTTGAGCCTGATGGACAAATGAAACCAGTCAACAGAGAGCTTATGGTGACAAACCGGATGAAGTATTGTGGCAGAACCAAATTAGAGTTGCAGAAATAGAGACAATGTGCATATCTGAAGCCAAGAAAGAGAAATAAAGGGATTCAAAGGTTAGAGAAACAAGTTGAGGCACCGAAGGAGCTAAAGCAGAGGTTGACAAATAAGGAAGATGTTTGGATAAGAATCATTTTAGATGATCATGAGTTGCCTCTCATGGAACATATTTTTCTACCTAGGTTTTCTGATGCAGGAGCATCCCCAGTTGATGAGCAATCTTGCATCAACCAAAAAATATTTCCTTTCAGTTTTGTTCTTGTTTAGTTCTTTGTGCAGTTTTATGTGTTCTTACCTGTATGTACCAGTAGTTTCTTGTTCTTCATGGCAGATCTTATTTTTGGTTTCCAAACGGTTTCATGTGCTTGATTCTAGATGTCCACTTCATTTGGGTTCTTTTCCGGTCAATTAACTCTTCTGGTTGACTATTTCTGGGTTTCAGGATAGTTCTTGTGCTTATCGATTGGTTTTCCTTCTTTATCGGCATGATTATTGGCGTGTGGATCCATCTTGGGTCTTGTCCGATGTTCTTTGGCATGTGGTCGACCTTCCTGTTGAACCGCATAACTTGGTTGTTATTCTAGAAAGATTTATTTAATTCTTAAGACCGACCTAATTACACGTTTCATTTTCCTGCATTGGTGAATGTAATCTTATGAGGTCAACCCAGATATGTTCCGGTAAACATAAATATGTTATTATGTTAACATTTGTGGGGGTAGAGGAAGTAGAACTGAGAAAAAGGATAAAAATTCTCATATTGTGATCCGGTTGATTCTTAAAGTCTTGGTTGGATTGTTTCTGACTTGAAGCCTGCATGTAATCGGTTAATTACCGGATGTTCTTTGATGATAATATAACATGTTGGATGATTTCCAGAAGTTCTATGGCTTTAATATGATCTGTTTATGTGAATTTGTTATCTTTTCTTGTTGCTTTTTTTGTATCTCTCTTGCTGCATAAGTCGGTTGACTCTTTTGAGGGTTTTTACCAGTTATGGTTGCATCAAAATCACTTGCAAGGTTACCATAACAAACTAAGAAGGAGTTATGATAAACGAGTAAGACCAAGGAATTTTGAAGTTGGAGATCTAGTTCTTAAGGAGAACCAAAGGACCCTAGCAGAGCATGAAAAGCCAAGAAAGTTTGAACCTAACTGGCTAGGTCCTTTTATCATAACAAGGGTCATAGGAAACAGAGCATATAACTTGGCTACTATGGAGGGAGATCCACTTACTAACCCTATGAATAACATGCACCTTAAATGATACTACATATAAGGGTCAGGTTAGTTTAGGCTTTACTTTCCACATTGCATATCATTTTATTAAAAGCAGTGGATTGCATATAGTTTCTTTCCAAATGCATCGCATTCACAAAATTTTTGCATTAGCATATAACAACATCAATAAAATAAGGCAATTGTCCAAGTTTATCATATGTTTGCATTCAAGAGGAGAAAAGGGTTGTCTCCTTTCTTAAATATTCAGAAATGAAGTCTTTGAGATCCTAAGGTCATTCATTTTCAACATTACCCTATGACGATGATTTACCTTTGGTTGGGTAGTGATTTCACTATTTGAGTCTTGTTAACCCAAAATCTATCAATTGTTATATCTCAAACACATTAGCAAAATCTCTAATCCATTCTAGACACCTAGTTGATCATATGACTAGTGAAAAATCCAATATTCTACTTCAATGCCACTGTAATTGTCACACCCATGTGGGTTTCATTACTTACAAGTCAAAGCAATAAAATATAAAAGAAAAAATGTTATGCCAAATATTCATCTCAAGGCAAAAGAGAAATGATATATAACTAAAATATCGTGCATACAAGTATGACAAAAAGCTTGACTATCGGAACACGCGAATAACTCCATCAAGGCTATGGACTCATGTTGGCTATGGAGCAATATTTGAGAGATTACAGTGTATAACCTCGTTGAAGCCCTAAAAGCTTACTGGCAGCGAGGCTCTATCTGGGATGCTTTTGAAGTTAGAATAATCCACGTAGCTAGTCATATAGGATGCCAAGGATCTTTAGTGAACACAAGAGCGGGAATTAACTCATTTGCACACACATGGGCAAAAGAAGATCAAAGTTTCAAGAATCAATGGAGAATTTTTTCGCGTCTCCATTTGTAAATCCTAGTCACTAAGTGTGTTAATTTGGATGTTCCAAAGGACCTTGAGGATAGATTGATGGCTTATCTATGAAATGTTTTGTACCTCTAATTCAATTGGTGTACTACAAAATGTTAAACAAACACACTAATCCTCGTCGAAATAGGAAATGCATCTTCATCATGCATATTGCATTAACATAGATCATGGCATACTGGGGCAGAAATTTTTTGTCTTTTTTTTTTAAACAACATCATTCCTACGTTGTCTCAAAGAGGGGAAAATGTACACACCTAAAAATGTCTCATTAATCATGTACTAATTATTCATCTAATTGATTAAATAATTTGTTACTTAGTTAATTTAATTAATTAATCTTATTCTTTTAAATTCATATTTCTCCATCATCATATTACTAATTATTCAATTTCTATCTTCTAATCAATTAATCATTAACCCTCTTCTAAATATTAACTAAATATTAAATATTTAATTAATTGCAATTTTAATTCATTTAATTTAAATAATCTTTATTATTTAATTAAATTCAATTTCTAAATAATTAAATAGTTTCTTTAAATTATTTAATTAACTAATTAATTCTTCAAATTCTAATTTTGTCTAATTTCATTAATTCTTCAAATTCATATTCTTCTAATTTCATCTAAATTTCAAATACATGTGCATGATTTCAAAAATCAAATTGAAAATCAAAGTCAAGTTCTAAATATATTCAAATAACAAATTGAAGTAAAATAAATTCAATATTTGAGTAAAATTCCATGCAAAGATTAAGTTGATAATCAAAGTCAAAGTTCAAGGACATGCTAAATTAATTAATTAAATCATTATCTTTTCAATCTCTATTTCTATCTTCCACTTTGTTTTTTTCCAAAAAGCTTTCAATCAGTTAACCATTCCATCTATTTTAATTGATTTGTTGCATCATTCTTTAATTATCCGCCAATCATTCTTTTTCATCTTTCAATCAACTTTTTTCTCAATCAGTTAACTCAATTAACTATTCAATCTATTTTGTTCCACCTCCAAATCAGCAGTTTTACTATCAATCAGCGTGTGAGCTCACCTAAGTTCCACCTCTTGATCATTTTGTTCCACCTCTCGATCAATCTCACCCAAAATTCTATAAATTCAGGATCAATTCTCCATTTTCAACAATCACAAACTTTGAATGTTTGTGTCACTTGCACGTTACCAGCGCAATATCTGAGAGCCATCATACCACAAAGAAGAGAAGAACAATGGATGCCATGATGTTTAATAGGGAGTTTTATATTATTTAAATTGATTCTATTATGCATCTATTTCATTAGTTTATGTTTTGAATTGCTTGAGTAGTTAAGGAATTCATGATTTTCCTTATTTCCTATTTAGCAATGATGATTTTAAGCATATACACTTTTATATTAATATAATTATACGTTTCGATGGTTTTTTTCTAAAAAATAAATTAAAGTCATTGTTATCTGCATATTGTATGTTACTTGAGAACGTGAAAGTTTGAGTTGATAAATATCATTATATAGTTACACAAAAAAAATGGATTAAAAGGATATATTCTTGAGATTTTTCATTATTAATTTTAAATGGGGTTTGAAACAAAGTGATATATAAGTATATATAACCTTTTTTTTTTTTTTAAATTGAAATTGATGCAATGAAAACGGGGATCAGTGGAAAACCAATATGAGATCATTTAAATTAACATGCTAAACCATAAACACAATGAACTCAAATCCTTTCAAAACATATCAAGAAAGATTAGTTAAACAAGAAGCTAGCTAGGAAATGAACAAAACAAAATGAACTTCCCCATGATGCTCCCTATGCCATGGCTCTTCCTTGTCCTCCTCCTCTCCAAGATCCTGCTACTATTTGATGTATGCCCTCAGTTTGAGTACTTAGCACAAAAGGGATGTCAAATGGAGGATGGAAGATGGTTGATTGTGTCAAGTGTTGAATGGGGATGCAAATGAAGTATTAGAGGCTAAATAGCAATTCCAACTAGTGGAAGAACTAAATCATAATACAAAGGACTTCTAGTAAAACACTTAAATTATAAGAAACAACGATAATGCATGGATGACTCCTATGTGTGTGTGTGTGTGTTCAATAATGAAGGAATGAGCTCTATTTATAGATAAAATGAATAAATGAAGGGTTGAGACTGAGTTTATTGAGGAAGGGTTAGGATTGCCTAAGGAAGTGGTGATCCTCA
Source organism: Cryptomeria japonica (assembly GCF_030272615.1). NCBI lineage: Eukaryota > Viridiplantae > Streptophyta > Pinopsida > Cupressales > Cupressaceae > Cryptomeria > Cryptomeria japonica. Next base: position 414,621,229 of record NC_081409.1, on the reverse strand, counting down.
ATCTATGTGACAATTTCAAACCAATCCTATGTTGACAAGTGTCAACATAAGAAGGCTTGAGAGAAGAGAGAAGAGGCATTAAATGCCTAAGGGTACATGAGGGTTAGTCTAGGGGGTTTGGTTAAGGTTGAGTTAATGGATAATCCTTTTATCTAAATGATAAAAGAATGTGCAAGAGTTAAAGGATAACCATGGTCAAAGAAATGAATTCTTGAAGAGACCTATGAGTTAAAAGGATGGTTAAGTTAGAGAGAAAGTCTCTAACCAAGGGTTGAGTTTCAGTTAACCATTAATGGTTATTGAAGACTTTAGAGGTTAACTTGTTGAAGACATAAAGCCTTTAATGGTTTATGAATACTTTAGAGGATTTTCAGAAGTGACCCTTTTCTTAAGGAATGTGAAAATGTTTAAGGGTTAATTGGGCAAATAGGAAGTGATTAGAAGAATCTAGAAGGGGTTTAGGTATGCAAGTGGATTTTGTAGGAGAATGCAAGTGGGAAGATTTTTTAGGATTTAATTAAAATAAAATTGATTTATTTCAATTATTGGTTGCAACTTGCATTTAGCTAGATATTTAAACAAATATTGATTTGTTTAAATATGAAGAGGGTATTTAATTAAATGTAGATTTAATTAAATGTGAAAAGAGGATTTAAATAAATATGATTTGTTTAATTAAAAGTCAAAATATGGTTTAAATGAATTAAATCAAACAAATTGAATAATTTATTTAATTAATAGGAGAAGAGTGTTAGGGTTAATTAAATAAATATTAATTTAATTAATTGTTGATCGATGGTTAAATAATCAAATAAATGCAAATTATTCATTTAATTAAGTGGACAGATTTGGGTGTCTATGGAAATAAATAAAGATAAGATAATAATGTAATTCACATGACCTTGCTACAATATAAGGAATATTTTCTCTAAAATCATTACCTTTAAAATTTAATTCCGCTAAGCAGAGTTTATTTCATTGTAGAATTTCTTTCAACTCAAAAATCACTCCTAGTTACCACTTTTGCCTCATTAGTTCAATAGAATCACTTCACTCCACTTTAGACATCCTAAATCTTAGTTATTTAGAAATATTGCCTACTCTGCAATTTAAACATTAAACTATATTTTCAACAAATCCTTTTTCATTTAACTGAAACTATAGTCTTTGCTCATTAAAGACCTTTCAATTAAAGCCCGATTAACTCCCTTTTAAGTTTAGAAAATCCAAGTCTATATTAGATTTGTTGCCTACCCTTCAACTTAAATTTTTTAACAATCTTTTTGCTAAATCATTCAATTTAACTCTAACTCGTCTAAGTTTAAAAACTCCCTTCATTTTAAGACAGGTTAGCTCCAACATACCACAACTTAACTAATATTTTTTATAAAATTCTTAATTTTTGAACCTAGTTTGCTTAGCTATAAAGCAACCTTTGTCCACTTTGAGATTGTATTTTTTAGATTGTCACACAAATTGAAATATCTATCACCATACGCTCTTAATTTATCTCTTATTTCACCTCTACAATCAAAAAAAAATCTTCATTTAAAACATGATTAGCTCCAAATTTCTATAGATTTTTCCTTATAAAATTGATTATGTACCTTGATAACTACATTGTGTGGTAAAATCGGGCATACATTTGGTTTGTTTCCTTTGTCTACCATAGAATTTTAATCTATGTACCCTATATATCCAAAAAACTCCTTGATTTTAAACCTAATTAGTCCAATATGGTTAAATTTAACCAAGCTTTCCTAGAAACCTTTGAATTTAGGAAGACCTTTCAATCCACATTTAACTTTTTTCTTTGCATTCCGTAGAATCTAAATCTCCATGTACATTCGCACTGAATGCAAGTCTAAATTTGCCTTCATTTTAAGCCCAATTAACTCCAAATTCAACCAATCCTTTTTCAAAAACCCTTGTTCTTGATTGTAAATCTTATTCATCATAACCATTATATTGTATCATAATTCTAAAAACTTAATACAAAATTATATCAGCATTCAAAAAAATTAATGCAAACTCGGATCCATACTTGATTTGGTTCAATGTTTTTGTGTTCCCTTTGATTCAATGTTGTTGTGTTCGCTCTGCCCTTGCATAAAGTTTCATCTTCTTTTTTTTTTAATTTGAAATTGAGAAAGTGTCATCATTTATTTCATTATTAGTAATTCCTTTCCTTGATGTGAATATTCTAGGGGTCAACGAAGAGATGTTACATTTGGTAATTTAACATAATCTCTATATGAAAGCAAATATTCACAGATGTTCAATAATTATGTATCTTAATATGTATAGATTACTTATTTTAATGTTGCTTTTATCCAATGGTAATTCAAATTAAATACATTATGCATAATACATAAATGATTTTTTTGTTGACAAAATAAACTAGTCAAACAAATTAATAAAATTAAAGTGATTATTATTGGCATAGTGTGTGTTACTTGAGAATTTGAAAGTTTCTGTTGATAAATATAATTATATATTTACACAAAAATGTGGCTTCAAAGGATGTGTGTGTGTGTGTGTGTGTGTGTGTGTGTGTGTGTGTGTGTGTGTGTGAAGTCACAAGAGATGTGGTTATCCCTTTAAATGAGGCCCTCAAGTTGAACTTAGCGAAGATCTATGTATGGGATTTATAATGTTAGGTTATTATCAATGAAATGGGAGGTCTTAATTTCTTAATATGCATGTTATTTATTATTGATAAATGAAATGTACATTTGAGAGAATTATTGTTGCTTAAAAGTGTAATATTGGCAAGGCTAGTTAGGCTATTCAAAACGGATAGGTTAGATTGAGATTCAACCTAAAACCTAGAGGGTTGTATATCTTATACTTCATATTAGTTTTTGAACATGACAAAAATTAAATCAAAGACTAAAAAATAATTACTATCTATTTTTGCAATAAAAAATTAACTAGTGTATTATTAAATTATCTATTTGTAAAATCCTAGAAAATAATTTCTACGTACTTTTGCAATTAATGTCAATTCCTTTTAGATATGCTAGAGTTAAATTCCACCCTTATTCTCTTAAAAACTATATATATATAATTGTGTCAATTTCTTTGGCTGTGATGGGAAACATAGGTAGAAGTATCAATTGTGTAGTCATTACTAACCTTGTAGCAAAGGAGTTGGATCATATGGTCAAGGATAATATGAGTCCTTTAAAGACATTCGTGTGTCACCATCAAAAAGTAGTAGACGTGGAGATAAATAATTGGATGACACTCTACTAAAAACCTATTTTAATAAAGAAGTAGAGACCTCTGAGGGGAAATACACGGATGAGGAGGACAAGCGATGACATTTTAGAGAAAATAACTATTAGTCAAACGGGTGACAAAGTCCAAATATTGAAAATCTAAATCAATGCAACTCTATAGTTGACACATAAACAAAGGGGTAGAAGCCAATTAGAAACTGTTCAAAAGGACTTTTGACATTTTATCATGTGCAATGGCTTACTAGAGATCTCTCCCAAGATGGCATGTACATTGTACTTTGTTGCTTGTAAATGGGCTGACCAACTCTTTGTGTGTGAAGCAAGGATAACTCCCTTTTATGATTTAGATCACTATCCTATATCCCTTATCATTCAAAAGGATTTGGTACCCATTATATGTACTTTCAAGCTTGAAAAAATGTAGTTGAGGGATGTGAAGGTTTGTAACTATATATTTTTTGTATTAAGTATAAGAGGAAAATAGTTGCAGTTAGAGCATCATAACGATTGTAACCCAAACCTCCAGAAAATAAAAAATAATGTCTTAGGTATCCCATAGGGTAGAGGTTTTCATCATATACAAAAAAATACCTATGCTATTGTCCTTGTACAATTTATCCAGTATAATGATGCAGTCAACATATACATTTGCGACATCAGATGCTAAAGGTTCATCTATGAACTAATGGTAGGACCATTACATATTCATGCTTTCATTGTATTTATCCATGCCCATCCAACCCAATGGGGGGTCCATTGTTGATATTTTATTATTAAAATTGACGACCTCCAAACTCTAGCAGCCTCCTGGATACATATAGAATCTGGTACAGTCCTATTTCTTATCTTTGTTTGGTACATGTTGTTTGCCTTCTTGATTGTCCTTTAGGTTCTTCCCAGTATTTTATTCCTTCACAAAAAATTTTAGTCCTCTCACAAAGGGAGCTCTTTCCTCACTGATACGCGACCATGCACATATCCATGTAAAATTTTCAATGTGTAGTCTCTAGTTGTTCCATCTTGGAGAAACCTTTCAAAATTCTATTTGGACAACTTCATTGCTATAGTCACTTGTAGCTCAATAATATGGAATATGAATCTTTTAAGAGACTCAGTAAGCACCTTCCCTTGCCTTGAAACTTATCTTTATTCCTAAGAGACCGCATTTGTCATAAGATTTCATTAGACAAAAGAAACCATAATAGGTTACTATCCTTTTTTAACCCTTGAATGAAGCCATTAACAATATCCTGATAAGAGATCTTACAATCCCAATGACAGATTTTAAAACCAAATAGTTTCTAGGTCTCTTTAGCAACAAAACAATCAAAGAAAATATGAATAGTGGATTCAAATTTCCTACAAATATTACAAGTATCAATGCCATGTTGGTTGTTTTCAAATGGTAATCTCTATAATAGCAATAGCCATCTAAAACATTTCTTCTTGGGAATAATGTTGCCCCATAAAATAGAGAATTTTGCTTGTAATTTCTTGTTAAAACAATTCAAATTCCACACATTACTAAGATGAGAAATTAATTCCTTATTGCAACGTAAAGAATTATATACAGATTTAGCCTTAGTACTAATAAAGGGAGTACCATCTTCCCATTTGAAGAGTTTGAATCTATCCAAACTTAAGGAACAAATCTTGGGGAGAAGAGGACAATATCATGCCTCCCTCAAAATAGTATACATTCTCCAATTAGAGGGAGGGATATTGAATTATTGACTAAGAGTATTCCAAGTTTTTAATTTCCCATATTCAATAATATCATTGAGGCAGCTAATACCTTTAAGGTTCCAATTCTTAGTCGAACAACCTTGAAACATGGCAAGAGGCTTGACCTTATGGGTTAGGTTCCACCAGATAGACATCTCCCCACATAGAGTGTTACTATCAATACTGATTCTATTATGAGTGATCAAGTTTCTAATGTATTCCCAAGCCTTCCAAATAGCTTTGAAGACATTAGAGCCTATTGGGGTAACTAGGAAATGACTAGTGATTAAATAGCTAAAGGGGAGTAATTTCCATGATTTAGCTTGCTTGGGAACTAATAGCTTAATGTTACTTTTAATGAGAACCTTCCAAGGTTCATTTCCTTCCAAGGCATGGAATATCCACTTGCTAGCAATAGCAATTCCTTGAAACTTGAGATCTTTAAGTCTCAAGCCTCCCAAATTCTTCCCAAAAATAGCACAACTTTCATTTGATATAGTGCATCTTACTACTGCCTTTACCATCAGACCATAGAAATTTCTTGATCTATTTTTGAATGTCATTGATCTGATAGTTGCTAAAGAGACACATAGAGGCATAATAAATACTATAAGAAGATAGAATTTTCTGACAAACTTACAACCTACTAACCATAGATAAATATTGTTTATTCCATTTACTAAGTGTGTGATAAAACTTAACTTTTATCCAAACCACATATCTTTCAGGTAAGGATTTACTGCAAATGGAATGCCAAGATATCTGAATTATTTGCTAGGGTCACCCCACTAAAAGTTATTCTTACTAAGCCATGTAGGGTGTGAATCATCTCATCCTAACATAATGGATTTGGTGGAGAAGATCCTAGCACGAGAAGCCCCACAAAAAAGATCTAATTTTTTTAGCAAGGAATCCATGTTTTCCTCTTTAAGCTCCAACAAGACGACAATATCATCTACAAACTAAATGTTAAGAAGATCCTCCTAATTATGAAGAGAAATTCCCTTAATCCTTGTAGAGAAGGAGGAATCTCTAAGAAGATAAAATATAGCATCAAAAGCAATCACAAACAATGTTGGAGAAAGAGGGCATCCTTCCCTAATGAATCTTCCAAGAGTAAAGTTGTGAGTACATGATCCTTTAACCTCCACCTTGGAAAAGACATCCTTCAACAAGACCTAAACCATATGACAAAATTCCATGGGAAAACCAAAAATTTCTAGCATCATAATAAAAAAAACCCTTTTCACTCTGTCATTTGATTTCTCAAAGTCAATCAAGAACATAGCCACATTCTGGCTTGAGCTCTTTTCCCAACTCATAGCTTCCCAAATGGTTATTTAAAGGATTCTCAAGAATGTACCTACCTTTGATAAAGCCAATTTGGGTATTACTAACAAATTCAAGTGGGATATTAACAAGCTTGAGTGTAATAATTTTAGCCAAGATCTTGTAAGAGACATTCAATAACATTATAGGTCTCCAATTATTAATAAGGGATTTATCACCATCTTTAGGGTTATTTTTTATTACACCCTTATTGATATCATTCCCCAAAGAACCTGTATTGATAGCTTCCCTCTAAACTTGGAGTAGGTCTTCACTAATCCATTCCTTATTTTCTTTGTAGAACGCAACTAGTAGTCCATTAGGACCAGGAGATTTCTCATTATTCAAGGTGCTAATAGCCTTATGAATCTCCTCCAACGTAACATTTTTCTTAAACATGTTGACTTCATCCTTGACTATTTCCTTAGGGATAAGCCTTCTACAAATATCTTTGCCTTCTTGGCTTCTGGGAGAGTTCCCTTCATAGTTAAAATAGATTTTCATAATATAAGAGGAAAGCTTCTTTGATATCTTCTTGCTCTAGCAATTTTCTACCCTCTTCCAATACCTTATCAATTCTTGTTTTGAACTCCTTCGTCCTTAGAAAATTGAAATAAAACTTGGATCCTTTATCACCCTATTGTAGCCAGTTGACTCTAGCTCTAACCCTCAGACCCTGAATCTTTTTACTCTGAACTTTCCTCAATAAATCTCTAATAAGAATCGAGGATTATAATACATCAAGGTTAGCTAGATCAACTTGGAGTTGGGATTAATACTCAGGCTCTCAATGATGTGGAAATATAGGGATGCAATTACACTTGGACTAATAGAAGAACTTGTGATGAACTTATCCAAGTTCGTCTTGATAGGACTCTCATCTCTGATGACTGGTACAGTCATTATTTTTGTTCTTTGTTGGCCCACATTCAGGTTGGGTCATATCACTTTCCTATCACCTTCATTGCTGACTCAATTAATAGAAGGAGACACTTCCCCTTCAGATTTGAAAAAATGTGGACCCTTCACCCAGATATCAAAAGTAATATTCAGAAATGGTGGAGTATCCAAGTTGAGGGAACTGCTATGTATAGAGTTGTTAAGAAGCTTAAAAGTGTAAAGGATAACATAAGACTCTAGAATAAATCCAACTTTGGGAATATCTTTGAGGCTAAAGGTAAAGTCCAAGAAGACCTTAAAAAAATACAAGCCCAAATTCAAAAGGATGGTTTCAGTATTGTGTCCATTGCTGATGAAAATGAGACTCTCAAAAAATACCATGATATCATTGATAAAGAGGAAACTTTCTGGAAGCAAAGATCAAGATGCATTTGGCTTAAGGAAGGAGATAGGAATACTAGATTCTTTCATATGTCGACGATCAAGCATAAAGCAGCTAATAGGATAACCAAACTAATGGTGGATAATGGGGAGTTGGTCAAGGAGGAAGAAATAAGGAACGAAGCTAAAAGGTATTTCTTAGAACTACTCAAGAGGGATCACAGATTGGATGCTGAAGCTCAAACTTCTTTCCTTCATAACATCCCTTGTCTCATTGATGATCAAATGAATGTCTCCCTCTCTTCCATTCCTTCGATCTTGGAAATCAAAAATGTTGTTTTTTCCTTTGATGGTAACAAAGTGCCTGGCCCAGATGGTTTCCCCATGTTCTTTTTTCAAGATTTCTGGGATATTGTCAGGAAAGATGTCTCCAATGGGGTCAAGGAATTTTTGGGGGCTAGAAACTTTTGAAATAAATCAATGGTACTTTCATTGCTTTCATCCCTAAAACCCAAGGTGCTGACTCTATGGACAAGTTTAGACCTATCAGTCTTTGCAATTCTTTTTATAAGATTATCTCCAAGGTTCTTACTACCAGAATTTTGTCTATCCTTCCTGCTTTGATTAATCACCAGCAAAATGGTTTTGTCCCTGGAAGACAAATTCTTGACTCTATTATAACTGTCCATGAGAACATTCATTCTCTTGTTAGAGCTAAGAAGCAGGGTCTCATCCTCAATCTTGATCTCTCCAAAGCCTATGACAAGGTTGACTGGCCTTTTCTTGTGAAGGTTCTTATGGCTTTTGGTTTCTCCACTAGAGTTATTGACCTCTTCAACCAACTTATCACCTCTGCCTCTTTTGATGTTCTTGTCAATGGCTCCCCATCCCCCTTCTTCCAAGCTTCTAGAGGACTAAGGCAAGGGGATCCCATTTCCCCCATCCTCTTCATCATTATGACAGAATGTTTTGGAAGGTCAATAGAAAATATGGTTTTGCAAGGCTCCTTTAAGGGACTCCAACCTTCTTCTATTGACCTCATTTGCTCTGACCAACAGTTTTTCGATGATACTATTATCATGGGGGAATCTAGTATCTCTGAAGCTAAAACCTTGAAGAGTACTCTTTGTAAGTTTACCTCGGCTTCTGGTCAGCTTATTAATTGGGTCAAAAGCGAAGTTTTTTCATCAATACTCCTGAGAGAAGACAACAGAGAATCAGCAGAATTCTGGATTGTAGGATTGCTGATCTTCCTGCAACCTATCTTGGTCTCCCCATGGGCATTGCACCTCTTGATCTTTTTTGGAGCTCTCTAGTGGATAAATTTCATAAAAAACTAGCTGGTTGGAAAGGAGCCCTTTTAAGTCAGGCTGGAAAGCTCCAACTACTAAAAGCTTCTCTTCAAAGTATACTGATTTATGCTCTAAGTTTTTTCAGAATTCCAGTTAAGTATGCTGACACAATCGAGAAAATTCAAAGAAAATTCCTATGGTCTAGGGTTGAGGACAAGAAAAGAATGTCTCTAGTGGCTTGGGACAAGGTTTGTAGACCAAAAAGTAAAGGAGGTCTGGGCCTGAGGAGAATCTGAACCTTAAATGAATCTCTCATGTCCAAACAGGTCTGGAGAATGTTCCATTCAGACACTGAATGGTGTAAAATCTGGCGAAGTAAGTACTCTCTTCTGTCCTCCTCTCTTTCTTCTTTTATCAATTCAGAATTCAGTATTAATGGATCCCATATATGGAATCATGTCTCTAAGTGCAAAGAAAGCATTGCTAAAGGAGTGATTTGGAAAGTAGGAAATGGCAGGAAAGTTAAATTTTGGGAGGACCCCTGGCTTTTTGATAAACCCTTGACTGAAATCAATGAATGGGCCCTCCATGCTCCCTCCTATATTAGATCTTTTGGCTCCTTAGTTGCTTAGTACTGGTCTGGTAACAAATGGCAAAACATTGAAATTATCCACCCTAGCCTTCCTAAGCTCAAGATCCATCTGTTTTCGATCTAGTTGAATAAAGAGAAAGACTCCCTTATTTGGAAACATGAACCCAAAGGTACTTTAACTATTTCCTCTATGTATTTTGTCCTTTCTCCCACCCCTCCTGGTAATCCTTACTAGTCTAAAGCATGGATTAAGGGTCTTACCCCCAAAATTATTTTTTTCTACTGGACCATCCTTCAAAATAAGATCTTGACCCTAGACAACCTAAAGGGCAGAGGCTTTGCCTTCCCTAATACATGTGCTATGTGTCTTCAGGAGGAAGAGTCTGTGGACCACCTGGCCATCCATTGTTCCTATTCTACCTCAGTCTGGGAAAGATTTCTAAAAATTTTTAGTATTGATTGGGTGTTTCCTAACACTATCAGTGAACTATTTTCCTCCTAGAATTTTCATTGGACTAACTCCTTTTTGAGATCTCTGTGGCAACTATCTCTTCCTCACATCCTGTGGGGATTATGGAAAGAAAGAAATAATCATATCTTCAGGGACTTATCCCTCAATCAGGATATTGTGTTCCAGAAAATTCAATGGGCAATTGTGGAAAATATTGGGATCATTGAGGGTCCTTGTTTCTCGATCAACCCCCTGGAATCAAATATTTTAAGCTCATGGAATTTTAAGATTGCTGACAGTTCTGACCCCAACCAAAATAAAAGACTTGAAGCTAGATGGAAAACCCCCCCTCATGGTTGGTTCAAAGTTAATTTTGATCGTGCTACAAAAGGTAACTCTAACTCGGGCCCTGCAAGTTATGGAGCTATTCTTAGAGATGATAAAGGAATTTACAAGGAAATGGTTGTTGTCCCAATTGGGAGCCAAACAAACCATAAAGCTGAAGCAATGGCAGCTCTCCAAGGTATTCTCCTTGCTAAAAAATGGAATTGCCCCTACTTATGGATTGAAGGGGACTCAAACAATATCATTAAATGTCTTAAGGGGACCTCAAAGCCCTCATGGTCGATCAACAATATCATTAAAGCCACTAAAGACCTTATCAGCACTTTTCTAAAAAGTTACATATCCCACATCTACCGTGAGGCCAACGGCTCTACTGACTAGGCTGCCAACGTGGTGGTTAACAAAGATGAGATGATTACGTGGACAGGAGAACAAGGACTCCCTGAAAATGTCAGACTAATCATTTTTAAGGACCGATATAGAAGCACTCCAAAGATTTTTGATGGACAGAATAATAATGAAAAGACTAATTGGAGTACTTCGAGTTATTATAATAATGAGAGCCTCATTTATTATAATACTTATTTCATCACTTCCACGCTTTCTGGGTAAAATTGATAGTTCTGATAAGATTTCTAGCTAAAACATTCTGCAAGTTTCAAAATTTGGCTCTGAATAGCGAAAATATGGGTGGTAACAGGCGGTGATACAAACCAAGCAGCTGAAAAGAATGGAAACAGAAGGAGGGGGTCTGGAGCATCCTGCAGAAGGGTGGTTTTTCGAAATTCATGGAGAGACTCCATGGACGGGATGGCACGGTTACCAGTTTTTTCTGCAAAAACTAGAGAAAGGCTATGCTAAAAATGGGAGACCAAACTATTGAAATTGATGAAGACCTTATTGCCCAAGCCACGGGCCTCATAAGGGAAGGATGCAACTTCTATAAAGATAGAAAAGTTAGTAAGGAGGCCATTGACAGATATCCGGAAACCAAGAAGGAGAAAAAATGCCTGGTGAAGTTAAGTAAAACTTACTACCCACCTAGGGCTTTTGTTAAACCCTAGCGGGAGGTCCTCTTTGTTTTAATGCGCTACATTACATTAGATGGTAGGTTTACAAAAGTTTATGGCTACCATTTCATCTTGCTGAATCATTTTAGGCATGATGAGAAGGTTAATTTTCCTTATTTTCTGCTTTGCTTGATGAATGCCACTATTAAGGCCTACAAAGAGAACCCTATGGGGGACACTACCATGCATCAAGGCTTAATGGTCCTTATTTACGACCATCTCAAGTCCAATCAAATAGCCCTCTTGCAGCCCTCTGTAGAGTCTGAGGGGGATGGGTCTGACTCTGCCTTTTCAGTGGATGAGGAGTCTAAAAGTGACCCATCGAGTGATTCTGAGGAGAGCATGGATATTTCGGATTATGAAATTGGAAAGAAGAGGAAACACATTAAAACAAGACCTTCTTCCTCTAAGGGTAAAAAACCTAAAGGCAGAATCCTCCAGATTAGCCTTTCCTCGAAGGAGGAGGTCTTTGAAGACTCAGAGAAGGAGAACCCTCAAGGGTCACTGAAAAAGAAAACTAAAGTTCAGACCCAGACCAGAAATAAGCACAAGAGGAAGAAGGAGAATGTGAAGGAGCTGGAGGTTTATAAGCAGGAAAGGACCTCGGAAGCCGAATAGAACCCGGAGAAGGTGACCACGAGTGAGGCTCTTAGGGTTGAAGACACAACTATTGTTCAGGACACCCCAAAAAAGGAATAGGATATCCCTGGTAAGGTTGATCCTCCCCCTAACCCTCCTCTAGAGGGTATGCAAGGTTTCATGGATACTATGGAGTGGCTTATAACTAGTTACAAGAAATCTGTGGACAAGAACAAAAAACTCAGCAACAGAATTTAGATTTTGGAAACCATCAACACTGGGGAAGGGAAGACCATGGCTGATTACATAGAGGACCTAAAAAATACCATTGCAAAAGCTGAAAACATAAGAGACTCCTTCAACCCCAGATTTGAGAAAATAGAGAAAGATCTGCTAAAAAAGGAAAAATCTTGTTGACGCTAATGATCAAACTATCTCGGGTACTGCCAGTAAAGTCAGCAAAATAGAGGAGTGCCTGAAAAGTATTGTTGAATAGAGTTTAAGCATCCTGATGATTTATGCTAGCAACACTAATACTCTCATCAGCAAATTGGGCGAAGAGAAGGAGATCCTAGATATTGACCCAGACATTGAACGTACAGGGGACGCTCAAGGACCCATAACCCAAACCAGAGACAAAAAGAAAGAAAAGAAACCTAACAAGGACCTAGAAGATCTCAAAGTTGTTGGGGCCACCTATGACCACTTGGTGAAAAAGGTGGAGGACCTGCTGAAGACTATAGCTGTGTAGCGCTTTCCTTGTTTCTTTGTTTTTTTTATCTTAGCTATCTTTTTGGTTTGCTAGCTTTTTTTCCAGTCGTTTTGTAAGCAGTTTTTAAGCACTGGACTTTTTCTTGTCTTATCTTAATCTCCTTTGTTAAAGGTTTCGGGTCCTGAAAACCTATTTTTCTAAATTAATCAGAACTTGGAGTTGGGATTCAAATTTGATAAGGTTGTCATTCAACCCCTCTTCCATCCTTCTACTATCTTTGGCCTTTTTCCTCCCTATAATTTGTCACAGGGTCTCCCAACTAATGATATTCTAATTCCACCTTTTAATGGTAGATGGGATATTCCTTTCCCACTTGTTAATTTGTCTTATCATATATATTGCACACATTATGTATTTATCATTAAGAAGGATAGTATTTATAAGGAAGTTATCCTTTCTCTTAGGGGGCTTGTTGATATAATTATTTATTGTAATCATAGCCTTGATAGGGTGATGATTTGAGATAGTGTAGGGAAACACTCTAACAATGCTACCATCCATATCTTGAATCTTGATTGAAAGATAAATTATCCCCATTTGCATACATTTTGTCTAGTCTACATTATATCCTTTTTCTTCCTTGCTAATAATTAAACTAGGTATACCATATAGAGTTATGATCTTTCTTTTTTCCCCCAAGAAGGTCAAATAAACTGAGTTTCTCCTTCATTCTGAACCAATAGAATTCCTCACTACTTTCCAATCAAGCTTCATCCCTCCTAACTTATCTTCTCGGTACTCAAACATATTAAAGTCACTACCTATCACCCAAGGCACATCAGGAAGGTTATAAAGCCACTTCCAAAGATCAATTCTCTTTATGTAGACATTAGGGGCATAAAGAGAGCATAGGCCATATCTAGAATCTTTGTTGTCAATAATGACCCAAACTTCTCTATTGCAAGGGGAATACCCACTATTAGAGACTAGATTACACCATTTGTTAGTATTAATATGAAATCACCTCCTTTGCCCTTATTATGTCTAGTTGAGAATTGGATTTCATCCTTCCATATACATTTTAGATTCACATCCAAGGTATCACTAGTAGATTTTACCTTCTACAGAAACACAACTTCTATGTTTTTCTATTAGTTAAGGAATCTCCTTACCACATATTTTCTATCAGGGGATTCAAGTCTCCTCACATTCCTAGAGATTTAACTTAACTCCATGAGAAATTTTAGTTGGAAGTGTCCATTGAAGCCCTAAAGTTGTAAAATCATTTAGGAAAATTCTCTTTAGTATATTTTTTCTTTGGCAAAGGAGATGTAATACTTTTGGGTCTTCCTCTTTTTATCATGACAACAAATATTTGACCATGTATAATGGGGATTATTTTATCTGAAGCATCATCCCTTGAGGACTTAGAATTCCTTTTGATAGGAAATTGCTCCTCCCTAATGATAGGACCAATAGACATTCCCTCTATTATCTAACCATGATCTTTATTGTGAGGTTCCTCCAAATCTATGATAGAGTTCTCATGAATTTTGTCATAAGGAACCAAAGACAAGTCCAAAGAAACATCCATTGGTTGATGACTCATAGTATAATCAATATTAGTAAAACTATGTGTGGGAGCATCCTTGAAATTATCTATCTCATAGGGGACCTTAGGGTTAGGTTCTTGTTGTCCAAAGTTCTGGATAGTGTTAGAAGGAGTCATAGCACTAAGATCCTGCATAGGAAGGGTACTTTAATTCTTCTCAAGGGAAGGAGAGAGGATAGTCTCAAAGATGGTCACATAGCCATTAGTGCAATCAACTTAATTAGGTTGGATCCCATCTTCAGAGGAGTCTATAAGAACATTGAAATTGTTGGAGAGTTTCACCATAAAGACCTCCTTAGGGGTAACTAGACTATTAGGCCTATGAAGGCCCTTAGAGTTGTAGTTCTTACTTTCAAAATCCCTAACAACCAACATTACAAGGGATCCACTATCTTTAACAAACACAATATCCTCAAAATGTTGAGGGTAAGAGACAATAGGCAGTTGGGGAGAATCTAGACTAGCAAGTCGTTGAGCATTATTGCTTCTGATTTTGTTGTGTTTGGTCTAAATGTTAGAACTGAATTTGTCTTTAGGAGCCTTCCTAATTTGGGAGAGAGATATAAAAATGGCAACATAGGTAGAAGGGTCTACATTGAATCTCCCAACCTTAAAAGAACCATCAATGGTAGGAAGGTTAGGAAGAGTCTCTTGCAAAGAATTAGCAGTTGAACCAACACAACCATTTAAAGGGAGTGCATCTTTAGGCAGAGGTCTAGAGGCTAAGTGGATAGCATCATGCAAGGTGTTAAGATGAGAGATGAGGGAGCCTTGAGCTTGGTCAAGGGTGGGAGAAAAATAAAGGGGAGGAATTTTATTCATACCCTGGCTTAGGCATAACAAGGATGCATCACAGGAGACATCAACAATAGGGTTAAGTTTGATTTCAGTGGTAGGTTAAGCGAGGTGCTTATAACACATGATGATATGGATTTTTTTGTAAATATGGCCTTCATGATGACACATAAAATATGCATTGAGACCACTAAGAACTTAGATAAAGAAACTAGTTCAACATTAATTCGAACCTCAATAAATCTAGGAAGATTGATTACAAGGTTAATAAAAACAAGAACCCTTGCATCTATATGGGGAAAGGTTGACTGGTTATTATCTATCCTTAAAAACTTATTAATCGACTTTAGCATTTATGAATTCAAATTCCAGAGCAAAGGGTGAAGGTTTTTAACAATAATCCAACAAGGACATGATAGTGCCAATATTTCATCATTCACAACCTCAGGTGGCCATTTTAAAGCCATGTAGGTACAACTTACTATGGACCAATATTTGTCTCTCAACCACAATCTTTTGTAATTTAGCATCTTTAAATAAAATAATAAAAAAGACCCTTCTAGATCATTCTACAGAAGAAGTGAAACTCTAACTTCTTAATCCACTCATTTTTAAGACACACATCTAAAAATCTACGAGCTAGGATTTTATTAACATCCACGGCTACAAGAAAAATTAAAATGCTTTTTAAACATTTTATTTTCAGCAATCACATTTACCATCTCAGACTTTGGAGTGATAGAAGTTTAGAGACAACAATGGTGGGTTGCTTATCTCCTCTGCCATCTACTTGTCCATTACCTTCAGTTACAGCAATGATATTTTCTTCAAATTTTGCATAATCTGGCATTGAAACATGAGTTTCTACTAGAGCATTCTTGAAAGACTTAACACTAACCATACTATGGTTAACTTGAATATTAGCATCAACTAACAGGTTACCATCTATGTTGGAAAATGGTACTCAAAAAGATCGAGAATCATTAATGTCCTAGCACTTCAAATGGGCGGGATAATAAAATTATCCATGATAGCAATACAAAAATTACATGTTGAAAGGACTAAAGATAGCAAGAATAGGAAGCTTACTTGGGTGGAGGAGACCAAGAACCTCCTCCACAAGATGGATATGATGTCTTGGTTAGGGTTTTCTTCATGCACACTGCTACCCCTTTCTTGTCACCTCCTTCTCCCTTTCTATTCTTTCAGCTTCCCCAATTTGTAAGCATATTGATAATTGGTGGAATAATGCACCAAATTTTGAGGGGAAGATGATTTATAAGTTCTTTAAAAAAATTCAATTCATCAAAAATAATTTGAAAGAGTTGAATCATGTCCTTTAAAAAAAAAAATTGAAATTAAATTAAAGCTTGAACATTTGCATAGGAGATTTATCAATCGACAAATGTCAAAACTTGATTTTGAAGAAGAAATGAAACTAAATAGTGCATATTTGGAAATTCTTGCCCAGGAGGAAATGTTTTGGGCAACAAAAATCTAGGGAGTGTTGGCTCAAAGGAGACAAAATTACCGATTCTTTCATAATTTGGTCAAGGCCAAAAGATCAAATAATCAAACTATGTCTATCCAAAATCATGAAGGGACCACTTTATCCAATAGGGAAGATATCAACAATGAAGATGTGAGATTTTTTTAAGAGTCTTTTATCCTCATGGTAGATTGTAGTGGTGACCAAGCAAGGGAAATTTTGAGTGTCATTCCTAACAAGATATCAAAATTTCATAACATCTTACTTATAAGACCGATTTAGTTGGTTGAAGTTTAAATGGTTATTTTTTCTACCAAAGGTGATCGGACCCCTAACCCAAATGGTTTCCCAATGGAATTCTATCAAAATTTCTAGGAGACCATTAGATGGGATCTTTGTAAAGTGGTAGAAGAACCCCATTATGAGGTGTACATTTTGAAGGACCTTAACAACACTCTAATTGCTTTGATTTCAAGGAAGCCCTCAACTCAATTCTTTAATGATTATTAACCAATATCCTTATACAATAAAATTTACAGGGTCATTAAAAAATTCATGACTACTAGAATGAAAAAAATCCTATGCAACATTATCTCAGAGAAGCATAGTGGGTTTGTCCCACAAAGATCCATTGTAGAAGGTATCATACTTGCACATGAAGCTATTCATTCTATTTGGAAAGATAACATGGAAATAATGTTAGTTAAACTATACAATCGAAAGGCCTATGACCAAGTTGATAGATATTTCTTGTTACAAGTGTTAGAAAGGTTTAGCTTCTCTAAAGAGTGGGTTGCATGGAAAAGAAGTTCTACTTTCACCCCAAGGTTCTCTATTCTGGTGAATGGCAACCCTCAAGGATTTTTTCATGCTTCTCAAGGTTTGAGATGAGGAAATCCTTTATATCTTTTTCTCTTTATTATAATAGTATATGTATTATGTAGATATATCTCCAAATTGAGAACTGAGGGGAAATGAAAAGGTGTAAAGATTGCCCTGGGTATGGAAGCAACTACACATCAGTAATTTGTTGATGATACTCTTTTACTTGGGGAATATTTTCTTAAGGAAGCAAGATGCATTAATTCTTCTCTTGATAAGTACTATAACATTTTTGGTAAAAAAGTCAATTGGAAAAAATCTAACGTTTTCTCGTTTAAAACCAAATTAGAGAAACAAAGGGAAATTTGTAGAGTTCTTGGGATTAGATCTAGAAAATTCCTAGAAGGTTTCTGGGAACCCCACTTTTCCCAAGTGCTTGTTGACCATCGTTGTGGACTAAGTTAGTGGATAGTAGTGATACTAGAGGGTTGGAAGAGTAGATGGTTGATAGCGACATGTAAACCCTTATGCTCAGATCATTTAATCCTGCTATCCCAATTTACTCTATCGTGTGCCTTAAAATCCCATCTAAAATATTCAAACTAATAGAACAAAAGATGAGGAAGTTATTCTAGAATGGTAAACTTGATCAAGATAATATTCCATTACTGGCAAGGGACAAGATTTGTAAATTAAAATCAGCAAGAGGTGTAGGTCTTAGTAGGTGGAGTGTCATGAATGAATCCATGGGGGCTAAACTGATTTGTAGCATGTATTCAAATCCTAATCAAGAATGGGTAAGGATCCTCAAGAATAAATATCTAGATTCAAAAGACATAGAATGTATTTTAATAATTTAAAATCCCATGAAAGGCTCGGCCATATAGAACTTATTGATTTTTTTCAAACACATAATTACAGAACATTTAACCTAGCATTTAGGAAATGGGGCGTTGGCAATCTTTTAGAAGGACTTATGGGAAGGCTTCAGTGTTCTCAAAGATGATGAAAACCTTAGAGAAGTAAGTTAGATCATTGAAGAAATATGGGACTCAAAATTCTTTAATTATTTAGAGAAGACTATGGCCAATGGTATGTAAAAGTGGAGAAGGAAGAAAATTGATGAATTCAATTTAAACCCTTAGCAATCCAAATAAATTATATCAATATTAGATAAGATAAGAGTGATGCTTACTCGAGAACAAGATGAAACAAAATGGTGTGGTGTTGAAAATGGGAAATATGTTGTTAAGAGCATATACAATATATTGGAGCAAGCTTTGGAGGAAGGAGGATGGCCTCATCACCTTTGATAGACTAAAAATGTATTGCCTAAGATAGGTTCATTTATGTGGCTAGAGATAAAATTCACATTCTCACTTGGGAAAGACTAGCCAATTTTGGTTTCCATGGACCTTTTTGATGCACACTTTTCAAATAAGAAGAGGAATCCCTTGGTCACCTACTTCTACACTGCAAATTTACGAGCAATTGCTATAAATTTTTGTTTAAAAAAATAGGATGGAAAATTCCACTACGAGTAACTTTAAAGGAACTATTTCAAACTTTGAGAATACATTAGAACAAATCAATTTTTTCAAGTATTTGGTTGGTATCCCCTTTATCCTTGATCTGGGAAGTTTGGAAAGAAATAAATTGAATAATTTTTTGGGAGAAGGAATAATCTCTTGAATGCATAGTCATCATAATATAGAACACCATATTGGAAGTGGTGAATATTGTCAATTCAATGCAAAATCATAGAAATAATCCTTTTTTGTCTGGCTAATACTTGAATTTTCAAACTCAAATCCCTTTACTTAAATTTTGGCCTATCAATGGGCCTTTATGGGCTAATCCATCTTTGAAACAATTAGAAACGATTGAATGGAAAAAACCAGACATGGGGTGGATCAAACTCAACTTTGATGGGGCTTCTAAAGGCAACCTTGGGCCTTCTGAAGTAGGTTGTGTTGCTAGAGATGATTTGGGGAATATCTTGCCTATTGATGCTCAAAAGACTTTGGATGGTACAAACAATGAAGTTGAAGCCAATGAAATACCACTGGCGAGCATAATGTCAGTACCCAAAGTGCACCTGGAAGGAGATTCACAAATAGTTGTCAATGTCATTTCAAAAAGGGAAGCACAAAATTGGAAACTCAATAAATTTATTAATTATTAGAGAAAAACTAAATTTGGTCTCAGATTTTAAAGTCTCCCATATAAGAAGAGACACAATTAAGGTGGTGAAACCTTATAAAAGTGGGCAAGCTCCTTAAAAGAAAGCAATGATGAAAATTGGTTGTTTGATTTCTAAGATATGCAAAAAAGAGGAAATGGAGATACAACCGACAACATGAAGTGGTATGTGTTAATTGAAAACTATTGCCATGGGTAGTTCTTGGCAAGCAAATTGTGCGAGAGGTTTTATCTAGCGGTGACACCATAGATCTCAACACAATATAATTTATTTATTTTTTGGATTCCAAAGAGCTCTAGAAACAATGGAGGCAAACTTTACTTTATGGACTATTAAAAAACAACTAGAATTTATTGGTAAGATAAGAAATCATCAACTGAGAAACATTTTCTCTTTCAATGATACCATGCTTTCTCAATTGTATATGGTGTCTGAGTATCAATGACACACCAATGTGGATATCATATCACTTTTCCTAGTGTGGTGTTTGTTGTTAGGGGATAAGGACACAATTACATGGATTATGTTTGTTGTCGTTGAAAGTGAGTGGTGTCTTGGACTGGAGGGATTGTTGGAGATGGAGGTACCGGGGAGGGTTTCAACACTCCTAATGGAGAATGATAATATGTTACAGAATATACACCACCCAGGTGACCATTTCTCATCTAGAAGGCAAGGAGTGACATAGATGAGTAGAAGGAGGAGACATAGATAGGTGTGTGTGTATGTGTATTTGTCAAGTCAGAGGAGATGTGGCCATCCCTTTGAATGAGGCCCTCAAGTTAAACTCAACATAGATCTATGTATGGGAGTTATAATGATAGGTTATTACAATGAAATGGGAGGTCCAAATTTCTTAATATGAATGTTATTTAATATCAATATATAAATATGTACATTTGAGAGGATTATTGTTGCTTAAAAGTGTAATATTGGCAAGGTTGGTGAGGGCATTGAAAACCAATATCTTAATTATTTGACTTTTTGCAAAATGCTCACTTTGGAGCTAGCCCATCTGAGGGTTATATTGAGATTCAACTTGAGCCCTAGATGGTTTTCTATCTTATATTTGGTATTAGTTGTTTTTAAAAAACTGTCAAGTTTTCTTAGTGACAAATTCAAACATGACAAAGATTAAGTCGAATGATTTACCATTCACTTGTTTCTTTGTGGTAATATTTGTCATATTGCATCAAAATGAAAAAAAAGACTAGCTACAAGATGAAAAATGGCTTTTATATTGAAGAAAATGTTACTCATCTAAAGAGTGTGATGAGGACTGCTCCAAAAGTGAAAAATAAGGAGGCTTTGTTCATGTCATTGGAAACCCTAGATGGTGATGTATAAAATATACTTTTCAAAATTGGAGGAAGAAGTTGACATAGATCTTGAAGAACTTCTTTATGCTAGTAGAGTAATGAAGAATCTTAAGAAGAGGTTTACAGAAGATATCAAAGCTAAAGATAATCTATCACAAAGTCTAAAAAAATCAAAGAAGATAATTGTTGATCTAAAAGTCCTAATAGAAGAAGGAAGAAGAATATTGTTGGGTGAATATTTTGTAATCAATTAACTAATTACATAATGGTTATATCAACCATAGTATTATGAGATTTAATCTCTCCTGTCAGAAAAGGGGAGGCTCCCTTCTTATTGCCAACTAAGAAAAACTATTACTTAACTAAGCTTATATACACTAAACTAATCATGGGGTGTTACATTCATCTTATTCTCTTCTGTTACAATAGATGTTTTTCTTTTACAACAAATTTCGATTCCAATCTCGTGATAGGTACAACATGTAATGAACTACAAAATAACAGTTGAAGCAGTAATAGTTGATATACACTCTATTTAGACAAAATAATAACTACAGAGATATCAACAAGTTTCTATAACTGAGAAGCCCATGAAAATGAAAAAAAAATCAGTTACTTCTTATATAAATTGTAAGAAAAAAGATGTAGTATATGTGTAGCCCAAAGTTTTTGACACATGCAATAATCTAATCAACTAAACATATCCAATAATATTGCAGCTCAAAGTCTAGAAATTAGTTCTAGTTCAAACATATAGCATAAATTCCCAAATATAATGATGCAACTCAAAGAGTACAAAATCATATTTGAAATACCTCCTATTCAAATGATTTCACACTACACCATAATTCAATCACTTCAAGAGAATGTAATAAGAAAGACATAAGAACAAACCCACCACACAACAATCTGATCCAAGGCAAAGACTGGATGCAAGCTTGCTTCTTTTATTCATTGAAACTTGATTTACACCTCAAAAAAAGGTTTCAAAATGCTCTTAAAATGGATAGAGTTTTCTTGCATAAGCTAAAAGATAATAAATTTAAAATAGAGCTCCCTCCTATATATAGTGAAAAGCTAATAGCAAAAATTGGAAAGCGACAACAAATTGGACTTATTCAACAACAAAGTCCAATTTGATTTAGGACTTGTGCTATTTTTACATATAATTATATTTTTACAAAATAAATGTAAAATGTCATCTTCAAATAACAAAAAGCATAGTGAAAAGCATTAAAAATAAACTGTGTCCAAAGACATGTCTTCATCATTAGTATTTTTCTCTAGGAAACCTTCATATATCTACAAAGCAACTTGTACTTTTCAATCATCAAGTCTTGGCTTATAGATGGAAATGGCTTGAACTCTTCTGATTCTCATCAAGTAATTTGTATATAAGTTCTTCAACCTTGGCAATATCATCCAATCCTATATCAACACTTAGTTCTTTGTCTTCCTCCAAATCTTTAATCAATTCAGTAAGAACTTATTTCTTGTGCTTCATGGCTTCCTAGTATTTAATTTATTTCTTCCTCTATTACCTCGTTCTCAACCAACACTTCTAATTTAAAATCTTTCAACCTCGTCCAAGAATCGAGGACCTTCTCTAGCAATTGCAAATCTTGTGATAACACATCAAGTGTCTGATCTAACTCAGACTTGACCTCATTCATATCATTTATCAAATCAACCTCATTCATATCACTTAGCAATTCAATGGAAGAATTAAAAAGATGAGTACCCTATGCAACCAATTTTTCAATCTAGACACACATAGCTCTTCCCTAAGCACGAACCTATTCAACCTTCTTAATGACATCTTCATCAATTGATGTTACAACAAGCTCAAGCATTTATGAAGATTAACTAATTTTCAACAATACAGCAATAAGTTGCTCTACTTTGAGCTTCAATTGATATTTAATACCTTATCCATTTCATATATTTCAACTAGTGTATCCATGGTGCCTGCAAGTATTTCTTGGAACTTTCATGTGTCTACTTGCCAAGTTCAATCCTTTTCACCACATAATTTAAAACTCAAATTTCTTCACCTATTTTATCTGGAGGAAGGACAACCAATTTTGCATATTTATTTCTTGATCGGTCCACCCTTACCCTTGAAAGAGTTTTACCTCTTTTTACAACCTTGGGATTCACTAAAACTAGTTGGCCAAAATCGAAGTCATCTAGAGATATGGCTTGTTTCTTTCTTTTGGATGTCATTGTTCCTAATCAAGGAGAGAGATTAGGAGCACCTTCTTCAGTTTTTGTAACCATAGTTTGTGTAGATGTAATTTGTTCTTGTATAGTAGTGGTTACAATTAGTGAGGTATGACTCATGAATACAAATGGAGTTTCCACAGTTGACACATTTGTTAGAGATTCATACATAAACTTATCAAAATCAATCATGGTGGTGTCAATCATGGATGTAGACACTTCAGATAAACTTGAAAAAGAAGAAAGTGTGTCAAACACATTCTCAATATTATAATGGGGAGTATCTAAATTTGACTCACTAGAAACTGAAGTATGAATAGATTGGATTGGCATAGTAGGAGTGGTTGAAGCAACAAAAATAGTGGAAAAATATTGGACACTAGTGACGAGAAGAGTAACTAAGGTAGAGGCAGGAGTGGAAACCTCCGATGCAACCTCTAGAGTATATTTGTGTTCTGAAGTAATTGGAGGTTCTCATAGTTCTTCCTTTAGATGTTCTTCTTCTTGCTCCTCATCATGAGATGACATTACTTCTTGATGTAAATTTTTGTTTCTTCCCACTCTAAACATGTATGTAGGTGCCTTCTTGGGAGTAGGGACATCTTCTTTATTCTTTGTCCTTAACTCTAACTTCTTGCCAGCAAGTCCTGCATACCTTCCTCTGGCCACGTGTTGGCAGGTTTCGATTTAATCCTCTTTTTTTGCAAATAAGTATTGGCATTTGCAAGAATAGGTTGAAATATTTCTCTTATAGATATCATCACTTTTTTAGACCATTGTATTAGAGGAAGAGTGTCGATAATCCTTTTCTCTTCATAGGCAGGATCCAAGATATCTTCACCATCCTCCATGTCTTCAAAAATGTCAGTGAGATTAAGATTAAGATTTTCTCCAAAGTAAGCTGGCTATAACCTAGCTTCCTTATATCTTCATATGTCCTACATTCAACCCGTATATCCTCAATCCTATGCACATGAGTATAGCTCCTTTTGATCTTGTCTTTCATACCTTGGTAGTCAAAAACCTCTCTTCTTTTGAATTTCTTCATAGTCATCGACTACATCTCTATTTCCATTGCCTTGGCTTTAGGAGATGTAGTCACTGAGTATCTACTAGTGGTAAGAGGAATTTTGTAACCAAAATTGTGTGTTGATGATTGTTGGCCATGCACTATCATGAATTGTTGACACAATTTCATTTGTATAGTCTTATCACTTGGATATCTAGGAAGCGTATATGGGCACCCCTCAAAAAAACCTATTCTAATATATGTGAAGGCTAGAAACTGTAAGAACATAAAACCAAATTTATTGATAGTTTCTCATTCCTCATCCAAAACTCTTTTCTTTTTTAGATTTTTATCAAACATGCACATATAAGAATAAAATAAGGTATCATTAACTCTACTAAAAAAATTGATACCTTGCTTCAAAGTTAATTTTGAATAATATTGATACATGAGAACCTACCTTCTATCACTTTTTTAATTTATACCTAGATAGTATCTCATTGAAGCAATGGCATACACCAGGTAGGAGGTCATGTAAAACTTTAGAGCAATTGGCACCTTTGATAGTTGATCATAGATTCCATCACTAATCTCCTTTCCTCAAAAGATCTTCTAGTTTCCCTTTCTAATTATATGAATGTAATCATACATCCATTCCTAAAGAAAATTGGACTTTAGAAGCCCCTTAAGCCTACTGAGAAGGGTTATTAGATCATTGACTTCTTATTTTAAGTCACTATGGCAGTAAGTCTTTGGCCACCTTGCAATTGTAGACCTAGATGTCAAATTCCAATTTGCACTTATATTCTTCTTGCACTTTTTAGAGAATATATTATAATAGGCTTGTGTTGATTGTAAAATGAGATCAACATATTTATCAATGTCTGAACATTTGACGATTTTATCAAATAAGTATTTGTCTAACCTTATAACTATCTTTCCATCAACATCCTTCACACTTTTTCTTTCTTTATCAAAGTGGGTAGCTATTGCTAGTAAAAACTTAGGATCATATGTCGACATCGGAAAGGAGGAAACTAGATGAATGTTGCTATCGAAGACAACTTGCATGCTTGTAGACATGAGTTCCTAATTGAGCCTTTTCAAAAATTCAAACATATCCACATGGTCAATCTTTGTATATCTTTGGCATTGCTAATATTTTATGACACTAAACTCACGAGGAACACATCCTAATATTCATACTTGAAGAAGGAAAACTTAGTGTGTCTAGAGTACAAAAAATTACTTTTGCTTTGTTTGGATCCTTCTTTATTTTTCCAACAAGGATTAGGTGATCTTATATCTCTACGGCCTAAGCCTATGCTACCACCAAATTTATTGGAGGCATTCTTCTTAATAAAAAGCTAACCTCAATAAACTGGGTGTTAACAAAGAAACACTTAAGATTCTCCTCAGTTGGTTGAGAAGTAGTTGGAATTCTATTTTTCAACTTATTTAACTTTGCCACAAAATCCCTCATGGGTTCATGTGGTTCCTTCCTCATAGAAGTTAACTGATTGAAGAGAGCATGTGCATCTTCTATTGGCTTGAATTGTGCCTCGAACTGAGTTTTTAGAATATCTCGGTTAGTAATAGTTCGAGGTGCCAAATGGTAGAACCAATCTGTTGTTAGACCTTATAGTGTTTCAACAAAAAGACGTATTGCCACATCTTGAAAGTCCACACCAAGAATTCCACATGCAATATGAAAAGTTGCAATGTGTTCATTCTAGTGTTGCTTTCTATCCACAAATAACTTGGGAATATTATTTCGCGAACCTTGTGGAAGAGGATGAACAGGTGGAGTCAAGTTAAGGGGACCAAAAATTTGCCCCCACGGTCCTTGTGCAACCATTGCTATTGCATAGAGAGGTTGATATGAAGGAATTACAAACCATTTCACTTGTGTAATTATCAATGACCTTGGTGCACTTGAAGCTTCACTTGGAATAGGAGATCTTTGACTGGTATGTGGAAAACTCCTTGTTCTTTGAAGGGAAGAACTTGCACACATAGGTAAATAATCAAAATGATGCTTTTGAAGAAGTTCAAAGATAGGATCTAAGACACCTTGATTTCTTCTCCCACGTGTGTAACTTTGACTTGCCATAGTATAAATTGGTTATGTGCACATATCTATAGTAGAGTTGCCAAAAATTATTGGGTGAAAATTTTGTAAACTGGGGAAGGTCTGCAAAATGTTATTTTCATGATAGTATGTGAGATGTTACCTCTTAGAAGGCAAGATATATTCTCTCCTAATTATAAGGGAGGGATCCCCCTTTCTACTGAAATTTCTATCTATTCATATTCTACCTGCTAACTTTACACTAATCTTAGATTTTACAACAACTTAATTCTCTTTTTTCAGAATAAGTATCTCTCCAATTATCTATTTAGAACAAAGTAACAAAATGTTTCTAACTTGCAGTAATCTTAAAAATTTGTGCTAAATGGAAGAAAAGTGTTCATAAGAGTGCAAAGCCTCCTGTTGCTTCCTTTTTTTGAAAATGACTTAAGGGACAGGCCTTCTGTAGACAAAATAACTCAAAGTTTCATTCAAATGCTCAATTCCTATCAACCACTATAACCCAAAATTGATATATTATGAGAACAAAGTCTTCCAAGTATATCATAAAACTTTCTACTCTAACAAGATAACTCAACAAAGCACAAATACTTCACCTTATTATCCACTTAATGCAAATGTTTTCAGTTAGATACCATAAAACAAAGTTTACAATATTCTACTTAACCTCTTCTAATTCAAATACTTTTCACAATACGAGATTTAACCTCAAAGAAAGTAGACAAGAATGACATAAGAACATTCTCTCACACCATAAAGTAGTCCAAAGACAAAGATTGGATGCATCTTCTTTACTTCTTTGATTATTTTTTCTTGAATACACTATAAGCTCAAAGACTTAGATAGCTTTTCAATTCTGCAAAGTTTCGATGTATTAGCAAAAAGAGGGAAAACGATCCTTATTACAATGAGATCCTCATATATATAGAAGAGGGATAATGCACAAAAATAGGAAAAGTTACAACTAAATGTAAGTCAAAAGTAGAGACCTATTTGACTTAGGACACATGCAGTCATACATGTGTACTATATCATATATGAAATGATACTTAAAGTTTCGATTGGAATTACAAAATGCCACTTTAAAAGGATAAAATTAAAAAAAAGTGTCTTTATCTTCACATTGATGTCATTCCTGGAATTCTTCAATCTTTTGTAGAGAAATTTTCATCTGAGCTTCATTGGGTTCCTAAGTATGACTAGTGATGACCTTGACCCGTGTAAGAGAATCTCCCAAATCAACACAACATTTCTTATGTTCCTTTAGAAGAATATCCAGAAAATCCGCAACGAACTGGATCAACCAATTTGTCAATAGAGGACAAAGAGAAGTCCTCTCTCTCAATTTTAACAGTCAGTAATAAACTAAACTCCTTGATGATCATATCTGCATCTAGTGCTTTATGATTTTCATCAAAGAAAGTACAAGGAATTTTTTATATCTTGTCAACAATTTATTTCTTTTTATCTGTGCATTCCTTTTGAGCCTTTCTTAGGTCTTTGATTAGCCAGTCCAAAGTGTTCATTTGATTCTCTAATTCCTCCAGCTGCTCAACATACATATTTTGAGAAGGAATAGCACCATTTTCCACAAGAACATCTGAGTCGAATCTTCAAGTTTCAACCATTCATCAAAGTCCTTCTCTTGTGTTTCCAACTCTTGAGAAAAGAGTTTTATGATGTTATCTACCTCAATCTTCACAATATCAAGATTTTTTACTAAGGTAACTACTAAACTCAGGAGCCATGTACCTTGTCTAAGCATTATATCCATCCATTCGTTGATTTCTCTACTCCGTGGACGCGCTTGCTTGGCTCTCTTCATAACCTGTTCATCCAGTGATGAGGTCACTTGTTCAATGGTCTCTAAAGACTAAGTCACCTTGATTAGCACAATAGTGAGCTGCTCAACCCGTGCTTGGAGCTTATCCTTCTTGATTTTTCCTTCATCATACCTAGAAACAAGGGCATCCAAAGTTGTTCGAACATCTCCTATGGCAAAATCATGAGTTTGTTTGCCCAATTCAACCTTATTGATGATATAGTTTGTCCTGGATCTAATCAATGTCTTTATTAGGAGGAGGGATGGAAATCTTTGCATATTTGTTTCTAGCTTTATCCACCTTCACCCTTAATATGGTCTTGGATTTCTTGGTAGCCTTAGGCTTGTTGGAGAAGAGTTGATTGAAATCAAAATAATCTAGAGAA
This sequence comes from Cryptomeria japonica, assembly GCF_030272615.1. Classification (NCBI taxonomy): domain Eukaryota; kingdom Viridiplantae; phylum Streptophyta; class Pinopsida; order Cupressales; family Cupressaceae; genus Cryptomeria; species Cryptomeria japonica. The sequence continues at coordinate 414,592,836 of NC_081409.1, read as the reverse complement.
ACAACTTGTTTCTTCCTCTTGGGATCATTTGAGAACAACCATGGTAGCAAGGAAGAATCATTATCAACACGTGTGACTAAATATTGAGAGGGATTTGTTTGTTCTTGAGAAGTAATAGTCACAATAGGTGATATATACACATAAAAATGGCTATGAGCAATTAAATAAATATTTTATATTTATTTAATATTTATTCTTCTATTAAATAGTTAATTTGAAAAGATTAATTTATTTAATTCATTTCGTGTCTTTCTATTAATTAATTTAATTGAAATATTTTATTAATTAATCCATCTATCATATTCCTCTAATTAATTAAATATCTAATATTTAATTATTCTTCTGATCAATTAATTGAATATCTAAATATTTAATTATTTCCTCCAATCATTCGAATATCTAATATTTAATGATTATTCTTCTATCCTATAGTCTCAATATTAAATAAATCTTAATTATTTAATCTCTTTTCCAACTCATCCTTCCATCTCCACTTCATCTTCCCTTTGCCAACTCATCAAACATGTGGCTAAAGATATTAATATTTCTTAAATATTAATTCATCATTTATCTCCAACCTCCAAATTTAATAAAATATTGTGTACGTACACATATTTCTTAAATTTTCCTCTATATTCCCTCCAATATCCCTACATCTTAGGAAGGACTTAAGTCCACTTGTCCTCTCATGCCTAAATATTCTCCAACCATCCCTAGATTCCCTCAGTTAGCAACCCAGTCAAGGTGAGATGAGTGACACTTGTCTTCTCCTTCCCCCTTTCTCTCAACCTTCACCTTTGCTCACAGCCATCTGAATCTGCAGATTTGATCATGACCATTGATCCAGGCCACATCATCTTATCCTCTCCAAGTCTATAAAATCGGGAGTTTGAGTTGAGAAAGAGTTAGTCTTCAAGTTAGTCTTCAAATGAGTTTTCAAGCTAATCACTTGTGAAAACTTATGCATCCGTGAGTTTTAATCTTGAAGAAAATAGCATAATCATTTAGCATAGTCATTTAGCATTGCATATCACAGTATCAGTTAACTATCAGTTATCACTCCATTCTTCATATGCCATCTTGGAAGCTATCAATGCTTGTCTGAGAGCACACCATCTGCAACCAGGAACAGTGGAGTTAGGACACAATGAAACTTAAACCATGAAGGTAAAAATAATGTTTTTATTTTATATGTATTTTATGTAGTTTCATTGGTTGAGTTTGAATTTCCTGTAGCATTTCCTTTGTATTTTGTGAAATTAACATGTTGCAGGTAGTATTCTGATGATGAAATTCAAGTTGACACATTTTGGCGCCCACCATTTACATCATATCATATCGTGTAGATCATTTGCATTTACATCATCCTACACATTAAAAAAGAGAAATAAAATCACTCATTCATTTGCATTCCCATATAGATCATTGCATTTGCATCATTTCATCAACATGTCATTTAAGTTAGTAATCATTCTCATTATTGCATTTTTTTAAATCATCAAAAATCAAAAGCATTTATCATTGCATCATCATATAAAGCATCATCATAATGAAGAGAAAAGATCATAACATCATCCATATAATCAATGCATATAGATCATCATCATATAGAGTAACATGCATAATAAAAGATCATCATATAGAGTCCATGTATGGATATAGATCATCATAAAACAATGAAAGTCCAAGTATACAATGATATAAGATCAAAAGTACAAGTACCTCATCAATACAAAGTCAAGTCAAGGTTTTCCTGTACCACTACCACCTGACTCTGTCCATCTCTGTGGCTATGGGTGAGAAGATCCTCCAGATGCCTGTCTCACATGATCACCACTCCTCTGAGGAGGTCCCATGACTCCACCCCTGCTAATATCCATCCTCACAATGGTATGATAGCTACCTCCTCTCTGGATCTCAGCGACTAAATCCTCATATAGTCGTTGCTAGTGGGAAGTCTCCTTCCCGACCCGAACTAGTGCTCTAACAGTATCAGCTGAGAGAGTGCCTGATCCAACCTATTGAATGTGATCAAGGAGGCCATGCGTATCATGTTGTCTCCTAACAACCCTGTCTCTCTCTGTCATGAATGTTTGTACTTGTGCTCTAAGTTGATCTATCTGTGCTCTGAGACTATCCACAATCTCCTGCTCTGGCACATCTTGTTGAGGCACATGACCCCCAATCCCCTCATCTCCACCTCCATGTCCACTTGCTGGAATCTCAGTGCGGGTAGCTCTCGGAACCCGTCATCTAATGAGTGGAACATGATCCTCTAGATCCTCATCCTCTCCACCATGAGTTGCAATAACACTAGGGTCTGGCTGAATCTGACCAAAATCAATGCCTCTCCTGCAACCCTCATCCAGTGCAGTCATCCTACCTCCTCCTATAGAGGGCAACCCTCTTGCTGATCTCATCCCTGCCCTGCCAGTATCCCTCCCAATCCGTCCAACCTCTCTCCACCCATAGGAAATGATCTCCCAATCTTGCCAACTGGTCCAAACAGTCCTCCACAGACTCTCAATCAACCTCCTCTCCATTCGGGTCTCCTACCGCCACCACCTCCATCTCCACCCTCATCTCCATCCCCTCCAGCCTCGTGAGCAACTCTAAGTTCTCGTCTCTGTCTCCTGATAATGGGATCATCTGAATCATCATCCTCATCTTCTGAGCTGGGAGGAGGATCTATTGGATTGGTAATATGAGGAAACGGGTGTGCAAGTATATACTGAGCATAGTCTGTAGTAACCCCAGGATCTAGAATGTGCAATCTCATATCATAAGCCACCCTAGGAGTAGCTAGAAACTCTACATGTGCTATCTCAAATGATAAAGAAGGTCCCCAATCTCACCTATCCCTCTACCATCGTGCATATATCCTGACACTAGTAGGCATAGGTTGAATGATACCAAATTGTCTCAGAATGCAACTAATCAATTGTCTCTCAACAATGAATGGAGTCTGACCAATGAGATATCTACTCTGCATAATAAATGGTAATGTTTGTGTATCATCCATCCATGGCTCACAATCGATATAAGGTCTCCAAATAACACTATCCAACAAATCAAGAACCCAACGCCAATACTCCATCTTACCCAGCTTATGCTGAGTAAGGATACCTGCATACAGATAAACATATGGATGCCTCTCACCACAACTATATGATGAATAGGCTAAGTAATAGCAATGTGTTCCCAACATCAGATCTACAAAAGTGTGCATCATGTCGACAAACTAGCACTCTCATCGAAAACAACCTGATGAAGATCATGATACAAATGAGCGAGCATACAAATACCCCATGCATATCGAGTCCAACGTTGCATCATGCTCTAAAGAATCTCACCCCACCCAACAACAAAACCTTGAGATTTCCTGTCTAGACAGATGAATCCCCCAATCAAACCTGCAAGAATCACAAGGAGAGTCTCGTAATATATAATCATATCCTCCCATCGGATCTCTCCTCTCGAAATGCTCTCATCACCAAATACGGCTTTGCATGCCTCTATCCCTCCACGATCCTAAAAATCATGCAGAACTAACTCACCGATCACTGGGATGTGGAAAATCCTGTAGACATCCTCAAGTGTTACACTAATCTCACCCGTGGGAAGGTGGAAAGTGTTATGCTCGCTATGCCATCTCTCGGATAATGATGTCAACAATCCCCTATTATGGGTAATATCAGGCATGTATAACAAGTGGCATAATCCGCAAGCATCTATATGTCTCACCTCTGCCTGTGTAAGCTCTAGCACTAAGTGTCGCATCACTAAGAATTTCTCCCGACACTGGAGAACATCAAGCTTCTCTTGTTTACCAAGAGAATTTGATCATCAATCATCTATCTATCAAATCAAAGAGATCGCTAATATATCAAATCAACAATTGGTAAATATTTTCAAATGAAGCAAATCAGGCTATCAAATCAATTTAAACCTATCAATCATGGTTTTCTATCAATCATTGAGTTCAATCAAACTTTGCTATGCTCTTCATCAAAAACTAAATTGGTTTCTTAGAGCTAATATATCCAATCAAATCAAATCAATCAATTGTTTATCCTATCCATCACAATTGCGCATCAAAATGACTAAATCTAATCATCAAAGTGAACTTTACTATGAACAAAATCAAACACATTCATCTGAAACAAAAGCGCTAATATTTTCAAAAAAAGCGTTATTCTATTGAACACGAGCGCTGAAACACACATATGCATGAACCTTTTTCACAAAAGCACTAAACCTTCAAGAATATGTGTGAAACAATCAAAAGCGTTGTCCTAAACATAAAACTGCAAACACTAAAAGCAAAAGCGTTGACAAAGCACAAGCGCTAACATTCATCACAAATGCACTAACAAAATGAGCATATTTGCTAAAACTATCAGATGCGCTAACATCCAACGCAAAAGCGCTAACATATAAAACAAAAATGCTAACCAAAATTGCCGAAAATCGCAAAAAAATCAAAATAACCAAAAACGCGCTAAACAAACATGAAAAATCGTACGACAAGTTGCAAAAATCTTGGGATAAGATACATATCAGATACCCATACTCAGGAGGTCACGGATATCATTGAATGCACTCGAATCGATGGTTCTCCAACAGGATCACCATTTTGCCACCTCACCAAGACAATTTCTTCACAAAGCTGACAAGGATGCAAATGAGATTAAAATCAACTTTGGTTAATTTTATATTTACTATTTGGAAGGGTAATTAATGTTTTTCAATGGGGAAATTATATTTATTTTTCATAAATAAATTTAATCGAAGGACCTTTTCAATTATCGTGAGATCAATTGCTTATCCAAAATTTTCAACAATTTCACGATCAATCTCCCAAGGGGGCACACAATCATGATTTTCAATCTCCATCAGGCGCACTATTGAGACTTGATTTAATCTTTGAAACAATGTTGTCTTGACATCATTTCAAAGAGGGACAAAATGTATACACATAAAAATGGCTATGAGCGATTAAATAAATATTTTATATTTATTTAATATTTATTCTTCTATTAAATAGTTGATTTGAAAAGATTAATTTATTTAATTCATTTCGTGTCTTTCTATTAATTAATTTAATTGAAATATTTTATTAATTAATTCATCTATCCTATTCCTCTAATTAATTAAATATCTAATATTTAATTATTCTTCTAATCAATTAATTGAATATCTAAATATTTAATTATTTCCTCCAATCATTTGAATATCTAATATTGAATGATTATTCTTCTATCCTATAGTCTCAAATATTAAATAAATCTTAATTATTTAATCTCTTTTCCAACTCATCCTTCCATCTCCACTTCATCTTCCCTTTGCCAACTCATCAAACATGTGGCTAAAGATATTAATATTTCTTAAATATTAATTCATCATTTATCTCCAACCTCCAAATTTAATGAAATATTGTGTACGTACACATATTTCTTAAATTTTCCTCTATATTCCCTCCAACATCCCTACATCTTAGGAAGGACTTGAGTCCACTTGTCCTCTCATGCCTAAATCTTCTCCAACCATCCCTAGATTCCCTCAGTCAGCAACCCAGTCAAGGGGAGATGAGTGGCACTTGTCTTCTCCTTCCCCCTTTCTCTCAACCTTCACCTTTTCTCACAGCCATCCAAATCTACAGATCTGATCATTATCGTTGATCCAGGCCACATCATCTTATCCTCTCAAAGTCTATAAAATCAGGAGTTTAAGTTGAGAAAGAGTTATTCTTCAAGTTAGTCTTCAAATGAGTTTTCAAGCTAATCATTTGTGAAAACTTATGCATCCATGAGTTTTAATCTTGAAGCAAATAGCATAATCATTTAGCATAGTCATTTAGCATTGCATATCATAGTATCAGTTAACTATCAGTTATCAGTCCATTCTTCATATGTCATCTTGGAAGCTATCAGTGCTTGTCTGAGAGCACACCATCTGCAACTAGGAACAATGGAGTTAGAACACAATGAGACTTAAATCATGAAGGTAAAAATAATGTTTTTTACTTTATATGTATTTCATGTAGTTTCATTGGTTGAGTTTGGATTTCCTGTAGCATTTCCTTTGTATTTTGTGAAATTAACATGTTGTAGGTAGTATTCTAATGATGAAATTCAAGTCGACACAGGTGATATTGTGGTAACAATAATGGGAATAATTTTGAGAGATGACTCATTGGGTTTAGGGCTAGCCTTTGTCATTAATTTATCAAAATCATCTAACATGGTGGTCGATACTTCAGATAAAACTGAAAAAGTAGAAAAAATTCTCAATTTTATCATGCGAGGTATCTAATGCAGACTCACTAGCACTAGTGGAAGAAATATGAACAATTGTGCTAGGGGTGACACAAGTGACAGTAGATCCAAAAGGTTCTGAATCAATGATACAAATAGGAGTATGAACTATGGTGGAAGAAGAAAGATACATGGGGTACGAATTCATGAAACTTATCTAACTGAGAAGTCTTGGAAGATTGTGGTAGCCCCTCTACATCATACTCATCATCTTGCTCTTCATTATCCTCCTCGTCACCTTCAAGTTGGTCTACATCAATAGGCTCGAGATCAAGATTTTCATCACCCAAATGCTCATCATGTACCTTAGACTCTTTTTGTCTCCTAAATATTTGAAGTGGATGGTTCTCCTTGGGTCTTTCCTTTGCTGGCCCCAACTATAAACTTCAACTTTGGAGCCTTATGAGGAGTGGAAGTATCCTTTTTATTCTTTGTTATAATTTTTGACCTTCTAACAATGGGTCCAGCTATATCATCATCAGAACCAATAGAGAAATGCTTCAACTAGATTCCCTTGCTTGAAAGCCAAACAGTAGTATTCGCAAGAATACTCTAGAATTTATCTCTGATGAAGGTTGATTATTTTTGTGACCATTGAATGATTGGCAAGGGTGATGAAACTTTATTTTATACATAGGTAATGTCTAAGAAATTACCATCCTCTACAAGATCATCTAGGATATCTACAAAATTAAATTCTCGAATTTGGTCCACTATGAGCCGACAATAATCAAGCTTCTTAATACCATGCTCTTTTCTGCAATCAATCTAGATGTCTTCAATATGATGCACATAAACATATGATTTGTTCAATTTGTTACTCATTCCTCTATAGTCAAAATATCTCCTTGCTTTGAATAATTTCATGGTTACTCTCCTCATCTCTTCTTCCATTATCCTGGCCTTGAAGATTGAGATGATAGAGTACCTACCAATAGTCAAAGAGAACTTGAGACATGTTTATGTCATCTGGATGATGCCTCATGCACTGCCACCCTCTGATGTGCCAATCCCATCAAAATAATTTTATCTGATGAATACCTTGGGAGCATAAAAGGTTCACCATTGAAGCATCCTACACTGAGATAGGTAAAGATAGGAAATTGTAAGAACATACACTCATATTCATTCACAACTTCCCAAGCATGATCAAACACTCTTTTGTTGTATAAATCTTTGTCCACCATGCACATTTGATAACCAAAGAATGCATCATTCATTCTTCAAAAATGATTGAAAATATTCTTCAATACCAACTAGGAATAGTACTCATATACAACAAATTTCCTTTTGTCTCCCGATGTAGACAAACCTGGGAAATGCCTCATAGAAGTTGTTTGTTGGTGTAAATTATGTCTCAAAATTACACTTGACTTAATTTGACTTAGGATAATGCATTTCATAGTAGTTTGGATACGAGACACTTAAGGAAGTGTGCACATAGGGATGATGCATGTAGGAGAAATTCCACCTTTTGTGGTCTTATCTTTTTGTTACATTTCACCTTCAGTGGGTGATCCACCTCTTGTGGAATATTTAATTATTTCTCCTACCTACCCTCACCTACCTTTGTTTTTCATTGAGACACATGTCATGAATGTGTGCTCACATATCCATATGGCCTTGCCTTTATAAGTAGGCTCATCCTACATTGTATGAAATGATCTGATTGATCTTATTTTGCATCTTGATTAGAATACAGTTTATTCTTAGATCAAATCTATTGTCTCTCTTTTGTGCTATTCATTGTGCTCTAGATCTTGGCATAATTGACAAATTCTTACATGGTATCAGAGCCATTGGGGCTTCATTGAGTAGTCTTTGTTGAGACATTTTGGAGCATTGTTTTTTAAATTTGAAGATCTCCACATTTTGGGGGCATCCTACAGTAATGTTGACCTCACCATTGCGTCCAAGAGACCGTTTCCATGAATTTTGACTACAAAAATGTCTATATTCCTGATAAAATTATTTTTGTAGTAAATTTTTTTAGCCGAAAGGCCATTAGGCCCCCTCCCCAACAACAACTTGCAAATTTTTTATTTCTATCATTGTTTATTTTATACATATTTTCATCAAATTTAGATAAATTATAGACAAATATTATTGTTTGGGTAAAATATTATATAAGGTATCGGCCTATATTTGTCTTAGTGGTCATATTTCTTTGTGGCAGGGGTGTCCTTATTGTTTGCAGACTACTTGTTTTGGCTTTGAACCGGGAACCCATGATTAATTCCCCTTGTCTGAAATCCTTTGCAACTCTTACAGACGCCTTGGTGCCCAAATCTCATCTATACTTATTATGTGAGGTGGTCTCGTTTGGTCTACAGTCTTTGGCCATTTGTGCCTCTCAAGACTACTGAAATTCATCGTGGATTGGTGCGATTGAAGCTCAATCTTCATTGGATTAGATTTGTACCTATTTTCAGGCAATTTTGTGTTTGTTATAGTGAGATTGTATTGGAGGCTTTATTTTACAATCGCTCCCCTTGTTGTTTGCACAGGCCTGTGGTAGAGTCACATGGGGTCTATAAGGGACAACAATGATATATTGGAAAAACCACAAGCATATATTGGCAGGGGATCCTCATATGTAGTGGAAACTTGTATCATTCATACACTATTTCAACAACCATTAAGCACGATATCAGGCTCTTTATCCCAGACCTTGCCAGTTTGTCTTCTTTGTAAAGTTGCATTTATTAGTTATCAACTCATAATACTCATTGATTTGTCGATACATTCCTTTAACAGTTCGAGGGTACATGGCCAACACATTATTTTGTCGATCATGTTTTTAAAGAAGTGTTCGCATCTCATTTTCAATTGATCTTCAAATTTCATTGATCGGATGCTCGCATTGTTTCCAATATTATTTTGCCCTAGTTTAGGGGATGGACCATACATATTTTTCTTAAAAAAATGGAAGTCAAACTTTCTTAAAATTACAACATTTCATGGTCCACATACCATAATATTATAGATTTTTATGGAGTATGGGTTGTGGGTGAGGTCCCACGTGGCCCCCACAAATTTTACTTTGTTTTTAATAGAAAAATCTTTTTAAGAAAAAGAGATTTTGAAAATTTGAAATTCTAAAAAAAGAATTAAATAAAAATTAGATAATATTCCATGTACTACAGTATATTATCTGATGACATCATCAGGTCAACTTTCCTCTTTGCTAACCCCTCTCCATTGAGCTTTTAAATTTGAGAAGTGATTTTCAAATGGCGATATCTTGGACTCAGAACCTCATTCTTCAGTGCAATTTTTTTTATTTGGGGTATAATTTCGTTCTCTTTCTAGTGGTATAGGAGGTTTTCTATTTTTATGCATGAAGTTTTCAAAAAATGCAGATTTTCACCGTTGTAGCTGAGGAATCCCCATTTTCGCAACTTAAAGGCTTCGTTCAGGCTCATACAACCTCCTTTTCAGGTCCTATTTTTTTTTAAGTGCACTATTTTCATCTACTTTCACGTGGTGCTATCATATTTTCACCATTTTGAGTATAAATTGTACTTTCCATATTTGGTCATTTTTGGCCTATTTGGTACTTGTATTTTGCTTGAATCTCAGTCTAGATCACTTGCAGTATTTTTTTGAGTCTTTTATAGCCTATTTGAGGTAGTTGTAAAGTTGAAATCAAAAGTCCACTTTGCCATTTTCTGCAAGTGGCCCCTTGTACACGCCATAAGTATAAAGTGCCAAATCATCATTTGGGGCAAGGGGTTCTTTGTTTGAGTAAATTTGGGGGGGGTGTGTCTTGTATGATTGTTCCTCCTTCTATCTTGTTTTTTTTTTATTTTGGTGCAATGGGTTCTCCTAAATTTCCACTTTTAACTCCACATAATTATGCATCATGGAAAACAAAAGCATGGAGTAAGTAAATGGAAAAAGGACTCATTCATTATGTAAATGGAACAATAACAACAACACCTGATCCTAAGGCTGATCCTAATGCTCAAGTTGAATGTCTAACTAAAAAATCTATGGCACTTGGAACTTTGAGAAAGTATGTATCAGATGACCTCATTTTTCACATTGAGAAATGTACTATAGCTAAGGATGCTTGGGATATTTATGCCAAATTGTATGGTCAAGTTGATGAGATTAGGGGCTACAAGCTTGATGGTGAACTCACAAAATTGGATCCCAAGGATTTTGATACATTCCAATATTATGTCATAAAAGCAAATGAGATAAGAGAAAAGCTTAAGGATTGTGGCATTGAGAAAAAGGATGCTCAATTGGTTTACAACTTGTTGGACAAGCTTCCATCAGAGTATGCAGCCTTTGTTTATAGCTTTCACACCCATATATTGGCTCAAGCTGCCTCATACACTCCACCATCATTTGATGCATTCATGGAGATGTTAATACTTGAGCAATCTAAGCTGACCAAGATGGGGATTCTAAAATCTTCAAAGTCACAAGATTTTGTCGCTAATAAAGGGAATCAAAGAAATCAAGGAAAAGGCAAGAACCAAAAGCAATCTAAGTCAAAACCACCATATGATAGAGGACAATCATCCTCTCCACAACAAGGTGATTCTACATCCTCAACTAAGAGGGAATTATCATATAAGGACAATCTTGTTTGTGCATATTGTAAGAAGTCGGGACATGACGAACACCATTGTTACAAGAAGGATATTGATGAATTGAAACATCTTCTTGAGAAGAATAGAATCGGTTTGCCTTCTAGAATTCCTACTTCAACTTCTTCCAAATAAAAGGAATTTGATAAAGGAAAGGATCACACTTTTGGGGCAAATAAATGACAATCTCTTTGTGCTACTACAAGTCATGATTCAGGGAGATGGCTTCTAGATTCAGGAGCTACTCATCATATGGCATCTCCGTAGTCTATGTTCTCTTCATTTGAGCCTTGAAGCATGCCACCAATTTTCATGGGCAATCATACATATATGAAAGTGATTGGGAAAGGATCTATTACCATTGGGCATAACTCCTTTAATGATGTGTTGTGTGTACCTCATTTGACAAATAGTCTTCTTTCCATCTATCAAATCACTCATGGGGAAACAAGGAAAACTGTAGAGTTCACACCTAATTTGGTTGTCATTAGAAACTTGGAGATTGGAGCTATCATTGCAACTGTGGTAGTTTATCATGCATCTCAGTTGTACTCCTTTTCACATTTTTCTCCTTTTGATGATTGATTCTTCACATGATGATCACACTTCTTGTGTTGATTTAGATATCAAGGAGACCTTTGATTACTTGAACTTGAGTGTTCTCACATGTAAACCCATTCTTCAGACTAGCATTTCATATCCTTCTATTGATATCACATCGACTATTACACATGATGACGCAAATATTACTATAGTTAGGTCTCCTTGTGATTCAGTGCAACATGATATACCTTGTCTTTCAGATTCAGTTCCTTGGGATGACTACTTGACAAACATTGCACATTTGTTTATGGAGTCCTACATTGTATATTTGGGAGACACCATTGATGGCATTCATCTTCTCTTTGATGAAGATGATCCTTCTTTAGTTGTTGCAAGGGAACACTTTGACCCTCTTGTTCATTCTCTACATGATCATTCTTTTGAGGTTAATATGATTATGGAGTCTTATATACAACACTTGGATGAGGTCTCTTTATCCTTGGAGGAGACATGTGAGTCTTTGGATCATGTTTTACATTCATCTCCACTAGATCTTGGATTACCTTTTTCAGCAGTGTGGATCGGTACACCTGATTTGGGAGGGGCAACTTTTAGCATCGATGTGGGGACACTTGAGCAGTTTTCAAAGACTCCATACATCTTGAGTTTTTTTCCTACATCTTCCCTTCATGATTGGGGAGACTTCATGGATACACCTTTGGTTTTGTTTCTTCCTAAGGGGAGGGATGTTGTTTGACAATCATGGAGAAGATTTTTCATTCAGTTTTGAGCTTCTACCATTGGTGGAAATTCTACATTGAGGGGAGGGCTACTTGGTCTCTCTTCTTCTCTCTTATGGGGGGGACTTTTTCCTCAAATGGCTTTTTGTCCTTCTCATACTTCTTTGAGATTTCTTTTGTATATTTTCATCTCTCTCTTTTTTTCTTTTTTTTTTTGGGGGGGGGGGAGTTTTCCCACGTGGTTTTCTCCCTTTCTCTATTTGTGAGAGATTGCATTGCTTTAAATGCATTTACATTTATACAGGGTACCTAACATGGCCTAATAGTTGGGACCCATCTTGCATTGTTAGCTTAAGTCTACATTCCCCTAAGTTTCACTTAAGGGGGGGTGTTGGTGTAAGTTATGTCTCATAATTACACTTGACTTAATTTGACTTGGGACAATGCATTTCATAGTAGTTTGGATATGAGACAGTTAGGGAAGTGTGCACATAGGGATGATGCATGTAGGAGAAATTCCACCTTTTGTGGTCTTACCTTGTTGTTACATTCCACCTTCAATGGGTGATCTACCTCTTGTGGAATATTATATTATTTCTCCTACCTACCCTCGCCTACCCTTGTTTCTCATTGAGCCACATGTCATGATTGTGTGCTCACATATTCATATAGCATTTCCTTTATAAGAAGGTTCATCTTACATTGTATGAAGTGATATAATTAATCTTATTTTGCATCTTGATTAGAATGCAGTTTATTCTTATCAAATCTATTGTCTCGCTTTTGTGTTATTCATTGTTGCTTTAGATCTTGGCTATATTTGATAAATTCTTACACTGTTGTGTACACCAAATAATATATCATGTAGAAATTGAGAGTAGTTGGTAGTTTGGTGAGTTGCTCACACATGGCATCACTTATTTGCTTCCCCCTAAATATCTTCTCCTTGTTATGTCTGATGAGATGGATGTACTGATACATCCATTCATACACTTTTCTGAAGAGAGTAACCAAGCCATTTACCTCTTCAATAATATCACTCCTAGGAAAGTTATTTGATCACTTAGAAATTGTAGGTCTCGGGGTCTTTAACCATTTGTCATTCACATTCTTTCTACACTTATCTGAATTCCTATCATAGTAAGATTGTGCTAACTGCATGGTAATATCAAAGTATTTCTCAATGCTCAGACACTTGAATATAGTGTCAAAGAAGTCTTCATTAAGTATGATTAACTTTTTGCCACTAGTGTCCTTCACACTCCTGCTAACATGATCAAAATGATTCGCAATTGTAATGAAAAAATCAAGATCCTGAGTGAACATAAGGAATGTTGAAACTAGATGAATAACATTATTGATGGTGGGTTCCATCTTGTAGTATGAAGGTGGTTGCTCTATTCTCTTAAGAAAATCTGCTAGGTCAACATGACTATTTCAATGTCCCTTATGTGATCAATATTTTATGATATTGATGATGGTGGTAAGACCGGATGCGGATCTTGATTTTTGAACTTCATGACCTTCTTTCTTGGAGATGGTTTTGTCATCTATACTGGAATAACAATGTAGCATAGAGAAATCACCAACACTCTGATAAAAGCAAACATCAATTATCTTGATAATTTTAAAGCAAACAGGATCATGCATGGGCTACATTTGGTGTCACCAAGGTTATAAAAACCCTCATTATATCATGATAGTTCATGTATAAATGAGGCCTACAAACCTTATTTACACGTGTGTGCAATTGGTGTAATTCAGGTTTATAGGCCCGAATTACACTTATGGGAAAGTGTGGTTCAAAGGTGTAGTTCGAGTTTCTAGACTCGAACTACACTTGGTAATAAGGCTAGGAGTAGTTCAGACCATATGTGAGGAAATATGCAATCTTTGAGTACCACTCATCTGTCATGCTTACAAACAAGACTGTAGGAAAATTTTACAATTTTATTCTTCGCCTACATATGTTTCTTCTAGTTTATTATCAACGACCAATGGACATAAAACTTTCCATCAAACTAACTCTGTGGCTTAATTTCCATGTCATACTCTTGAATCTTAGCAATCCAATTACCTCTTTTGCTTCCAAACTCTTGTTGTGTTAGGATGGATTTGACTGTTGAACTAGGGACCAATGCAATGACATGTGAATTAAGTATGTAAAATTTGAAATACTTGAATACTTTCACAACATAAACATGCTTTTCCATTGGTGAGTACTTGAGTTAATGAAATTTCAAAGGATAGCTCATGAAAGGTATAGAAGATTCAATCCCCTCATTTTTTCATTGCACTTGGATAGTAGATAGGGTATGTTCTTAGGCATAATCATACATAATAAAGTCTTTTATGTAGTATGGACAAACTAAGATAGAATCACAAGCAATAACCTCTTTTATCTCATTTAAATCAACTTCACCTTATACACTCCAATGGAAAGTTGATTTCCCTTTCATCATATCCACAATGTGGCATTCTTCTCTGCAAAATATGGAACAAACCTTTGCAAGAAGTTTACCTTCCTAAAGAAAGAATGAACAGTTGTCTTACTTGAAGGTAAAGTAAGACTTTGAATAGACTTGACCCACTCAAGATCAATATTGATACCTTCCTTAAACACTATGTGTCCAAGGAGCTTACCTTAGGTAACCCCAAAAATTGACTTCTTGGGATTAAGGAAAATTCCTTGTTGTCGGCACCTTTCTAAGACTTGTTTTAATTGATAATAATGATCTTGACATTTCTTAGAAAAGATTGTCAAATCATTAAGGTAGACCATAATGAACTTACCCAAAATATTATGAAAAGCTAAGTCTATTGCTCTTTGAAATGCGGCACTATGCATTTATCAACCCAAAAGGAATTTTGTGATATGCAAATGTCCCATGGAGTAGTCAAAGTAGTTTTGTGTTTATCTTCTTCACTCACTTCCACTAGATTGTAACCTGAAAATCCATCTAGAATAGACAACATTTGTGAACCTGTAATTGTTTATAGAACTTGGTCCATTACTGATAGTGGGTAATTATCCTTTAGTTGTTATGGATTCAAATTTTGAAAATCCACACAAATGTGGATTTCCCCATTCTTCTTATTAACTGGAACAATGTTAGCTATCCAAGTTAAATGATGGATAGGAAAAATCATTCTTGCATTAAACATCTTTTAGATTTCGGAAAGAATGATACCTAAGATCTTTGGATTGTACTACCTCTATTTATGCTTGTAAGGCATAGTACCTAACTTAAGTGGAATTTCATGCTAGACCTCTTTTGGGTGAAGACACTTAAAATCATCATAAGAATAGTCAAGCACATCCATGTACTACCACAAAAGTTTTGTAAACTTTTTCTTTTCATCCATTGTGCAAGACTTACCAATATTTAACATTTTTAGATCCTCTTCTATTCGTAAATTAACTTGTTCAATTTCCATGGTTGAATTAGATACAAATTGTTCTTGCCTTTTGACATAGTAATCATGCTTATCAAAAAAAAATCAAGTGAGACCAACCCTTTGGGAATTTTATTTCCTTTCAACTACAATATTTCCTCACAGTTTGTTGATCCATCTTAGAGGTTGATTCTCGAGGAGAATAATTTCTCCATTCAAATTGCAAATCATTGAAATTCTCTGTCGTTTCCAAAAAAGTTAATAATTTTGTGATCATCATTGAAGACTTGCCAATGATTAGAATTATCAGGAGCACTAGGTTGGAAAACCAACTCAATAGTATACTTATCTCCATGGAAATCTTTATGAGGAATCAATAGTATGGTTGATATTGCCAAAGAATTGGCCCTATCATTGTATTCCCTAGGGACTACCGATATGTCAAATGCATCAAACTCTTCAATGCAATCCCAAACAAGATTTCAACAATGCCTCAACCTTTCATTCTTTTTCTAGTATAGATTTCTCACCTAATAAACAATAAGTTTAGCTTCACCTTAAGCATGAAGATTCTTAATTCCTTTATTTTGTGCAACATCCATTCCTAATAATAAGGACTCATATTTAGTAGTATTGTTAGTATTGTCAAATTGCAATTTGAGAGAAAAGGAAAAAAAAATTCCTTCAAGGGATATAAGGAATATCCCTATTCTAGATCTGGAAGAAGAAAAATTGCTCCAGAGTCCAAACATCATCTGAATTACCAACACTAACACTTTCAAAATCTAAAAATCCTTCAATCAAAGTGGAGGATTCATCAATATCAGTCCCTTGATCTTCACTTGTATCATTGTCTGAAGATTCAAAAACTTCATCAGTGTGCAAAACATATGTACCCATTTTGGAAGACTCAAAAAGTATTTGTGCTTTTGGATCATCGAACTTTGTCACTAAAAACTTAGCTTCCCTTTCAGGGAGTAGTTTCTACATAATACCCTTAATAGGTTTTTTGACTTTTGACTAATCCATGTTGATTCACCACCAACATCCTTACAAAAATTGTATCCCAATAAAATTCTATATGAAGTTGGAACATTAGCTACAAGAACTACCATGTTAATCTTCTTGTTTAAAAAAACATTGAAAGCAAAATGAGTATATTTGATTTTTCCTATGAGAGGCACTTGTTTGTTTTCCATAAAGAAAAAATTACCAAAGGTCTTCGTCAAAGACAAACCCAAAGCATTAGACACTTTGGTTGGTATTACATTATCAGAGGCACTAGAATAATGACACAGTTACTTAATTTATAACCATTGATTAATAAGGAAATATAGAAGGTATCTATTTTCCCAAATGAAGGAATAGCAACAAGTTTATTTTTCTAAGGCTTTTAATTAGAAAGAACTGGTGTACTTTGAGAAGTATTTTGACCAGGGTGAGAATCATTTTCCTTAACAAACTTAACAAGTTTGTCAAATTTATCAAGATTAGCTTTGAGATATTTGACTTCAGACATTTGTATCTTTGTCTTCTTTGCATGATCTATGATATCAAATGTCTAGTAAGGGTTCACCAAAGAAGATGGAGGATTTTAATTTTGAGGTTTGGGATGAGATGCACTTGGTCTAGGTACAAAATAAAAAGTAGGAGAATTTGGTATACTTGTTTATTTCTCATGGTATCCTTTGGTAGAATAGGTAAAGGAGTTCCCCTCTAGCAATCATGACTAATAAATAAGAGTTATCCTTCACCTTTTCCCCATCATCATTTTGATGATCAAACTAATTTTGTGAACATGTTAAAATAGTGTAAGCCTCACCATGAGCCTCTTCTTCTCATTTAACAACTTCTTCATAATGCACAAACCAAATTTAGAGTTGCCAACTGTATTTTCTTCCTCCTCTTCAAAGAGATTAGCACCATATTCCAATTGATAATCTAATTGCGAAAGATAATTTTGTTTAGCTTCATAGTACCCTCCACCATTGCATTTGAAGGTGGTGCCTCAAGTGCAAGCCTTTCTAGAGGTGGGGGGGAGTTTATTTTGATTCCTTACTACATAATTAGAAGAATTATTTGGATAATCTTTCCTTGGAATATCTTTGTAAGGAGTAAAATACGAACCTTGAGATATTTGCTTCTTCATAGCCAACAATTCATTAGCTAACTTCTATACCATAGGACTTGTGGTGTTTGTTAAATATGATTACAAAGAAGAGTTTCCTTTGGGCCTATTTAGATCCTTTCTTATTTTTCCAATGAGGATCAAATAATATTCAACTTTAGTTGCTAAATCTTGAGAAAATGCAAGATCTATCGAGGCTGCTCTTCTTAAAATAAAACTCACCTCGATCAACTATGTGTTGATAAAGAAACACTTCAAATTTTAAGTCGTAGGCTGAGAAAAAATTGGAATTTAATTTGCCAATTGATTAAACTTGGCCACAAACTCATGCATGGGTTCATGTGGTTCTTTCTTCATCTAAGTGAATTGAGCCAACAAGGCACGGGCATATTCAATAGGCTTAAACCTTTCCTCAAATTTGGTCTTTAGTGTTGTCCAATTGGTGATAGTTTGAGGTGCAAGGTGATAAAACCAAATAGAAGCTACGCCTTGGAGAATTTTGATAAACAACCTTACAGAGATATCTTCATGCTCTACACTAAGAATTCCACATGCAATACATAAAGTAACAATATGCTCACACTGATGTTGTTTACCATCTCCATGGAACTTAAGAATGTTCTTTCATGAGCCACAAGAAAGTTCATGCAAAGGTGGTGTCAAATTCAAAGGACCAAAAGCATTTCCCCAAGGACCTTGAGCATCCATTCTATCTAGATTGAATGGAGGAATATAACAAACCTTTGAACTTGTGGGATGACCACTAGCCTATGATACTAAAAGATTCACTTGGTATAGGAGACCTTGTGTTAGTAGGAGGAGAACTCCTTGTATGTTGAAGAGGTGACCTTGTTAATGGAGGAAGAAGATAAAAGTTATGCTTTTGTAACAATTCAAAAGTAGGAAAAACCCTACGAAATAAAAACTGGAACAAAACAAGAGTTAAATAAATGGGTAATGTGTTGTTTGGATTTTGAAACCCAAACAACACAAGGGTTTATAAAATAAAATGTAGTTCAAAGTTTGAAATTCAAACTGTATCTGTGAATGGATATATTTTACATGATGGGGTTCTTTTAGGAGTAGCACAGAGAGAAAATCCCATTATGGTTGTGAAACACAAGGACAACAAAAACCCTAAATAAAAGCAAGAAGAAATAATGCAAAGAAAGAAGGAAATAAAACAAAGAGCAAAAACAAAAAGAGAAAAAGAGGAAGTGCCTAAAAAATACATGGATGAGAGAAGAGAAAAAATACAAACCAGAGCATAATGGATAATGTAAGAGAGTCACAGGTAGACAAAATACTTGAACAAACAAAAAGTATAATGAAAAAATGAGTTAAAAACAAGTTTTAAAACAAACTTAACATGACACCTAAGGTACATGATGCAGAGAATCCTGGAAAACCAATCACAACTCTAGGATCATGATGTTCCATCCATATTTTAATCATGAGAACAACTCATTAGAGGCATATTTCATCATACTTCAACAATCAATCAATCAAGAAAACATAAACTTAATATAGGTATCAAACTTGCCAACTTGTTGTCCCCTTAGATAGACCTGTACACAGAGGTCTATAACTCTCTAACCAAAGAAAAAAACCTCCAGCCCTTCGGTCAGACCTTGAATAAATGGATTACAAACAACATATCCAAAAAATATTCACATCCAACAATTTGATTAAACGTTATGGCCGCTGCATTGAGACCCATTTTTGTTGTCCCCAAACAAAGCATGTGCATGCCCAGTCCGCCTAGGGCATCAAATATCTTTCAAAAAACAAACCCAAATGATCCAAAAACAATTTAAAATGAACCCCTTATGGATTTAATTTCATAATATGTAATCCATTAAATTTTCAAATGGTTTAATCATTATATAAAGACAAATCATTGCCTGCAACTCCATTGAAGACAATTTAAAACCAATTTTCACCAAAATCTTCATAACTTCCACAAATATAAACAAAAACGTCTCAGACCAAAAGGAAAAGAAAGAGTATTCACATATATTTCCAATAAATCTATTTATAGGTCATAATTATTCCATATGAGTCCATACCATATGCCGCAATATGACTATTCTCAGGAAACCTCAAATTTGCAATCAACAACTTTCACCAAAAATTCTATAACTTATTCATTTCTAAAGATAATCACTCCAAACCAAACTGAAAAGAAATTTAATTCACATATCTAACTATCCATTATATATATAAAAATGTTTTTAGGCCATACATGGTCTTACAAGGCCTAGAACCAACATAAAAAACTGGAAAGCCAATCAAAATGACAATAGTAGAATGCACCAAAATGTATCAAAATATTCTCCTTTCTTCCCTTTCTTCCCTTTCTGATTTGGAACGACCATAAAATGCCTTTTTATAGCCTCTTGGTCAGTTTTGACCTTACAACTACCTCTCATAACCAACTTTTAACCCCTTTTGCAACTTTTGTTGCATTTTTGCAACTTTGATTGACAACATTTTGTTGTCAAGTTGACAAATTTTACACTTTTGCACAAATGACTTCATGGATTTATGAAAAACTTCAATACATGTCCAAATAACCATTTAACAATCTTATACATTCTTATTACCATTTCAAGGGTCATTTCACAGTTTTTAACCCATTTGACCAATTAGGACCTTAACTAGGACAATTTGACAACTTTTTACACATGGCTCTAATTAGCCTTACATATTGATTCACCATGAACATAAAAACTCAAATGTTATTGAATTTACTCATGAATTGTATTTTATCTTCTTGTATCCTCTTGGTGCTTAGGTACTCCTGCACCAGTACACTAATTGCCACGTGCGTGGGGCTCAACGGTGTACTTAAGGTTTTAGAACCCAAAGTGCATTGTGCAAAAAAGAAAAGATTTAGTGGAGAAACTATCTGATACTACACCACCAACCATAAAACAAATGTAACTATGCCAAAATTCATCAACACTGCATTACACAAAAGCAACTATCTTCTAAAACAAACTTTGACAAATTTGAAAATACAAACAAGAGATTCATTCAAAGTAACTTCTCAACGAATCAAATGACATGCAAGAGAAATTGAAAATTGCCTCAATTAATGTACTTAGAGGACGTGGATTATGAAACATACAAGTTTCATAGGGGTTATCCCACTATTTGAGCAAGCTGAAATTGAGGATAACTGATAGAAGATGTCCTGGAAAAAAAACCAAAGACAAGAGAAAGGATTGCAAAAATCTTTAAGTAGAAGTGGTATCCTTAAAATGGAATTTGGATAGAACAAACTATCAGTTGAGGAAAAAACTTAATGTTTTAAAGTATTAATATTCTATATGAGAATATTTGCAATCAGAGGACACCGCATATCAAGATCAACATTAGTTTTAATGAAAAATAGATGAGTAAATTTACTAAAGATATCGTGAAGAAAAGTATAGAAGATCCAGATGAGTAGGGCTCCAAAAAATCAAGATCTGATATGCTCAAGGCGACTAGTGACAACAAGGAAGAAGATGAAGGGTACATTCATGTTCAAAGATAGAGAATATCATAAATAAAAAATCTAAATAGACATGCATACAACAACAAGTTCAATCAGTCTTTTTTAGTTATTGTTTCAATTGTAATCATTATGGACATAAGGAAATGGACTATATAAGGTTTCTTAAAATGAAGAATAACTTTGTAAGCATAAATGCTTTTTCTCCTTTAGTTGATTTGAATGTCATGTGTTACAAGTGCAATAATTTTAGACATGTTGCAAGACATTTTAAAAGTAATTTTGAGAATAATCCTAAACCATATAGAAAGAAAATAATCTTTATTGAATGTATAATGCAATAATGAGTGCAATGGGATAGTGAGATAGGAGCAACATGTTGAATTAGGAAGGGTTCGAGCGTGCGAGGAGGGTTTTCTTGCAAGATCCATTAAGGAGGCTAGTGACCTCCTCCACCTAGGTCTTGCGTCTTTCTCCCCATAAGTGTCCCAATCCCTTGATGATTGTGCTCCTTTGTGTGATCATTTATTGTTCCTAGTTGTTCATTTATGTGAATCATCTATGACGATGGCCCTGGTAACAACCAGGCTGGCGGTGTATCGTTTGTCCAATGGATAGGAATCCATCTTGAAAAGATGAAGCTCTAAATGTTGATAACATAGTTACTAAATCTTTCAAAGATGTATTGGTTGATAAACCTAAGGCTTTGCCAAAAGGTGTTGGTTTTGTTGCTAATTTTGTATGATGCAGAAGAAAATGGAAGTGCATAAGGACAATGAGGCAAGACTCGCGATCATAACCCTAACAAACTTACCCTCTCTCCTACTTCTAAAATGGTTGAAATTATTAATCAAGAGAAGAAATAGACTAAAAGAAATTACAATTTTCTTAGTTGTTTTAGATTCATCTAAAGTGTTGGCTAGGAAATTCCTAGATGCTTGGTTTAGAAATGTTTGGATAAACAAAATGAGTATTTAGATATCTTTATCTCGTATAATTCAAGAAAGGTTTTTCTTGATCTTTTTCAAAAATAACAGTATGCAAATCTTTGTTACTGATAAACAATATTGGAATATCACTGACTGCATTCTTAAGGCCCTTAAATCAATGCCTAACATCATGAGTTGGACTTATCGTGCCCTAGATGGATTGTTGTCAAGAATGTTTTGAATTTTCTATGGAATTTATTACCTTAAATGCTTGCTTCTTTTGGGAAAAAAATTAGACAAGATGAGGCAAGGGTTACTATTTTTCACTTAGTGCACTAGAGTTTTGATATCTCTTAACCTAGGTATTGAGATCCCTCAATCTATAAAAATAAACATCAATAATGAAATCTTTACATGTAATATTGATGTGCTTGGAGGTATCAATGCTTGTTATCTTTGTAGGAAGGAAAGGCACATTCAAAGAAATTTCTTAATTATTTCTAATGAACCTAGTAATAACAATACCAAACCTAAGTAGGTGGTATCCAAAGGTCCTTCTTTGGTTGGCAATGCTAACATGACCGTGGCTTCAATACATTATTCTAACCCATATAGTATGAGAAATAAGCATATCATGGATAATGTACCTAAAGGGAATGAGGATGGTATTATAGCTAACCTTAACTTCTTAAGAAGTGCCATTTGTCGAGCCTTGAAGGACCTAGTAGAGATAGTAGATCCTAATAAAGGCCCTAATTGCATCCCCTCTCCTTTACAATCCCTAGAAGTGAGCAAGTTAAATTTTGACCCTCTTCCCTACTCAACTATCTCTAAGTCTCTCTCCTAGATTTGAGAACCCTTGAAAGGCAAAAATAGGATGTAATGACAGTTCCAAACATAATAGGCTGAAGAAGAAAAATGCAAAACAAATTATTTTGGACAAGATTAAAAATAATATTAAGTGTAAGAAGGCTTATATGGAAGATGAAATGGTGCCTTGTGCACCAATTTATTGTAATGATTGTAATAATTAGATGTTGAATACCATAGAGGGTCAGACCTTTGAATTGGGTTCTATGGTTAAATCCATTATCCTTGAACTAGAAAGTAAGAGCCACTCTAGTTTGGGTGTGCAAAGATCTAGCAGTCTTTCATCCTCTAAGGCACCATTTACCCTAGATTTGTCCAATAGGTTTAGTATCCTCTTGAACCAAGTGGCTAACAATACCATTAATAGGGAGGCTGATTCCCTTCTATTGGGCAAAGATCTGAGGCACCTTGTACCAAGGAGGATGAGCAGACTAATGAGACTATGCAAACACCAAATATTTTGTCTCTATAATATTCTGATTTGAGAAATGGAGTATGTGATAAGACATGTAGTTGATACTATGGAGAAACCACTCAAAGAAAATTCGGTGATGGCTTGTAGATAAACTCCAATTGCCAGAGTGAGGACCCTAGTAGTCCTGACTGGCAAGTTTTGGTTCCACATAATAGCCCCCCTAGCTTAAAGCCTAATAGGCGATCTATTGTGAGTCTTGTTGGGACAACTATAGATGACCCTAACTTGGTAGTCATTAAGAGGAAGAAGGATTCCAAACCGAAAGATGAATCCAATGACAGATTGATGCCAGCAGGGTATGGATTTGTCAAAGTAGTTAATCATAAAAGAAAGATAGAGGATAAACTATTGAAATGATTTGAAGGCTTTGGGAAGTCAATGGAAACTTATTAATAAAGTTAATTATGAGTATGAATTGTGTATATTGGAATCCCGGGATAGGAAATATGTAGTTAAAAGTTTCCTTAATTTTGTCAAAAATAAAGATGTAGTCTTTCTTCAAGTAGTCAAGGCCACACAACTCACTCTTGATGTCAATCTAAAATGTATATGAAAGGATTCCACACAATTCATCACTAAGCATGATAAAGGAAAAGGTGGAGCAATCATTCTTTTGTCCAATAAATGAATCAACTATGTTATTAAAAATGGATCCTCTTTATGCAAAAGGGTAGCATGGATTATCATTAAAAATGATGATGTTAAAATGGTATTGTGCTCTGTCTATGCCCCCAATGATTACAAAAACATAATAGAACTTGTGGAAATAGATGTATACCTTGCCTGATGTACATTGGGTGGTAGGTATGAATTTTAACATGATAGAGAACCAAGATGACAAATATGGGGGCAACAAATTTGAATGGAGAGTAACGAGGAACACTAATCGTCTAAGTTGAAAAATAAGTTAAAGGTATTTGATCCATTAGTAGGGAAGAAACAAGATACAAGAACATTTGATTCACATGGTGCAACTTTCAGCAAGGTAGGATTGTAGAATTGATAGATTATATGTAGATAGAGACATGTTTAAATTCAACAAGGATGAGAATGGGTTTAACATCAAATTCCACCCATATACTCTTTTTGATCACCATCCTATTCAAGATAAAATTGTTTTCAAAGATGACATGAGAGCTATACAAAGTACATACTACAACTTTTTGCTCAATACTAGTTTGTTAAATTATGAAACTACAATTGTGCCATATATATGATTAGACAGTTAAATAAATGGGGTATGAAGGATAGGTCGCCAATAGAAAGATGGGATCAAAACATTGCTAGTTGGAAAATTATTTTCTAGACTATCCGGAAGTAGAAAGAAAAAGATGCTAGGATGACTGAGGAGTTATTGGTTGCAAAAGCTCAGTTATAGAACAATCCCCAACGAAAGGAATTCAATGAAAAAATAACTATCATAATAATACCTTGAGAAGAGTAAATTCAAGGACTAAGGACTAGATCCAAAGTTGTTTGGATGTAGTATGGGGATAAGAGATCAATTTTTTTTCAATATGTTAAGACATAAATAGTTCAAATAGAAAACAATAAAATTTGGGAGGATGGAAGAGCTATACTTTATCATAGAGACATCAAAATGGAATTCTACCAATTCTATAAAGGATTATTCACTTCAAAAGTAAACAATAATAAATATCCAGACGCTAGGAAAAAATGTAAGAGACTTATCCCTAAGAAAATATCTAGGGACAACAAACATGTAGATTGCAAAAAGAAATCACTATAGAAGAAGTTCGACGGGAAATCAGTGCCCTAAGAAATAACAAATCTCTAGGGCCTAATGGGATACCCATTGAATTCTACAAATATAACAATAATTGGATAGGTGATGATTTGATACAAGTATATAAGGAAGCAATTGGAAAAGACTCTCTTGGTTCAAAAACTAATGGAGGAGTAATTAAACTTCTCCCAAAGGATGGAGATAGGACTTTAATCAAGAACTACAGACCAATCACTCTCCTAAATGTCTCCTATAAGATCCTAGCTAAGATCATTTCATTGAGGCTAGTGGATATTTTACCCAAATTTGTGAGCAATACTCAAACTGGTTTTATTAAAGGGAGATACGTCTAGGAAATCTTATTGAAAAGTTGGGAAGCTATGAACTAGGCTAATTAAACCAATCAAAATACTGCTATGTTCCTTTTGGACTTTGAGAAATCCTATTATAGAGTTGAATG
Organism: Cryptomeria japonica; assembly: GCF_030272615.1. Lineage (NCBI taxonomy): Eukaryota > Viridiplantae > Streptophyta > Pinopsida > Cupressales > Cupressaceae > Cryptomeria > Cryptomeria japonica. The sequence goes on along the minus strand of NC_081409.1, from coordinate 414,567,125 downwards.
GCCTTTTTTATTGATGATGCTAGAAGAATTTGAGTTTCCTACTTCATTTTTCCATATGGTATAAATATTAATGGAGGCAACTACTCAGGCAGATGTTAATGGCTCACTAACTAAGAGGTTTCCTTTGGAGAGATCAATCAGGTAGGGTTTCTCATTAACCCCTACATTATTTGTCATTGCTTTTGATGTTCTTTATTATTTACTTAGAGAGTCCTCTATATCTCTTAAGGTAAGTGGAATCACCCTACCAAACAACGAGGACTTCTTAAATATCCAATTTGCGAATGACACTGCACTATTTATTGTAATGGAAGAAATTTATATATAGTTTCTTTTATGAAGAAGCTTGATATATTTTGTGATGCTTCTAGTGCTAAAATTTCTATCTCCAAATCTATTATGTTGGGGTGGGTGAAACATCCCCCTTCTTGGTTTGATAAATATGGCTTTCAATGGGGTTGACCCTATGAACACGTGAGATACATGGGTCTCTCCTTTGCTATCAACCCATGTCTAAAAGATATGTGGTTGTGGATAAAAGGCAAAATTGATAGTAAGCTTAATAGGTGGAACAAACAATTCATCTCCCTTGTAAGCAAACTTCAAGTTTGCTAGAAAATCCTTTCTTCCTATAGTATCTACTACTCTTTAGCTTGGTTGTTTAGTAGTTACCAAAACAATGATATCCAAAAGCATATTATAATATTTTTGTGGTCTATGGAAAAGGGAATAAGAAAACACATTCAATAAAGTGGCAATGGTGTTGTTTAGACAAGAAGAGAGGGGGTATGAGCCTAAAATACCTCAAGCTTCAAAGTGTTTCCCTCACAACAAATGAATCTTCAAAACAATACAAAGTAGAGTGCGACTTTCTGCTCAATACTAGTTTGTTAAAAGACGAAGACTGAAACTATGCCACATACATGATTAGATAATTAAATAAATGGTGTATGAAGGATAGGTCACCAATAGAAAGATGAGAGCAAAACATTACTAGTTGGAAATTTATTTTCCAAACTATTGGAAAGAAGAAAGAAAGAAATGTTAGGGTCGAGGATCAGTTGAACAAGGAGTTGTTAGTTGCAACCCCCAACAGAAGGAATTCAATGACAAATTAACTATGATAAGAATAATTTCTAAGAAGAGTACAGTCTAGAAGAATTCAAGGAAGTTAAGGACTAGATCTAGAGCCATTTGGATGTAGTATAAGGGATGAAAATTCTTTTTCAATATATTAAGATAGAAAGAGTTCAAAGAAAGAATATATAAAATTTGGGAGGATAATATTTTGCTCTCAAAGCTTCATCATAAGATTCATTCGATTTGGTATGGTACGCTTTACTTTCAGGTTCTTTCTTTGAGATCTTTCATTGTTATCTTTGATTTTGAGGATGCTAAGCAGCAGGCTCTGGTAAATCCATTCTTTTGGTTTGGTCATAATTTAATATTTGTTGAAAACCGGAAACCTCTTTTTTCTGCTTCTCAGGATATTGTTAAAACTATCCCTACTTGGTTTTTGCTACCTGGCCTTCCGTATGAATTTTCTGACCCTAATATCTTACAAAGAATTGGGGATTCCTTTGGAAGGTTTATTCATTCACATTTGGTATTTGAGGATGGGGTTTTTAGGGTTAAGATTTGTGTGTTACTTATTTCATCCTCTGTGGTTTCTTGCAATTGTAATTTAAAATATATTGATGGGATTTGGCGGCAGAGCATCGTTCGTGATTCTGAATGGTTTGTTAAGTCTTATGTGGTTATGGATTCTTCATTATTTACTACCCTTAAAGGATTTTCATTTGGTGATAAGGTAGTTCGGCCCTCAAAGTCTGCTAATTTAAATGTTGATAACCTAGATTCTTCTGTTGGACATGAAAATCAAAGGCACGTTGTTTCTCACCCTGTGAATCTGTCAAAGTCAAATATTCATATAGGGGTTTCTAATGTTGTCCCTCTTGGGGATGTATATGTCCCTATGGAAGATGTGTCGAAAGATAAGGGTTTTATGGGAATAGATTCTCCTGTAGGGCTTCATAATGAGGGGGGTTTGGTTATGAATTCTGCTAAATCTATTCAAGGGCTTGAGGATGGATTGCCTCAGGGGGAGTCACACCCTTTGGTTCATGGGTTTGAGTCACCTTCTTTCATTCCTGATGAGGGTTTAATTTCTCAAGTCCAGAGGCTGGTTTCTGAACATAATATTACTTTGAATAATGATGTTACTGATAAGGTGGTTGATGCGATTGATCAAGAATTGGTTAATTTGAATTCCTCCTTAGTTATCCCTCTGACTTGTAATCCTTTTGAAATTCTATCTCCAGATAAAGCCTTGGATTGTGAGAATGCTTTGTGTGTGGTCAACAAAGTTGATTTTGATCCTGCAATTAACAAACCTTTGGTTCAAATTCCTTTATCTCCCTCCTCCCCATTACCTTCTCCTGCGAAGTGAGGTAGGAAGCCAAAGGCGTTTTATATGTAGTTGGAAATAGATGATGGCATTCAATCTAGGCTTTTGAGTCTGGACTCTAGTTTTGTGAAAAGGAAAACAAATTTTAGTCCTCCTTTTACAAGGTCGGTTGCTTCCAAATGTAGTCTTCAAGCATCTTTTGGGGTGGACATAGTTGGTTTTGGTGATTCTATTGAAAAGAGGGGAGAGAATGTCTCCCCTCAAGGACAATGAAGGTCATTTCTTGGAATCTTAGGGGTTTAAACGCCCCTAACAAGAGACGCTTGATTAAGTCATTGTTGGACTTAATGAAGTGTGATGTGCTTATATTGCAAGACACTAAATTAAGTATGCAGGGTGCTGAATTTTTGTTTCCTCATTGGAAAAATTGGAAATTTTGTGTTTCCCCCTCTGTGGGGGCTTCTGAAGGTTTAGCTTTTCTTTGGAATGATGTTTGTACTGAATTTTCTTTGGTTGTCTCTGCTCCTTTCTGGATGTTGGTGTGGCAAAAAGAAGGGTTTCTAATACTAAATTCTAGTTATTTAATGTTTATGGTCCAATGTCTATCTTGGGGAAAAGAGCTCTCTGGGATTCTTTAACTGTTGCTTCTTCCCCCCTTTGGGGACAGTTTGTGATTTTGGGTGGAGATTTTAATGCTATTTCTTGTGAGGATGATAAAATAGGGGGTATTTTACCGAATAAACGTGTTGTGGTTGATTTTACTACTTTCATTCAGAAGAATAGTTTGTTGGATTGTAAAACTTTGAATGGTCCTTTTACTTGGACAAATATGAGGAAAGATTTTTCATAGATTGTTGAAAGACTTTATCGATTTTTTATTTCTGATAATTGGATCTCTTCAGATGTGGATGTTGTTGCTATGGTTTTGCCCAATTCAGGCTTTGATCATTTTCCAATCATGTTGTCTATTTTGGATGATAGGGCTCCTGGGAAATCTTCCTTTAAACTTGAGCCTATGTGGTTTAGAGATCCTTCTTTTATGATGCTCTTGGAATCGTGGTGGGCCTCGACCCCTTTTATGTCTGGAACTAGAATATTTCGCTTTGTCAAAAAACTTTCCTTTATTAAAGAAAAGATTAAGTCCTGGAATGTCTTGCATTTTGAAAACATTTTTCTGAGAAATATAGAATCCAAGAAGAGCTTGAAGCTTTAAATTCTGTGATTATGAATATTGGGATGGATTCTGCTGCCTTTGCTAAGCATAAATTGTTAAATTCCCAGCTTGAGGAAGTTCTTTCTTGTGAGGAAATCTATTGGTGGCAAAAATCTAGGGATCAATGGCTCGTTGAAGGAGATAGGAACACTAATTTTTTTTATTCATCCACTAAAATAAACATCAAAGGAGTAGGGTTTCTTGTATTCAAAACTCAGATGGGGTATTTCTTTTTGAGGAGAAAGATATTGCTGCTAAGGCTGTCAGGTTTTTTAAATCCCTATTGACTGAGGAAACTTTTGTTTTTGATGATAGCTTTGCTTTGGCTATCCCTCAACTTATTTCTACTTAAGATAATAAGATGCTAATGGCTCCTTTTTCCATTCATGAAGTGAGGGAGGTTGTCTTCTTTATGGCACCTGACAAGGCTCCTGGGCCGAATGGTTTTACTACTCTATTTTTTCAAAAGTGTTGGTCTTTTCTTGGGGAGGAGCTCCTTCTTGTCTTAGAGGAGGCTAGGTGTAACAAATCCATTCTGAAAGAGTTAAACACAACCCTTATTGCCATCATTCCAAAAATAGAGAATCCTAAATCCTTGTTGATTTTTGACCAATTGTGTTACGCAATACATTATATAAGATTATAACTAAGGCAATCTTTGTGCGGCTTGCCAAGCTTATTCCCAAGATTGTTTCAGGTGATCAGGGTGGTTTTGTTTCAGGTAGGGAGACAACTAAAGGAGCCACTGTGGCCCATGATACTTTGCATTCTATTTCTCATCTTTCTATTCCTGCTATGATTCTTAAATTAGATATGATGAAAGCTTGTGATAGGGTTAGCTGGCAGGCTCTCTCATCTGTTCTTAAAAAGTTTGGGTTTGGGGTCAAGTGGATGAGATGGATTCATGCATGTATTTCTACTGCTAGATTTTATGTGATATGGCTCCCCGTGTGGTTTTTTTGCTTCTTCCAGAGGCCTTAGGCAAGGTGACCCTTTGTCTCCTCTCTTGTTTATTATCTTGGCTGAGTCTTTTAGCAGAGCTATATTGGTTGCTAGGGAGAGTGGTCTTTGGAAGGGTATTAGTATTCCAAATATGGTTGTTAGACACTATCATTGCCTTTTTGTTGATGATACTTTACTATTTGGTTGTGCCACTATGAATGAGGCAAAAGTTATTAATAGGATTATAAGAGATTATTCTGCTTTCTCTGGTCAGAAGGTGAATAGTGCTAAATATAAGATTTTTTTTTCTTAATGTGTCTCCCTTGGTACAATAAAGGTTGATTAACTTTTGGGGTTTTACTGTTGGTTAGTTTCCTTGTAGGTATTTAGGGATTCCTTTTTTAACTGGATCTGAGAAACATAACTTTTGGGAAAGAATCTCTGCTTCTATTTCATCAAGGATTCTCTCTTGGACTCATAAATGGCTTACCTTTCCAGGGAAGATAGTGCTTATTAAGGTTGTTTTAAATGCAGTACCTATTTATTTGATGTCCATTTTAAAGGCTCCCAAGAAATCAATTACTAATTTGCAGTCAACTCTCAGGTCTTTTTTGTGGAATGATAATGTGAACAATAAGGCTCGAATTCCTCTGCAAGCTTGGGATAAGGTTTTCTCTCTAAAGGATAGGAGTGGTACAGGGATTAGGGATTTAAGTAAGCATAATTTGGCTTTAGGTGCTAAGTTAGTGTGGAAATTATATAAGCAACCCTCTTCTAAGTGGGCATCTATTTTATTTGTAGAGCACTTAAGAGATTGTCCCAGGGAGGCTATTTTTACTGCCTCCTCACTTCCTAAGGGCTTTGCAATTTGGAATTTCATGTCTGAATGTAGATCTTTAATTCTTCTTGGTTTATCTTGGCTTGTGCATAATGGTCGGAAAGCTAGATTTTGGGAGGAAGTTTGGAATGGTTTTTATGCTCTGACTAGTCTTTGAGATTGGTCGTCTCTTATGTCTCATTTGAAATCTTCCTGGGGACTTTTTGTGGCTGATTATTTTTATGTGGACTTCTCTAGTTCTGTGTTGGTTGCCAGATGGAAATTAGTAGAGTCTTTTATGGTTGATCAAGAGCTCAAATCTGCATATGTTGAGGAGTTAAGTAAGTGTCAACTTGTCTATTCTAAGACTGATGATGAGCTAATTTGGGTATAGTCTAAGACTGGGGAGTATTCGGTTAAAGATGGATACAAGTATTTATCTGCTAATTGTAGGGGGAATGTATGGCCCTTTGGGTTGTTTTGGCATATTGTTTTCCTTCCAAAGGTAGGAGCATTTGCATGGCTGGTTGTCCAAGATAGATTTCTCACAGGTATGAGGTTGGATAGGCTGGGCATCGTTGTGGTCTTTCCATGTGTTTTGTGTGGTTTTTCCTTGGAATCACTTGATCACCTTTTTCTTCATTGTCCTTTTGCTTCAGAATGTTGGTATTGGCTTTTTAATAAATTAAATTGGTCTGCGGCATTATGTGGGGATCTTCAGTCTCACTTTAGGGGTTGGTCACTATTATGTTCATCTTCTTTTTATGCTTGTCTATGGATTATTGCCCCTTCTATTCTGATTTGGAAGATTTGGCTAGAAAGGAATAATAGAATTTTTAGGAAGCATTTTTTCTCAATGGCAGATGTTCTCTTCTGTATTGAGAAATCCATCTCGGAATCTTCTTTGGTTTTTATTTATAAAGGTTTGAGTCTTAAATGCACTTTCACTTCTTGGGATAGCTAGATCATAAGGCATTGGCCGACTTTACATTTAATTCCTTCTCAAGGGGCTATTTCTAAGAAAAGGTTGTCCTTAACTAATAGAAAAGAGGTGGTTTGGTTACCTCCCCCCCATCCAAATTTAAGTTAAATTTTGATGGTGCTTCTCGGGGTAACCCAAGGAAGTCTGCCATTAGGGTGGTGGTTACTGATGAAACTTCTAGAGTGATTAAAGCTAGATGTTAGTGTATTCCTGATGGTACAAATAATGTGGCTGAAATTCACGCTCTCTCTGTTGGGCTTGATTTGCTCATTTCATTAAATCTCAAAGATGTTGTGATTGAAGGAGATTCTTTAGTTATCTTTTATGCGGTTACTAATCGAACTTGTAATTCTTGGCATTTACAATATTGGTAGGATAAGGTTCTGTTGCAGATTAAGTTTTTTGATTCTTTCTCTATTTCTCATTGTTACGGAGAGGCTAATTATATCGCTAATTTTTTTGGCAAATAGAGCTTTAAATGAGAATATTCAAAATTTGGTTGATGTTGATGAGAGTTGTCTGCCTCTTTTGCCTTCAAAGTCTTAAGATCTCCTTTTGGCCATACTCTTTTGCTTTGCCTTGACCTTGCATTTTGTTTGGAATTGTTAACATGTATGTATTTTAGTGTGATGGTGTATGGGGCCTTTTTGGCCGCTTTACTTCACCACATTAAATTTGCATGCTTGTTCATTATTTCAAAGGATGTGTTGGTCGGTGTCTAGCTCTTGAGTTGATTCGATATCGTTCTGATTGTCCTTTCTTATTTGCATTATCATAAAGCCTGTACAGGAATGCTTGCACGACACCTTTGATGTTTTGTATGGGTTGATGATTATTGTCCACAGTGACGGCTTGCACGTTTGTTATTTGGCATTACTTATGTTTATTGTTCTCAGAGGTGGCAGCTTGTGTGTGCTTGTTGGCACGGTGTTGGGGATATGACTCATGCGAATATATTTCAAATGGTTGCGGGAGTTATGCAATGTTATGCTTGCTCATTAATGATGCTTATTGATTGTTTTCCTCTGAGGTGGCCGCCTGTGTATGCTTGTTGGTATGGTGTTTTGTGATTTAGCTTGTGCAGATCTCTGACCTTATATCATTTTTATTACACTTGGGTCTTTCTTTGACCGCTTGTGTGATAGGCTTCCTTATTAATGATGTCTCAATTATTTTTTATACACTGATGACATCCTGTTGTTTATCTTATTTTTCATTACGGTTTTTTTGTGATGGAGGCTGCTAGTTATAGAATTTCTTTGCATGTTAAGCAATATGATTTTCAGGATCCTCATGCTTTTGATGATGAGAAACTTGGTAGACTATTTAAAATTCATTCTTCAGAGTTTTCTCTTGCTTTTCATAAGGTGGTGGGCAGACAGTGGTTGGTGGAGAATACTAATATTTTCCTTGTTGAAGTTGCTTCTCGTTTTATTACTGTATGTATGGATATGCTCTTGGATGCTTCTTTGGTTCGGGCATTATTGGATGCATACTTTCATCCCTCTCTTTATTCTGATTTTGATTTGGATAATGCTTTGTCTTCTTATCATTTTGAGCTTGGTGCTTTTCCTTATGGTGGTTTTGTATCTTGGTCTAAATTACTATCTAGTGGTTGGCACTGTGAATTGCTTTCACTTTTAAGAGGTGGTTTGATTTCTAACCTATATGATGACATGATGTTTGCTCTTGTAGCTTTTTTAGAGCATGTTTCTCTAGATATTTTGGCTACGGTTCTTAATGTGTTTTCAGGTATGCATTTCCTCCTTGATTCAATGAAGGCAATTATGTCTCTTCCGAGTGTAGTTGTGCCTCTACATGTGGTTGCTCCGGATAATCAGAATGATGCTGCTTCCCAGCCTTTGTCCCCTACAGAGGAGAGTTTTAGTACTTGGTATCCACCCTCCTAATGCTCTTTTCTCAGCTTCTTCTCTGACAGTTGTGTATCTGCTTCACATATTTTAACGGGTTGGGTACTATCTTTATAACAGACTTTGTTGGCCTTTGTGGTTTTTGGGGACGAATTGGGGTTGGTTTGGGTTTTCACTTCTCTACTTCAAATGTAATCGACTGTATCTTCCCACTGGGATTTTTTATGAGAAAGACCAGAGGTTTTCTTTGCTTGGTTCTTTCCTACCAGTGCTCTTTGAACCAGGTTTGTATAAGAAATTAAAATTAATAAAATTAGTGGTCTTCCACTTTTATTGAAAATAAAAACAAAAATTGGGAGAATGGTAGAGCTACACTTGATTAGAAAGACATCAAAGTGGCATTCTACCAGTTCTATAAAGATGTATTCACTTCAAAATCCAACAATGATAAATGTCAAGAGGCCAAGGAAAAATTTAAGACTCATCCCTACGAAAATTTTTAAGGAGGACAAACAAAGATTGGACAAATAAATCACTATAGAAGAAGTTCGACAAGTAATCAGTTTACTAAGCAATGACTAATCTCTAGGGCTTGATGGGTTACCCATTGAATGCTACAAACAAAAATAGTAATTGGATAGGTGAGGATTTGATACAAGTATATAAGGAAGCCATTGGCAAAGTCTCTATTGGTTCAAAAATTAATAGAGTAGTAATTAAACTTCTCCTAAAGGATGGAGATAGGACTTTAATCAAGAACCAGATACCAATAACTCTCCTAAATGTCTTCTATAAGGTCCTAGATAAGATCATTTCATTGAGGCTAGTGGACATTTTACACAAATTCATGAGTAATACTCAAACTGGCTTCATTAAAGGGAGATACATCTTGGAAAACTCGTTGACAAGTAGGGAAGCTATGAACTGGGCTAAGGAAACCAATCATAATACTACTATATTCCTATTGGAGTTTGAGAAAGTATATGATAGATTTGAATGGCCTTTTTGGTTGATGATGCTAGAATCTTATTGGTTTCCTACTTCATTTTTCCATCTAGTATAAATATTAATGAAGGATGCAACTACTCAAGTAGATGTTAACGACACACTGACCAAGAGGTTTCCTTTGGAGAGACCAATGGGGCGGGGTTTCCCATTAGACTTTGCATTGTTTGTCATTACTTTTGATGTTACTTATTATTTACATAGAGATTCCTTTGTATCTACTAGGGTAATAGGAATCACCCCACCAAATAATGAGGATCTCTTGAATATCCAATTTGCAGATGTCATTGCACTATTTCTTGTAATTAAAGAAATCTATATAGAGTCTCTTATGAAGAAGCTTGATATATTTTGTGATGCTTTCGGTGCTAAAATTTCTCTCTCTAAATATATTATGCTTGATGGGAGGAACATACCCCTTCTTGGTTTGATAAATATTACTTGCAATTGGGTGGACCCTCTAAACAAGTGAGATACCTAGGTATCCCCTTTTCTATCAACCCATGTTTGAAAGAGATGTGGATAAAAGGCAAAATTTATAGTAAGCTTAATAGGTGGAACAAACAATTCCTCTCCCTTGTAGAGAGACTTCAAGTTTGCAATAAAATCCTTTCTTCCTATAGTATCTACTACACTTTAGTCTTGATGTTCAGTAGTAACCAAATCAATGATATCCAAAAACACAGTAGATTTATTTTTTTGGTTAGATGGCAAAGGGAATAAGAAAAAACATTTAGTTAAGTGGCAATGGTCCTATTTAGACAAGAAGAGGGGGGTCTGGGCCTAAAAGACCTCAAGCTTCAAGGTGTTGCCTTGACAACGAATGGATCTTCAAAGCTCTGGAAGTAGAGGAACCTCGGAAAATATTGGTCAAGAACAATATAAGGTCGTCCACTCCTAAGCAAGCTAAATCTTGGAAACGTCTTCCTCTTAGTGACCTCCTAGCTGGTAGATTTCATGTTGCCCCTATAGGATGCACACTATTTAAAACCATATAGAACGCTTGGGAAAGTGTGAGGGGTCTCATCACTCATAAGGGGGTCATCACTGAAGATGGTAGTATGTGTGAGGAGAGATTTATTTGGTGGAACCTATTCCACAAGGACAAACCTCTAGCTCTTCTGCAAGGATGCTCTACAAAGAAATGACATATTAAAGTGATCATATGTTTTAAAGATATTCTTATTGATGTACAACTTAAATACTAGGCCTCTTTAAGTCTAGAATTTGACATCCCTAGCTTAGGTTGGAGGACATATTTTGTCATCAAGGAATCTTGCACCCATTTTTGCCTTCCAAGGACTTGTTCCTAGGATGAGGTGAGGTATTTAAACTATAAATGGAATGATGGTAATGCCTCAATGAAGACCAATGTGATTTATAATTCATTGTGTAGTAATAATGATCTTATTAAACATCTTAATAACACTTTCCAGGTTGATTTTAGCAGAAATGAATGGAGTAATATTTTTGTTAGGAACTAGAACTCTTATGTGGAGCCTAAAAAGGATTGTTTTAACTAGTTATTCCTTTTGTATAGACTACCTCATAAGGATTTTGTGAACAATATTGATTTGTGTTATGTGTGTAGGGAACCAGAGAATATTAAACATATATTTCTTGATTGTTTTATAGTTAGAGAGATCTAGAAACACTTTTGTGCTAACATGAAAGGATGGAATAATTAAATTATTTATCCTGAGCTTATTTTTTGGGGTTTATAAAAAACATTAAAAAGAACTTAATATCTTCTATTTACTTATTCATTTTTTATTTATGTTTAAATATTATGACAAATCTGGAAAATTCAGAATGAAGATAATTTTCAAGGGGTTATACATGCGCTTATTGAGTCTTTGAAAAGACTCACCACTTTCAATGTTGCATTGCAGGTATTAGTCACAACGAATATCTCAAGATTCAAGTTTGAAAAAATCATGGAGGACAATACAATAAGAGTTAGCATATCAAAAGCGTCATATGGGCACACATGGGTGAACCCCAAAGAAGATTACAAAGCGTTTGAAGGGAATTCAAGAATTTGCGAGAGACTACAATGAGGAAAATAAACCTAAGGAGAAATCCAAAGGCAAAGAATCAGTAGCAATAGGTAAACAAAGAAAGAAAGAACCACTAACAAGAAGTAAAACAAAGAAAGAAAAGAGGATCAAGGTACTATATGAACATCAAAGAATGCTTGGTCATGGAGGTTGTCAACTCCAATGAAGAGATTTTAGACATAGACCTCCCAATCGGTTGGGTTGATTGGGATAGCTACAATGAGAGCATAAATTTTTAAGCATCTTACTCAGTGAAGTTAAGTTTTTTTATTCTCATGACGGTGGTCCTTAGTTATAGTATATTGATTGTATATCTACCATGCACATAGATAGTATATAGTTTGTAGATAGGAACTTATTAGTTGGAAAACCCTATGAGGTTACATCACATTTTTTTATTCTTTCTGGATGCAGTCATTGATTGCCTAAAATCTCCTCATTACTAACGGTGTAAGGTTTATTTAATTTAATTAAAATATAATAAAAGAACTTCTGTTGATCAAAGAAATAAGCTCGAGAAAGTGTGGAAAAAGAAGCAATAGGAATATACTTCTGACAAATAAATAGTTACCCACACTACATTTCATGGTCAATTTGATATTTTTAGTGGATAAAAAAATAATGGTTACAATGATGCGCTTGGTATGGAAGTATGTGAAACCATAGCAATAAATTCTAGCAAGCCTATTATGGATAGTTGCAGTACAAAAGATGATGACCTCATTGAGACCAAGTAAATTGGATGTTTGATAAGCAAAAGAAATGAAATATGGTTGTAGTGTAAAACAAAAGAATATGATTATGCGTTTGAGTTTTTCAGGCATAGGACGTGTGTGTGTGTGTGTGTGTGTGTGTGTGTGTGTGTGTGTGTGTGTGTGTGTGTGAGTGAGAGAGAGAGAGAGAGAGAGAGAGAGAGAGAGAGAGAGAGAGAGAGAGAGAGATCCTATTCGATGTTCTAAATGAAGTAGATGTTCAGGAGGAGTGTTGACTCTCTATCGCAAGAAGTCTTTTTGGTCTTATGGAGTAGTGCATAATATTTTAATGTGTGTGGATATTCCAAATAGGGGGAGAGAATGTTTCAAAGAAAGGTTTCAAGTGTCCCTTTTCCATTGATGTCAAAGGGGGAGATTGTTCAAAAACATTTTATCATTCATGTCAAAGGTATGTCAAGGTGTTGGTTAGTTCTATCATCGATGTGAAGGTATCCAAAAGGTTGCAATTACTATCATATCCTACTAGTGCACTTAGGTTCCATAATGAGTGTGACAATTTATAGATGGTAGCTCCACTGTAGAGTATTTTATGTATCCTTTCCAAGTGCTCAAGGTGATTTGGAAGTATGTTACTAATCTGAAAGTGTGTTTGTGAGGTTTTTTACTCAAACTATGTGTACAACTAGCAACTTGTTCTACTCTACATCTTGCCACATTTGAGATAATGGTTTGTAGTTTGGAAGTAAAGTGACATCAAAATTATTATATTCAAAGGTTTCATAGGTTGAGCTTCATGAAACATGAAGTTGGAAGTGACAATGTGTTTACTATGCTCTAGTGGTCAATAGAGTTGATGTTATGGATTGATTCACTAGAGAATTGTAGCATGTACCAACCAGAGATAACATGTGGATGACCATTGGAGTTTACAATCTCTATACACACTAAGTGAGTGTTCTAATGTAGATCAAGCTTGGTAGAGGCAAAAGTTTGAGTTGTGAAGATTTGCATAACATATCCTTTGTATATCTTGATGTAATTGACATTGGTGTCTCATGTACTGAATTGGTGCTCAAATTTTGGATTAGGGGATTGGTGTCTCCTCTAGGTTGGTTCCTATAAATGTAATTGGGGAGTGATGTCTCCAGTAGGTTGGTGCCTACATCATGTTGTAAGTTCTTGATTATATTTTGAGGTTGGATATGGAAATTAGATCCAAACAATTATTCTCATAGTGGTTTTTTCCCTTCTAGGTTTCCATGTATATTTGGTCTTCTCTTATGTGGATGTGTATTTATATTTATGATTTGAATAGTTGTGATGCCCTCCTAAATGGCACAAGATTAGTCTATGATCAAATAACACAAAAACACACAAAACATTAGTGTTAGTCAATCGAAAACTAATCTAAAAAGGCATACCAAAAGAGAGACTACAAGCATGCAAGCATATTTAACTATCAAAGCAAACATGATGAGGCATCTCCAAATACCTCCTAACATACTCTTAGTTCCTTCTCCCTTGTTCCTCTCCTCTCCAAGTTCCAAAATAGTGTAGCTCTCAGCAGCTTTTTGCACTATGGATGCTTATGGAGGATTGAGATTTAATATTAAGCTTCAAATATGAAATGAAAAGCTAAATACTATGCTATTGATGCTAAAATGATTGATTTTACCAAAAAGACAAGATTTTAGTTATGCTATGCTAAATGCTCTCTAAAAATGTCTATAGCCTAAATGCATACAAGTTTTCAGGATCTGGATTATGAAGGAATGGGCTCTATTTATAGGAAAAATGGAGCAATGGATGGCTAGGATTGAAAGGTTTAATCAAGGGTCAAGCTTGAAAGTTGGGGATCCATGTGCACAATTTGCACCAATGAAATGGTGACAAGTGTCAACATAAGATTGGGTTGAGAGAAGAGGTTGGAGGCATTAAATGCCTGAGGAGACCTCATGGTTATCTAGAAGGTAAGGGTCAAGCCTAAATTAGGATTACCCACTGGATTAGGAGTTAATGCAAGGATAAACCTTTGTGCAAATGATTAAGAGATAATCATGGTCAAAGCATTAAAGGCTTGATGAGACCCTTGGGTTGGGTAGAGGTTGAGTCAAAACAAATGTTTTAACCATGTGGGAGGGTTTGAGGTAACCATTAATGGTTATTGGAGACTTTGGGGATTAAGTGGTTGAAGGTTGAAAGCCTTCAATGGTTATCAAAGATTTTGAGCCATTTAGTGGTTGAAGGTTGGAAGCTTTCAAAGGTTATCCAAGACTTTGAGACATTTAGTGGTTGAAGGTTGAAAGTCTTTAATGGTTATCAAAGACTTTTAGGCTTTGAGAAGTGACTCCATTTTGCTTAGGAATGTGACAATAATTAGGGGATGGATTAAGTTAATTAGGAAGGGGTTAGAAGAATCTAGAAGGGGATTAGATTTTGCAAGTGGATTTGGTGGGTGAGGGAAAATAGGATTTTATTAAAATAAAAATTCATTTATTTCAATAAATGTGTGCAAGTTGTATTTGGATAAATATTCAAATAAATATTAATTTATTTAAATGAGAAAAAGGAAGATAAAGCATTAAAATGCTTGAAGACTTTGAGGGGAACCATTAAAGGCTTGAAGACTTTAAGGAAAACCATTAAAGTCTTAAGAAGACTATAGAAGGAAGCCATCAAGTTTGAAGACTTTAAAGCCATCAAGTTTGAATACTTTAAGGGAAACCATTAAAGGTTTCAAGTGGGTGAGGATAAATAGGATTTTAAATAAATAATTTATTTAAAATAGTTGTGCAACTTGCTTTTGTAGGAAAATACAAGTGGGTGGAGGATAAAGGTGATTTAAATAAATTATTTATTTAAAATAATTGTGCAACTTGCTTTTGTAGGAAAATACAAGTGGGTGGAGGATAAAGGTGATTTAAATAAATGATTTATTTATTTAAATGTGAGAGGTGGGATTTTGGGGGATTTAAATAAATATTAATTTATTTAAATGTGAGAGGTGGGATTTTGGGGGATTTAAATAAATATTAATTTATTTAAATGTGAGAGAAGATTTAATTAAACAAATATGATTTATTTATTTAATTAATAGTATGAATTTGGTTAAGTGAATTAAATCAAATAAATTGAATAATTTATTTAATTAATAGGAGAAGAGGGTTAAGATGAATTAATTAAATATTAATTTAATTAATTATTAATTGATGGTTAAATAATCAAATAAATACTAAGTATTCATTTAATTAAGTGGACAGATTTATGTGACTACATTTGCCCCTCTTTGAGACGGTGCAGTTTATCGCGTCGTTTCAAAGAAAGAAAAATAGGTGTGAAGAAATGCCCCATAAAATGTAAATTTAATGGGTGGTATGCCCCCTCGAGAGATGGGCCGAATTTTTATTTTTTTTGAAAAATCGGACGATCTCTCGAAAAAGAATGAAAAGTGGAGGGGAGGTAGAATAGAAGAAATTAGAACTAATGATGAAAGAATGGGAGAAAATGGAGTGAATATGAAAAAACAACAAGCCAGCGAGTACCTTGAGGTCATGCAAGAGATACATAGTAGATGTAGTGTGGGGTTTGGATTGATGCTATACAATTGATCAAAATTGTTTGGACAATCTGGTGCAAGCGGTTTAATTGCCCCGGTCAAGTCAAAGCGTGACAGTTGATGTCAGTTGGTCACTTGGACATGATAAAGTCTGAGTAAGTGAATCAAAGTGACCTGATGTGACTTAGACAATTGATGTAATTGCCCGATGAAGTCAAGGTATATGAAGCAAAATACTCGTTGAGATGTAGACAATTGATGTAATTGTCCGATGGATTGTGTTTGATTGGTTGATCAATTGATAGTATGTGCGTGTGATGGATGGTTGTGGGGAATCATGGCAGCCCCGTTGAGACTAGGTCATTATGATAAATGCCTGATGTAGTCTAGGATTACCATAATCGATTACCTGTTGAGACCCGAAGATACGTGATCAGAGTATCTGTTGATAGTCTAGGTGTGTGGGAGTCGATGTATCTGTGTAGACAGAGTAACTGGCTTAATTTTGTGGATGAGTGAGGATGGGAAGCGATGAAGGGATTAGGATGATGTTGATGATCAAAATAGGGAGGGTGAGGGGGGATTCGATGTTAGATAGAAGATATGGAGGACTAGGACCGAGTCCTATGGAAGAAGATGAGTAAAATAGAGTATGCATTATTATGACTATGTATGCATGATATGCAGCTATTATGAATGTATGGATGGTTGGAATGCAACGAAATGCAGTATATATAGATGAGATGGAATGACAATCCATAGTGCTCTATTTTCATCATTGAGCTTTAAAATGTTGGAAGAGAATACAAGCATCTTGACATAATGATTCAAGATGACCAGAGTATTTCTTACATGGATTTGATATAGCAAGTTAATAAAAGCAACTTGATATAATGGATCAAGTTGACCTGAGTATTGCTTGCGGAACAGACAAGGATTATCTCCGTTCATGCATGACTTGGATCGTCCTCCTGGCTGATCATATCCTGAGACAAGTGCATACCGTACTAAGAAATAAAAACCTTTATCCAAATTGGATGAGGAGGAACCAAAGAATGAGCATTGTACCTGTAAACAAATAGTATATACATAAAGAATAAAAGAATATGGATCCTTGGTAATGGTTCATGCTCATATGGTCGAGGTATACGCTGTAGTCAGCAAGCCGTAATGATCTATGACTGTATTTGGCATAAGATTACGTAGCTTAGTGAACTTCCCACGTAGACACCATTAGTACATGCCCCAGAACTTCATCGGAAATAATGCGCAAACGATACAAAACAATGCTGAAAGATCCCGATACAGATAAACAAATGAATTACTCACGAATCAACCAAGCATTTGATAGCTTAACATAATTTTCTTGTCAAAGAAAACGTCACTTTTGTCTTTGTTTTGGTAAGGAAGGATGCATCCTTGTTTTTAAAGATAGTTTATGATTTATTGGATGTGGATTGTGTGGTCGATTGATAAATGGTCATTGTGTGAGTACTGTGTTAATGTTGGTTTTGCATCTACTTAAATGAATATGTACAAGGTGTTGCCATGTTTTTGTGTGATTTTCGATGGGTTTTTCGATGTTTTTGGATTTTGTGTGATAGTTTTTGAATGTTTTTGGATTTTGTGAGTCATTTTTGAATGTTTTTGGATTTTGCGAGACATTTTTGAATGTTTTTGTATTTTGCGAGACATTTTTGAATGTTTTTGTATTTTGTGAGACATTTTTGAATGTTTTTGCCAATGAATCACCAGTAATGTAGAATCCACTTCCATCATCTAGATTGTAAGGGCATTGCCCCCAATTTTAGACATGACTATGAAAAAGCGGGATGCAAGATGTATGGAGTACTATCATAATTGCAGAGGAATAACAAGCCATGGTTTTGGATGGATGGATGTATGTATGAAGTAGATGCGAGCGCAACAAGTCTGAAAGACAATGGAGCCATAACCTTTACGAGTGGCACCTGTTTGCCAGGTTTTCACCATCGTACTTACCCAAGGTGCCATCGGAGTGGTCATTCACCGTTTGGATGCATGATTTTTCTTTACTTTTTTGAATGTTTTTGTATTTTCTTGAGGACATTTTTTTCTGAATGTTTTTGGTATTTTCTGATATGCAGGGGAGCTTGATGCCTTGTACACCTTAGGTATAAAACCGTTTGAGGTGCATGTTATTGATTGGATCTGCGAGCGGTTCTCCGTCTGATGTAGCCAACTGATATGCCTCGGACCCGAATACAGCAGTGACAACATATGGGCCGAGCCAGTTTGATTCAAACTTGCCTTGATGTTCTCTGTTTGGTTGGTTGCGAGGATTATCTCGAAGAACAAGATCACCTACCTCAAATGTACGAGGTCTAACTCGATGATTGTAGCTTCTACTCATGCGCTGCTGATAGGCTTTGAGGTGATTGTATGCAGCTTGTCGCTTCTCATCAAGTAACTCTAAGTCCTGAAGACGTGAGACTCTGTATGCGTCATCATCGATGAGATTATGCAAGGAAACTCGTAATGATGGTATCTCAACCTCAATAGGTAAGATAGCTTCTGCACCATAGACCAATGAATAAGGAGTTGCACCTGTAGGGGTTCGCATGCTAGTTCGATATGCCCATAATGCTGGATTCAATTGAACATGCCAATCACGACCGGCATCATTGACTGTCTTCTTTAGGATTCTCAATATGTTTTTATTGGATGCTTCGGCCTGACCATTGCCTTGTGGGTAATAGGGAGTGGAAAAGCGGTGTTGGATATGAAATTTCTCACAAAGCTCACGGACATCCTGATTTTTGAAAGGAAGACCGTTATCTGTGATGATGGACATGGGTACACCATACCGGCAGATGATGTAGTTGAGGATGAATGATGCGATCTGCTTGCCGGTGACTTGGGTAAGTGGAACAGCTTTGATCCACTTTGTAAAATATTCGGTAGCGGTAATAATGAATTTATGGCCATTGGATGAAGATGGATGAATCTTACCCACAAGGTCAAGGCCCCATTGACAAAAAGGCCATGGTGTTGTGATTGGTTGCAGTTCCTGTGCTGGTGCATGTATCAGGTCGCCGTGAACTTGACATTTCTTGCATTTTCTGACAAAGTAGTAGGAATCCTTTTCCATAAATGGCCAATAGTATCCAGCTCGCATGATCTTCTTGGCTAGTGATGGACCACTTGAGTGAGTCCCGCAAATTCCTTCATGTACCTCTTCCAAAACCTTTGTTATCTCATCCTGTTCCAGACATCGAAGGAGAGTACCATCAAGACTACGTCGGTATAGGGTTTCAGCAATAATGGTATATTGAGCAGTTTGGCGAATGAAGGTTTTTCGTTGGTTATTTGATTGGTTGGGAGGAAGGGTATGATCGCGGAGATAGGTGTAGAACTCACCGTACCATGGGGATTCAGAATCGACAAGGCGACATATCATTTCGGATTCAGGGATATCATAAGCGGGGATCCAAAGCTGTTCTACCAAGAACTCGTAGCGTGTTGAATTCTGTGGAAGATCTAGTAGAGATGCTATGGTAGCCATAGCGTCAGCAGCTCGATTTTGATCTCTTGGTATCTGCTCAAAAGTGATAGTAGTAAATGATGTCTTTAGAGTGTCCACCATTTGCTTATATGGCATGAGTTTGTCATCCTTTGTCTGATATTCATCTGTTGCTTGTCGAATGACTAGTTGGGAGTCACCATATACTTGTAGGTCTTGTAATTTCCATTGTACGGCTAACCTGAGTCCTGTGATCAAGGCCTCATACTCTGCTATGTTGTTTGTGCATGGAAATGTGAGCCTGTAAGACTTCGGGATGCTATCACCCTGAGGTGTGATAAACAGAATGCCTGCCCCCTAGTCGTGCCTAGTGTATGACCCATCAAAATATAGTTTCCATGGTTGTGTTGTTGTGATCATGAATATCTCTTCATCTGGAAAATTGGAAATAAGAGGATGATCACCTGTGAGTGGCGCATCGGCCAACTGATCTGCAATAACTTGACCTTTGATAGCTTTACGGTCCACGTACTCAATGTCAAATTCACTTAGAATAATCACCCATTTGGCCAAGCGGCCTGTCAATGCTGCTTTGCTGAGTAAGTACTTGAGTGGATCAATCTTTGCAATGAGTTGTACCTTGTGTGTCAACAGATAGTGCCGCAATTTAGTGGCTGCTAAGATTACTGCTAGGCAAGCTCGCTCAATAGGTGTGTAATTGAGTTCATAGCCAACCAGTGTGCGAGAGATGTAGTATACAACACACTCTTTGCCTTCTGCATTATGTTGTGCCAGTAGTACACCCAATGCTGTACTTGTCGCTGAGATATAAAGTAACAACGGTCTACTTGGATCTGGTGGCATCAACAATGGTGGATTCATGAGATAGTCTTTAAGCGTCTGAAATGCTTGCTGGCATCGGGCATCCCACTGAAAGCGGATGTTCTTGTGTAGCAGATGTGTAAATGGGTGACACTTATCAGCCAATTGTGCAATGAATCTTCGGATGGATTGAAGCCATCCTTGTAGTGTTCTTAGCTGACTGATATTCCTTGGAGGTGGCATGTCCATGATTGCTTTAACCTTTGCTGGATCGACCTCAATGCCTTTGCTTGAGACAATGTATCCTAGAAGCTTCCCGGAGGTTACTCCAAAGACACATTTCTTTGGGTTGAGTCGAACATGGTATTGTTCCAGTCTATCAAAGATTTTATCTAAGATGTGGAGATGCCCTTCTCTAGTGAGTGATTTTGCTAGTAAGTCATCAACATAATCTTCCATCATGGTATGCATCATGTCATGGAAGATGGTGGTCATTGCTCTTTGATAGGTTGCTCCTGCATTCTTTAGACCGAAAGGCATTACATTCCAGCAATATGTGCCCCATGGACATGTGAAGGTTGTTTTATGTTGGTCCTTTGGTGCGATCTTTATTTGATTGTATCCTGAAAAGCCATCCATGAGTGAAAGCATCGCATGTCCTGCTGTTAGATCCACTATGATGTCAATATTTGGTAGGGGGAAATCATCCTTAGGACAGACCTTATTTAGATCTCTGAAGTCAGTACAAATGCGGATGCCCCCTTTTGGTTTGCCGACAGGCACAATATTGGTCTAATGAAACCAACATCCAGGAGTTTCTTGAGTTCTGTTTTGACTAGCACTGCAATCTGGGGATGCATCTTACGAAGCTTCTGCTTGACAGGTTTGGCTCCTTCTGCTACGGTGAGGTGATGCATGACTAAATCAGAATCAAGCCCAGGCATGTCTGCATATGACCATGCGAAGTTGATCTGACGCTTCTGGAAGAACTCTATAAATTTAGGTTGTTCCTCTGGAGTGAGAAGAGATGCCAGATGTATGATATGAGGATTTTCAGGAGTCCCCACATTGTATTCATTGGTTTCCTCGATAAGAATCGTGGATCGTTCCTGTTGTGTACTAGCAGGGAGAATGTCAAACCCTTCATCCTCAGGCACCTCAGAGAGGTTTTCACCGTTGGATACACTCTTTCTTTTTACTTTTGTGGGATCAAACAGTGCCACAGTGTGGTTTTCACTGGAAGATCCATGTTTCATTGTTATATTTTTGCAGCTGAAAGGTTTGGCATCCGCCCCGAAGTATGCTGTGCTATTAAGTTCAATGGTGAATCCAGCTTTGTGATCCCCGCTTGGTAGGTTATCCCTTATTTCCAAAAAGTCAATGATAGCCTCACCGTTTTGGAAGAGGTCAAGACATGGGGGATTTGATTGGGTCCATTCGATGAGTTCAGGGTGGATAATGGGCATTACGTCATCGATTAGGTTAAGTTCGTTAGATGTATCAGTGAGGGTTAAGACAGTGTGGCGAAGGTCGTTGATGGTACTCTCCCTGTCAGAATCAGGCGTAGGGTCTGTGGAAGATTTTTCCAGCTAAGGAACCCAAATGGTCTTTATCTGTGCTTCTTTGTAAACAGGGATATCTTTGCGTGGTGGAGGTGGTGATGTGTCTTCCTCATCTGAAGTGTTAAGTTGCATGGAATCAAATTCCCACTCATGTGAGTCAGTCTCTGAATCACTCTCCAGCATCCGATTGCTATACCATACTGGGATGTCTTTGGAGTTAAACACGGCAGGTGTGATTGGTTTATGTATCTTTGTAGTGATCGATGCTGTAGGAACCGTGATGGGGATTAAAGGATTGGTCACTGGAAGTATCGGCAGTGTTGATTTAGTGGCTTCTGTTGGAATGGTTGGTGCCATAGATGCTGCTGCGGGTTCTGATACAGTTGTTGCTACAAATGGTGTTGCTGATGGGATTACTGGTTCATTTGGTGGGATGGTTGGTATTGTAGATGGTTGCGGTGGGTTTGTGAGCCTCGATGGGGTAGTGGGGATAGTTTTTGATGGTGCTTTGATTATGAAAGGTGTCCTCTTTGTAGTAGGTGGGCAAAATGGTTTGCTGGGTTTGCCTTTGAATCTGAGTTTAGGAAGGATCTCTTTTTCAAAGCCTAGGCCTGTATTACCTTTGGGCTTTAATTCTGGTAGCAGAGGTTCATGTCGTCCTTGTTTGCAGTATCCCAAAGCACTCTGACCATCATATCCCATTCTTTGCATGATGAGGAGGCGTTTGCCATACTGTTCCGTAGGAAGTGTAACTTGCGGTTTATCAATGGTGATGGGATCTTTATAGATCCATTCCGCTAGGTCCTCATCTTGTGTCTCTTCCTCTTGACTCTTTCCAAGGATGAAAGGCGTCAAGGCACATGCTGGCGTGATTAGTGGTTGCTGGAGTAACTGCTGTGGTTTACCATGTGTTCTAGGAGAAGTGGGCATTTGTCCCACGCAAAAGAGCTGACTCAAGTTGTATTCTCCAGGACCTTCCTCTGCTACTTTCATCTTAAGCTTTTCTTGCTTGGGTATAGGGGTGTTCGAACTGGCAAGAGAGGCGGGACTTACATATGATGTGGAGGAAATGGCTTCCCTATTATTAGGAACAATAATTTCTGGTTGATGGCTGATATTATGGCAAAATGCAAAGGGATTTGCATCGCCCAGAATTGTGATCTCTACACTGTTATGTGGGAACTTGATACATTGATGGTAGGTAGATGGAACGGCTTGCATGGCATGTATCCAAGGTCTCCCTAATAATAGATTGTATGGTAGAGGAAGGTCCAGAACCTGACAGATGATGTGCTTTACCAGAGGGCCCACTCGGATTGGTAGTACCACAACTCCTTTGGATGAATGCTCTGCATCATCATAGGCCTTGATGGTGATCTTCTTGCGAGGATCCACTGATTCTATTGCATATCCCAATGCTGTGACCAACTGTAGTGTACAAATGTTTAGGCCTGCTCCATTATCTATCAAGACTTGCTTGATCCTGTGTTGGTTGATAAAGCCTTCAATGTGTAGCGAAGCATTATGAGGTTGTTGGAAAGAAGAGTTGTCACTTTCGAAAAAAGTGAGACAAGGTGATGACTTTAGATTTCCAACCATGGCTTGAAATTGGTCTATATTCAAATTTGCAGGGACTGACGCCTCTTGGAGTGCTTGATCCAAGATTGTTTTATGAGAGGGTGACAAACGCAAAAGCTCCAAAATGGATATAAGTGCAGGGGTTTTGTCTAATTGTTCCACAAGATTGTACTGCTTTGGGATGGAGGTGGTGCCTTGTGGAGCTGCCTTTATGGTGACCTTGCCACGACGTGTAACAACATTGCAATTTGAGGTGGGATTTTTGAAGGTGATAGTTGCAATTTGTTCACTGGCATCATACAGGTGATTTACAGTGTAGTTATACGCAGCCTGCGTATAATCAGTGGTATCAGTGCCTCGTCTGGAAGTGGAAGGATCCCTTTGATCTTGTGATGGAAGTGGATTTTTGAACATCAGATGATCATTATTGGTTGTTTTTGGGTCATGTCCTTCAATTTCAATTTCTCCTCGATCAATAAGATCCTGAATGAGATCTTTCAATCGGTGACAATTACTTGTCTTGTGTCCTCTTCCTTGATGGAATTCACAGTGTTCAGTATCTCTCCACCATGCTGGTTTGACTTGAGGCTCATAGTTTGATAGCTTAGGTAGAGTGACCAAATTTTGAGAGAGGAGTTGTCGCAACACTGTTTCAATGGGTTCCCCTAAGGGAGTGTATGTTCGTTTTTGTTTTTGCTGACGAGGTCTTGGTTCATCATGAGACGTGATGTGACCTTGATTGGAAGGAACATTTGTGTTATTCTGAGGTGGAGGATTTTGTCCTGCAAACCGAACCACAGGTTGTGCATTTTGGATAGTTCGAGCATCCACAACCCCATCGTTGACGATATTCTTATTCTTGTTCCAGAAGTTTGGTTTATCACTATTGAAGCGCGGGTGAGGACCATCTTTTGGTTCATTAAAGATTTTGATGAGTGCTTTCTTGATGAGTGCCCTTTCACATTTTAAACCCTTGGTGATCATATCGTTAAAAGAGTCTGTGTCTTTGACATCCAAGTGAAATTCCATTTCTTCGTTTAAGTTGGAAATGAAAATTTCCACTAGTTCTCGTTCAGGTAACTGAAGAGAACGTCTGCTAGATATTTGGCGCCATCGTTGCAGGAATACTGAGAATAGTTCACCTGGTTTTTGTTTGGTATTGCATAGATCAGCCATGGTGATGTCGCGTTCAATGTTATAAGAGTAATGAGATAGGAACTTCTGGATGAGTTCCTCAAATGTTCTAATGCCACCTGGTAGTCGGGAAAACCATGATGTGGTTGTTCCTCCCAAGCTTTGGGGAAAAAGGCGCATTAGGTAGGTGTCTTCATATGCCACTTCAAGACAAGCGGAATGAAATTCTCGGACATGATCACGGGGATCCCCCTTTCCTCTATATTTTTCAAATTTGGGTGTTTCGAACCCGCGTGGAAAGGGTGGCATATAAAGATTCCTATCAAAAGGATAGGGACAGATGTCATTGAGTGAGAATTGGTTAATCTTGACACCACTATGAAGTTGTTGGGCGAGATTCTCGACTTGTTGCCGCAACATCTCCATTTCATTTGGAGGAGGAGGTGGTGGGTTACCTCGAGGGATGTTATATCTGATGGGATCTCTACGCCCTTCCTCCTCATGGCGACTTTGTCTTTCTGATGCTTGTCTTAATTGGGCAAGATCAAAGTCTGAGGGGAGTTTGGCTCCTTCTTGAGCAAGTCTTAAGAAGTGAGCATCCGCATTGCTCCTGAGTATTTCGTCAAAAAGTCTGTTAAAGAGAGGGTTATGTTGAGCCCTTTCTATTGTTGCAGGAGTGGGAGTACTTGGGTTTTCGTCATCTGCATTTCCTCCAAGTGCTTCTTGAAATTCATTGAGATTTTCCTCTTCTTCTTCTTCTCTTTCTATTTCTCGTTGTCTCGACTGTGATCGGGTTTGAGCCATTTTGTTTGCAAGTTTGTGTTTGAAGTTGATTGAAGATGATGATGAGTTGGTGATGAAATGAAAGATTGATGGTTGGTGATTTGTGTTGTATGGGGATCTCTAGCACTTTAAGGTAGATGTAACCGAAATTCCTTCTTTGAATTGCTTGTTTGTTTGATAAGTTTGGATGTGATAAGGTGTAGAGAAATCTGAGATGTGTTACAGATTTTGACTACCTAGCAATGAGAAGATTCACTCATGAACTAGTTTTAACCTGCGTAGATGTGTCTCTTAGGATGAGCTTATCCTAGATGTAGAAACAATCTAAAAAGTGATGTGATGTGTTTGATTTCAAGCAATATCTAAAAGAGAACTTGGGACAAGAACCTCTTAATGTTTTGAGAGTTGGGACAGATTGATGATGAAGTGATGATGTATGAGTGAGATGATGGATGAAAATGTTTTCAACTTCAATAAAAACTTTGTGTTACAAATGGGACAAACTCTATCTCTTCCCTTTCAGGCGTTGGTGGCACTTCTCGAGCTGTGTTGTAGGTGATACAGATGTTTGGGAAGAAGTTGGGATTAATCTTTCCTCCTTGATTTTTGTGATAACTCAGAGCTCTATATTGCATAAAAGCTCTACGATTCAATGATTCTGAATCAAACTCGTTTGTTTTACCTTGAAGGTATAGACGCATGCGATGTAGAAAGACTCTATGTGAGACAAAGATTTGTCTATTGAGATAGAAGAAGTTCCTCCTTTTGATCAAAGCCTTTGAGCTTAATGGTCTCCTTTTCAAGTTGATATTCTAATGACACTTCTTCTTTCGCAAGATGTGAAGAATGGTCATAAAATTTGTCTCTTTGTTGTTTGCACTTTGTTTTTGGTATTTTTGTTTGTTTTTGAGAAATGTTGGATGAATACTATGTTTTTGGGATTGATTTTCTGATTTTTCTTTGACAAGAAAACAAAGCAAGCACACAAACACAAGAATGTTGCCTCAAAGGCACAAATGAGTATGGGTCTAGATCAACCCAATCCTTGGACTTGTTTTTGACCCTTCCTTTAGATGTATTTTAAGGTGTATTTCCAAAGCCTAAAGTCGGCTCAATTTGCACTTGGTCTTTAAAACGAACACACTTCAAACACTTTTTATCCCTAAGGTCAAATGGCCAGTTGTGATAAATTTAGCCCACATCTTGATATTTCTTTGACTTTGGTACTAAATACCTTATGAATCCCACCTTGGCAGGTAAGGATGTGATATACTAAGTCTTGCACGAGCATAACAAATAGATGATCCCTATGATGGGGGAGTCACCACTTTTATCAAGCCACAAGTGACTTTTCAAAAAGCTATGTTTCTACTCAAGGAAATATGTATGGTGAGTATCTTGGGAGCAAAACCATCTATGCTCTTGCACTAAATTATATCTCAAATATCCTCAATCAATAGAACGGGTGGGCTACTACTTAAAAGTGTTTAGTCATGTTCGATGTTTTTGGACATAAGTTCATTCTGCAGTGACTCACTTAAGAGCCTTGTAACTGGTGGTGGGGCCCATTTGTCCTTTCGGCCAGTTACACTGTAGGAACAACTATACCCAAGGCTACAGCTTTCGCTCTCACCTGATTTCTATAGCGACTCGAAGGATTTACCGCTCAAGGTCGTTCCCAAGAGTGATGTGTCTCTTGGCAGGCCTCTCTTAAAAAGATAAAATTTTGAGTGTTACTAACACTTTTCTCTTGCACCTAGGACCACGAAAGCCAAGGGAGAGGATAGTGTGTGTTAGAAGTAGGACCACTCGACCAACTCTTTGCACAAGTGTGCCAAGCACGAAAAACACTTGTTCTTTTTAATCTATCATTGCAATGTGATCTAACTATTTGGAGATGTTGCTCCAACAATCATGGTGTTCTTTTTAATTTTCAAAGGCAATTGTTTGAGTAAACTAGAATTTGAAAATCCTGGTCAACTTAATGAAAAATACGTTTGCATGAAGTAAAATTGCTTTAAAAATGAGACAAGTTGATTGTGAATTTTATTTGCACCAAAAATGGAAGTGTGGATTGTGAGTTTTATCTTGATGCAAGAAATAAATTTTGCCTTGTTTATTTTAAGCACCAAAACGAAGTTTGTTTCCTAACTTGCAAAAAAAATAAAGTTGTTTTTGTATAAGTTTGTGGTTCTTTTTACCTTGGAACAATGAAATTCTTTTTAAGAGCCCCAAACAAATATGTGATTCTTTTTTTTAAAAGCCCAAAGTTGAAATGTGAAGTTAATTTTAAACCAAAATAAAAAGTGAATTCATTTTTAAAACCAACTTCAAAAAACAAGTTAGTAAAAAAATATAAATCTACTTTTTAATCTAATTTAAATCTGCACAAAAGAGAAAAATAGTTAGTAAAATCCGCCTATTTGGTGGGCTTCTACAAGCCTAATTTTTTTTTTTTTTTGGTTACAAGGTGATTTGTACAACGTTTTGTTACAATAGCGCTAGTCTGCGTTTGAATAGAGGCACTATTTAACACAAACGCACTAAAAGAAAGGGAAAGACAAGAGAAGGCAAAAGCACTGAAACGGGGTGAATAGCGCCAAAATAATGTCAAACATGCCAAAACAGTGTCAAAAACGCAACCTGTGTGACATTTTCAACATTCAAACATGTTATTGGTTTAAAAAAAAAAAAAAGTTGATCTTTTTGGTGTTTGGATTCACGTCGGGTTCACCAAATGATGCCCTCCTAAATGGCACAAGATTAGTCTATAATCAAATAACACAAAAACACACAAAACATTAGTGTTAGTCAATCGAAAACTAATTTAAAAAGGCATACCAAAAGAGAGACTACAAGCATGCAAGCATATTTAACTATCAAAGCAAACATGATGAGGCATCTCCAAATACCTCCTAACATACTCTTAGTTCTTTCTCCCTTGTTCCTCTCCTCTCCAAGTTCCAAAATAGTGTAGCTCTCAGCAGCTTTTTGCACTATGGATGCTTATGGAGGATTGAGATTTAATATTAAGCTTCAAATATGAAATGAAAAGCTAAATACTATGCTATTGATGCTAAAATGATTGATTTTACCAAAAAGACAAGATTTTAGTTATGCTATGCTAAATGCTCTCTAAAAATGTCTATAGCCTAAATGCATACAAGTTTTCAGGATCTGGATTATGAAGGAATGGGCTCTATTTATAGGAAAAATGGAGCAATGGATGGCCAGGATTGAAAGGTTTAATCAAGGGTCAAGCTTGAAAGTTGGGGATCCATGTGCACAATTTGCACCAATGAAATGGTGACAAGTGTCAACATAAGATTGGGTTGAGAGAAGAGGTTGGAGACATTAAATGCCTGAGGAGACCTCATGGTTATCTAGAAGGTAAGGGTCAAGCCTAAATTAGGATTACCCACTGGATTAGGAGTTAATGCAAGGATAAACCTTTGTGCAAATGATTAAGAGATAATCATGGTCAAAGCATTAAAGGCTTGATGAGACCCTTGGGTTGGGTAGAGGTTGAGTCAAAACAAATATTTTAACCATGTGAGAGGGTTTGAGGTAACCATTAATGGTTATTGGAGACTTTGGGGATTAAGTGGTTGAAGGTTGAAAGCCTTCAATGGTTATCAAAGACTTTGAGCCATTTAGTGGTTGAAGGTTGGAAGCTTTTAAAGGTTATCCAAGACTTTGAGACATTTAGTGGTTGAAGGTTGAAAGCCTTTAATGGTTATCAAAGACTTTTAGGCTTTGAGAAGTGACTCCATTTTGCTTAGGAATGTGACAATAATTAGGGGATGGATTAAGTTAATTAGGAAGGGGTTAGAAGAATCTAGAAGGTGATTAGATTTTGCAAGTGGATTTGGTGGGTGAGGGAAAATAGGATTTTATTAAAATAAAAATTCATTTATTTCAATAAATGTGTGCAAGTTGTATTTGGATAAATATTCAAATAAATATTAATTTATTTAAATGAGAAAAAGGAAGATAAAGCATTAAAATGCTTGAAGACTTTGAGGGGAACCATTAAAGGCTTGAAGACTTTAAGGAAAACCATTAAAGTCTTAAGAAGACTATAGAAGGAAGCCATCAAGTTTGAAGACTTTAAAACCATCAAGTTTGAATACTTTAAGGGAAACCATTAAAGGTTTCAAGTGGGTGAGGATAAATAGGATTTTAAATAAATAATTTATTTAAAATAGTTGTGCAACTTGCTTTTGTAGGAAAATACAAGTGGGTGGAGGATAAAGGTGATTTAAATAAATTATTTATTTAAAATAATTGTGCAACTTGCTTTTGTAGAAAAATACAAGTGGGTGGAGGATAAAGGTGATTTAAATAAATGATTTATTTATTTAAATGTGAGAGGTGGGATTTTGGGGGATTTAAATAAATATTAATTTATTTAAATGTGAGAGGTGGGATTTTGGGGGATTTAAATAAATATTAATTTATTTAAATGTGAGAGAAGATTTAATTAAACAAATATGATTTATTTATTTAATTAATGGTATGAATTTGGTTAAGTGAATTAAATCAAATAAATTGAATAATTTATTTAATTAATAGGAGAAGAGGGTTAAGATGAATTAATTAAATATTAATTTAATTAATTATTAATTGATGGTTAAATAATCAAATAAATACTAAGTATTCATTTAATTAAGTGGACAGATTTATGTGACTACAAGTTGATTTAATGATAAGTAAGATATGGAATTGCTACTAATGATACATTGGATTTGAAGTTGAGATTTTTTATATACTAATTCTCCCCATGCCACCCCCCCTCTTAGTATACCTGTGTGTCTAACAATCAAAAGATAGGTATGTGATATATATACATTGCTTGTAAAATTTTATACAATAATCTTTCTTATATAAGAATGCAAGACAAAATGTTCCATAGATTAGTATTTAGGATTAGAATTAGGGTTAGAATTAATGGTAAGGTTAGGTTCATAGTGAGGAATCAAGTGAGGGTGAGGGTGACAATTACAATCATCATTACAATGGAAATAGATTTAGCATCAGGTTTAGAATTAGGCTTATTGTTAGATTCAGAATTAGGGTTAGGATTAGTATTAGTGTTAGTGTAAGTATTAAGTATAGGTTGGGATTAGTGTTTTGGGGTTAGGGACATGGTTCACTTAGATAAGGGTTAGGATTTAATTAGGATTAAGATTGAATTAGGGTCAAGCATAGGGTTATAAAAGAAATATTCAATTTAAGGTTAGGGTTAGGTTTGAATTATAATTAAGGTATAAATAGTGTTAGGGATAGTGTTAAAATTAGGTTAGAGTTATGCTAGGGCAAATTTTTTGAGATAGGGTTATGACTAAATTAATGTTATAGTTCAATTAAGGTTATGGTAACTAGGGTTGATCAAAGTTATAGTTAAAATGAGGGTTATGGTTTAATTATTGTTAGGATTAGGTTAGGGTTCAGTTAAGAGTAGGTTAAGATTAAGGTTATCAATTGATATAGGTTAAATCTTAGATTAGGGTTAGTATTGGGATTCAATTAGGGTTAGAGTTAGTGTTAGGATTGAAATAGGGTTAGAGTTAGTGCTAGATTAGGGTTAAGTTTAGGTTTAGATTACAATTTCTATTTTAAGATAAATATTGGGGTTACAATTAGGGTTGAATTAGGGTTAGAGTTAGTATTAGGGTTCAATTTAGGGTTAGAGTTTGTATTAGGGTTCCAATTAGAGTTAGTGTTACAATTACAGTTAGGGTTAATATTAAATTTAGATTTAAGTATTAGCATTTATTTATTTATTTTTGGTCGGTAATATAGTAGGAATTTATTAAGTAAAACCCAGGAAAAAACTTAGTCCTGGCCAAGGGTGGTAACAAACATGGATACCACCATCTCGAAGAGAAGATAAAGCATAAAGAATCAGAAAAACATGAAATAAACTACAAAAACCAGCAAATAATGATTACGAAATGATATTAACTCCTCCCTTAGAATGGGAACCCAGTACCATATCAAAGAGATTTTTCTTCACTTTTCTCGCTTTTTTCCCTTTCACATTGTGCCAACCTTCCTCAATCCTTGCTGCTTCAATCTACCACTCCATATAATTAACCTTGGTGATATTATCATGTTCCAATGTATAGGAGGCCCCCTGTTGTATCTCCTCCATTTCTTGGGATCCCAACGACCTACTCTTCTCCCATCCTTCCAGAGTCTTCACTCCTTTATCCATCACCATACCCCTTCCACACTCATTCAAACCCGATTCCACACTATCCCTTTTTGTTATCCCTTCCTGAGGCTCAGGATCTGTAGGTGTCTGAATCGGTTCCTCAGAAACAATCTGAGAAAAACTCTTTTGCCTCCCATCCTTCTTCTCCACTGTATAAAGTTGTTGTGTAACATCTTTCCACCAAGAGGCCACCTTAGACATCCTATCTTTGGCACACTGTGCAGCCATGTGCCCTGTTTGGAAGCATCTTTTGCATCTAAAGGGGATCCCTTCATAATCTAAAGGCTGCACCCAACATCCTTTTGAATTTTTGATTGAAATTTTAGCAGGAAGCCCATCCAAAACATCCATTTCCACCACTATACGAGCAAAGGTAGAGTGAAAAAGATTTGAAGAACCCTCATCAACCATCAAGAAACTACCTAGCGAGTTTTCGACTGCCTCAAGACAAGAATCAAACCAGAGATGTAGAGGTAGATTAGGCAGCCGCACCCAAATAGGGATCTTGTCAAATACTTCAGTAGTCGGACAAAAAGTTGGATGCTAGGGTTTCAACAGAAGGGGGAACTTGTCCTCCCAACACCACATATGATTACACAAAACCTTATTTCTATCGTGAGTCTGTTCAAAGACAACTATAAAATACCCTTTTGCAGCAGGGTAAATCTGAACTCTACCATCAAGAATAGGATCCCATTTATTAGAAATCCAAGCATGCAAGTCATGCAGGCTCGACCAAAGGCCCCGAAAATGACCAATCTGCCCTAGTTCAGAAAAAAACTAAAACATTATGGTCAACCTCAACCTCCTCATCCTAAGACACCGAAAAATCCTTAGATGATGGCGGTAGAGCATCTCCCAACACACCAGCCTTCCTACAAGGAGAGCCTTGGTTTTGCTTGGCATCTCTCTGCGGGAGTGAGCTGCACCCCAAAGGGGCTGAAGAAACCTTCCTTAGTTGACATTCCCCAGGAGTAGCAACCCTAGATCGACTACACTCATCGTCTTCAAAACGAAAAAATCCCTCTACTTCAAATGCATAACCTCCTTGTGCGAAAAGGATCCTACACCGTTTTTCCAAACATTTTTGCCTTGAAAAAACTTTGGGCTAGAACAAGCATGATGAGAAGCGTTGCCAAGCAAGGAAAAATAAACCCTAGCCCCTACCCGAGAAGGTTTCACACAACTCCGAAGCGCCATTTTTTTTAAGTGTTAGCATTTTAAATGAGGGTCAAGGTATAATTAAGGTTATAGTTCAATTAGGTTAACATTATAGTTGAATGAATGGTGATCTAGAGAATACAAAAACTTGCTATAAATACTAGATTTGGGGGGTTTTCTCTTTATGACTTTATATTGAAGGTTTGTTTTGGAGGTGGAAATATAAGATCTTCATTGAGTTCAGTGTGTCTAAGAATGTTAGTTTTTCCATTTTTTTTTTAAATTGGACATTTGAGGCTAGATTTACAAGGGTTTAAAATTGGGAGGTGGTTGACAGATCTAGAAAGTAGATATAATTTCAGAGTATTTTATGCCAAAATAGACTCTTTAATTGGATTGAGAAGGTTGAAGAAACCTAATATCAACTATTTATTCATCAAATTTAGAGCACTTTATCCTAGGTCCTCAAATTTTTTTGATCCCCTTCTTGCATCATCATTTATGTGATCATCATTATTATTCCTTTATAGATTCGCCATTATGGTACAAGCTGGTTTAAATAATAATTTAAAAAAAAAAAATTCTAAATAAAAAATTAATTTTTTTAAAATCCAAAGTATTTGCATGTGTAGGTACATGTGTAAGCCTATGGTGTATGCAAGCTGGAGAAGCTGCCATGTAAAATATTTTTGGGACTTGTCCAAACAAATTTGACGACAATAAATAACATTCCATCAAAGAAGAGTATATTTTGTCACTAAATAAACTTTTTAACGGTGAGCAAAATATATTTTGAGAAAATCTTCTGATTGGTGGACAACACAAAGATTATTTTGGTGATCAAAGGAAATAATTTGATGATTGTCAATGTTGATGTAAGTTGATCTTGCTAGCTAGCCCCTCATCTCCAATGATAGTTTGTTTTTTACAATCAATCTTCAAACACTCATAACTTAATCATCCAACATCTATTTTTGAGCTCTTTTTTTTTTTATTCGGGGAAGAAAATTTTGCTATTTGCATTAATACTATCATTTTTAATTTTAATACCTAGTTTTTAAAAAATTATAGATTCTCACAGGTATTCCTAGGCAATTCTCATTTAGAGATTTTTTAGGGCATGTATTTCTACAATAACATTTTTTGGTATATTTTTTTTAATGCATAATTTTCGTGTACTTTATAGTGGTGTGATCATATTAATCTCATTATATATAATATTTAACTTTGATTGTGTGACCAAATTTGGTATTTGTATGCACTAAGGTCATGTCTAGTTTCTTATTTTTGGCAAGTTGCATCTACAATTGCACTCAGCATAAAGTGCCAAGATCATACACTGACGGGGAAATTCTTGATTGAGTGATTTGGGGGAGTAAACTTGTGGTAGTTGATTTGTTTCTTTTCCTTTCTTTGCATTCTTGCAATGCGGAAAACTCAAATTGAACTCTTGATTCCATATAATTATGTTTCATGAAGAAAAATAGTATAGAATTATCTTATGGGAAATGGTTATCTAGGCCATCTAAAATAAACCAGTTTTGAATCCATTGATGCTAGAGAAAAATAAGTTGGGAGATTGATCATGAGAAAACACTTCGATGCATATGTTCATAAGTCACTCTTGGTTGACAATTTCATGTTGAATAATGGAAAACACCTAAGGAGGCTTGTCAGACTTTTGAAAATTTCATGTTCATCTTCTTCATTAAAGTTATAGAGACAACAAGGGAAAGCACTTGTTGAAGTTATAGATTATGAGTTAGAGAGGTGGATACTTGATTCTAAAGCTTCTCATTATATGGTTTCATCACAAATTATGCTCTCTTCGTTTGAGTCTTATTCATCACCATGCATCTTGATGGCTAAGAACACATATATGCATGTTTGTAGGAAGACATCTATTGACATGGATGACATATCATTTAATTATGTTCTTTGTGCATCTTTATTGTTAGCCAATATCCTTTCTATCTATCAGATCACACGTGGTGAAGCAAGAAAGAGTGTTGAGTTCACACTAGATATTGCCATCATTCATGATTTACATAGTATAGATATAGTTGCATTTGGAGAGGTTGATCACTAATCTCGACTCTACACCTTCTTACAATTTTCTCTTATTGTTCCTTCAACTAGTGTACACACTATGTCATCTAGTATGGACACCTTTGAAGAGATTCAATTTTATTATTTGAATCATGAAGTTCTTTCATCCATTGAGATTGTAATGACATGTGTTAATATACCATCCCTCTCACCCAATTTTGCATGTGATGATGCTTATGTTGCCACATCCATGTCTTTTTGTGATTCAATGTAGCGAGACATACATTGTTTTTCAAATATGACTACTTGGGATGAATACTTGATAAACATTGCAGGTTTGTTTATAGAGTCCCACATATTGGATTTGGGAGACACCATTGATTGCATTCATCTTCTCTTTGATGAAGATGACTCTTCTTTAGTTGTTGCGAGGGAACAATTAGACCCTCTTATTGATCATCCACATGATCATTCACTATAGTTTGACATGGGCATGGATAAATTTGAGAAGCATATGTAGGAGGAAGCATCTTTATCTTCAAAGGAGATATTTTTGTCTTTGGATCGTGTTCTACAATAATATCCATTAGACTTTGGATTGTCATCTTCCTTGGTGTGGCATAAAACACTTGGTTTGATTATTGAAATTTTTGGTATCAACATGGAGACACTTGAGTAGAATTTAAAGATATCATCCATCTTGAGTTTTCTTCCACCTTCTTCCTTTCGGGAATGGGAAGACATCCTACATACATCCTTTGTTTTGTTTCTTCATAAGGGGAAGAATACTATTCAACATGATATCATTTTCAACATTCATTATTGTTTTGTTTCTTCATAAGGGGAAGAATGCTATTCAACATGATATCATTTTCAACATTCATTGTTAGACATATACGATCATTATAGGAGGTTCTACTTTAAGAGGGGATTGCATGGTCTCTCTTCTTCTTCTTCTCTCTTGTGTGGGAACTTTTTCCTCGCATGGGGTTTTGTCCTTCTCATTCTTCATTAAGAGTATTTTATTATTATTATTTCTCTTTTTGGGAGGAGTTTTGTCCCATTGGGTTTTCTCCTTTTCTCATTTTCTTCGTATGTTAGATATTACATTTGTATATTGATACCTAACATGGCCTAGTAGTTGGGACCCATCTTTGCATCTTGTACATTCTCCTTAAGATTCACTTATGTTGGTGTGAAAGGGGTGATTTACCTAGCCAATTTATCACCTAGGTTCTATTCACACTTGTTACTTAAGTTTACTTAGGGTACACATAGAATAGTTATCATTTTATGTCTTAAGTCATGATATTAAGATACATTTCATAATCTTATACAATCTCAAGTCTTGCTCTGGCCTATATAATCGAGGATTTCTCTTTGTAATCTCAATTTATTGTAATCTATCATCTGCATCCTATGATAGAATATAATCTTTCTCTGATAGTTGATATCTATTTGGCTTTCATAAAAGTTCCTAGATCTTGAGTGGCTACAAACCAAATCTTATATGTCATAGAACATTCTATACCAACTTTTATAAAATCATTATCTACTTGCATTATTTCTCTTTCAAATGCAAATTTAAGTTTAAACTTTCTTTTAAATTCAATATTACTTTAATTTTTAAAAAAAATTCAAAAACCAAATTTATATTCATATACAATATCAACCCATAATAAATCAAAATTATGAATTAAATTTAGACCAAAATTTGCTATGCTAGTCATTACATTCTATCCAAAACAATGAGCATCAAATGAAAACCCTAGTCTATGCACTCATGGGCATGCGCCAAATGGACTTGAATGATGAGAGGGATGGTTGTATGCAAAATTGAGGGGAATAACCCTTTTCACCGAACTTCTTAATTGAGTGAGCGATATACATACATTGCTTGGGCAGGTCGAATCCACGTGGAGTCCAGCTTGTCGCCGGGGTTGGAGGATCTATTGAGAATAGACGGAGAGAGGAGGAGAAGTAGAGGAAAGGCCGATAGCAGAAGCAACATGCTCAACATAAGATGAAGACCAAGATGAAAGGAGTGACATAGAGGGCTTTTTACGCATTTGCCTTTTCTTTTTAAACCACAGATTTGGGGATTGGAAGCGGCCATTGCCATTCCCACCACCGCCCAGGTGGGGTAGAGGAAAAAAAGCCACTTTGTGGGCAGCAAACATACCGCCTTCATTTCTTTGCTATTGAGCGGAGGGAGGGCAGACTCGAGAGAGGATTTAGGGCATCTATACAAGGAGGATTTAAGGTTTTATACCCGGACTGCTATTTACAGGGCTTTTCAAGAGATCGACAAGGGGGCTGCCAATGCTATTTAGGACAGGCTGCTCCACGTTTGGGTGTAGCGTAGACATATTGGCAGTATTAGCAGCAGTGGAGTTTGAGAGTAAAAAGAGGGGATGTCTTGGCCAGGCTCGGAGGACATCTTCCTCTCAACTTCTCTCGCCAGCTATCTAGACAGTCAGTCTTCTCAACCCTCTTTTTAATAATTGTTTATTCAAGCATTATTAGCTATGGTTAAAGCGGATCTGGCTGTGGGTATCTTTTGTTCTGCGCTTCAAAATTGTTTTCTTGCCTGGCGGATCTGGATTTAATTAAATTTGTTTTTCTGGGTGCCGATTTGATGACTGAAGTGGGTTTCGTATATTCTGTTTTTTTTCCTCCTCACATGGGTTTGATTCCTAGTACTTGTTGATAATGGGTGGAGGTTCAAGTTCCGACGGGTGAAACTTGGTTTAAAAAAAGAAGATGACTTCGGTCTATTGATTAATTCAAGATATTGTGTTTTATCTATTATGCTTTTTTATGCCATGCGTTCTGTAGTTAGGGGACGACACTTGTTGACGGAATTGCAATCCCAATAATCTTAGGTCATCGACATCGTGTACGGTTAGTCCCTTTACTATAATTGCATGCGGCTCCTCAAACAAACAATATGATCCTCATATATTTGATTAGCCAAGCTTGCAATGGTTTACAATTTTGCCAAAGGTTGTCTGCAATGCGTGTATAAACAGTAACTTCTGCAGGAAATAGCCATTTTGAGGGTGACTATAGTACGAGATGGGTCACTAAAATTTAGGGCAAAGGTGCTGGTTTTATTTCAGGAGGTACTTTGAAAGGATTCTAAAGAAACGAGTTATCTTCGGTTTGAAGAAGAATGTCCTCACAAGTGCGGTTATTGGTTGCACCTTTAGCCTTACCAGCTCAATGTTAAAAATATACCAGGTTATGGTTCAAATATAATTAATTAGTTATGGGCAGTTTGGTACTGGTCGATATGCTTAGCGAAGATTCATTCAATGTTTTATGCCATATTCCATTAAGAAAGTCATGACGTTTTTTAATTGTCTAGGGATATTTTGGGAATGGGAATTCATTTCTGTTTGTTGAAATTTATTTTTTATCTTGAAATGAATTCCATTGTAGAGTGTTGTGAAAAGGTATCATTTTTATGACATCTAGATGATAGCCCAGTCTATCTAATCCGCGTGAAGTGAATTTTACTGCTTTTTAATCTGCCCGGTATTGATTTTTAATAGAAGTTAATAATTTTTTAGTCATGAAATTAAAGCAAGTTTACTGTTCAACTAAACCACAAATGTTATGGATGTCCTGGATAGATACTATTACATATCCCGTATAAGACCCCCTGTGCACCTGACTGCACTGAGGTTACAGGTGCACATGTCATAAGCCCCATCAGATTGAATGAGTTTCTCCAAGACGGAAACATATGATCTTCTCCAGTAGGCTCGTGTGGGATTCCCGAGCTTAGTATATTTCTTAAATATTTGTTGTTTCTCTAGGCCTTTGGTGTATAAATATCACCTCATGCTTGATACTTTAGTATGGTAGGTGTCTCAAACATGAGCTTCAAACTCTTGTGTTGTGTACCTTCATTATGGTTCCCACTACCTCTAAGATGTCAGGAGGCGCTTTAGTCACTGCCTTCCATGGGATGCATCCTCGGCCCTCAAATTACTATCTCCATTACCTATGGTGTTTTGGGTATGGTGGACAGCAGGGGATATTTGAAAAGTTGAAATGTGTTGCAGTAACAGGAAACGACGTGGGGATGTTTGGTCATCCCCAAGATGGCTGTGGAAGTCTGAGACATCCCTTGACAGTCCTGCTGATGGCCAGATGATCCTAATGGAAAGTCAAGATTTTATAATGTTTTAGAATAAAAACATTCATGACATTAAGAAAAGACTGTTAAATATAACATGATCGCATTATAACAGCATTATAACATGACATAGTATGATAGCATTATAAAAGCAGCAATACATATATCATGACAGCAGTATAACAGCAATAAAATTAATCATG
This sequence comes from Cryptomeria japonica, assembly GCF_030272615.1. NCBI lineage: Eukaryota > Viridiplantae > Streptophyta > Pinopsida > Cupressales > Cupressaceae > Cryptomeria > Cryptomeria japonica. The sequence continues at coordinate 414,528,398 of NC_081409.1, read as the reverse complement.
ACAGCAGTGACAGTAGTACATTAGCAATAAATATATTATGATTCAGATTCATAGCATAATGATATACTTTATGTAATAGTTAACACTAAGATCGATAATTTGAATTTCTGATTTCATAGTTAAACTTTTTACTCAAAGTCTCAAACTTCAAAATGGTATTTTAGAGTCCGTTGTTATTATCACTTTCAAAAGAGTTTAAAGATGCATTGGCCATGGTCTGGTACAATGCGGTATTGTGTGAGAAGTGCTGACAAACAATTTATTTTGGAATGTGGTTGGTGTGCAGGCTTCTGCAGCATTGTCCAGCTTTGTTTTAACAGTGTCATGTTATATTGCTGCTTTTTTACCACTGCTTATTAACTTGTGGAAATTGGACTGTCTTTCTCTCTCAGTATATATGAGTTGTGGGTTGTATGTTAAGATGCTTCAGACAATATGTTCGTAGACTCTTGCTGTTGCACGGTGAACTTAAAGACAACCACAAAATCCAGAAGCAGCTTGGTAATTAAAATCTAGGAAGTTAAATTGAAGGTCTTGCCATAATTTAATGTGCGTCTTGATAACTAGGAAAATGCATTGTCTAAGGATCCACTTATAAAATCCTAATCTCTGTTATATTTACCACATCATCTTTTAAATCAATATCCAATTTACGACAACCCCCTTTGCAATGCAAATTGTCAAAACCCTTTCACTTTGTCACTGTAACATTGTTTCTCAGTCTTGCAAGTTATGCTTTATGATAGGGATGATGAAACAACTATGTTATAACTTATTCCCTTAAGAATTGATAGAAACTCTCTACAAGCTTCAGTTGGAAAGCTTGATTTAATAAATCCTTTTGATAGGAAAAGTCTATAAAATATTTGCATCAATCCTCTGGAAAGCTTCATGGCCAGATTCGGGAAATGTAAATTATGCAACTCTTATATGGTACTCATTTATTTATTCAGCAGATAATAAAAATGTATTATAATGCTCAGAATAAAATAATCCTTATTTTCCCCAAATCATATATAAAATACCTCATTCAGCAAATATCTTTATTTTCTGCTAATTTGTCTTCAAAGGAAGACTTCACAAATTTGGTTCAGCTGTGAACTCCATCACAAATCCACCCCAGGAAGAGCTATGTTTTCATCCAACCCTTCTATCAAACTCCTGAAGGTTTTCGTCTCCAGAAATCATAAAATGTTTATCAAATCCATAGCATACCCCTTGTTACAACCCCAGGACCTCCTTATAAATCCCTCCAGGAAACATCTAGAAGATTAGGCCGACTAGAGAGCTTTATTTAATAAAGTGACCTTATAATAATATTTTATTATTTTATTGTTATTTAATTAAATTAACTAATATTAAGTCATCGTTTGAATATATAATTTCTTTTTTTGCTAACTTAATAAAAATCAATTTAATTAATTGTCACCTTAAAAATTGGGACATTACATTCAACCTGTGTGATTAGAAAATTGATGCAAGTTTGGTAGTGCCCGAGTCCTCTACATCATTTTTGGAAATGAAAGGATGGGAAAAGTCCTTAAACATGATGAAAATGAAGCCACAACAAACTTCAATACATATCACAAGGAAATTTAAAGTTAAAACACAAAGAAAATATGTTTTTTGCAGTTCTAAAATCCTTCAACAGATCATTTAACATTCCTTGCTTAAATGTGTCTCTTACAATGAGCAAAATGATTTTAATGGGCATTTCCCTTTTGCTTGCACCTACGAGTTTTTTGAGATTGATTGATGCCATAATCCAAAGGCAATTATCCAAGATGTTGCAGCAAAACTTAGAAAGGAGAAGCATGACTCCTCATGACAGAAATATCAAATTACAAGAATGCCACATTCAATTTTAGCTCAACTTTTAATTCACTTTTCCAGTTCTAGTGTTTGTTCTATGTTACTGGTTAGCCCAGGAAATCTGTCAGACACAGGTCTGGTTTGCCCAGGAAATCTGTCAGACCCAGGTCTGGTTTGTTCACAGTCTGTTCTCTACTGTGGGTACAGGCAAGGTGTGAGATTTTGGGGATGGAAAGAATAGAAACTCCTGTACCTTGCTGCTACAAACACTGTTTCTCTGTTAATGATGGGAGACTTGCACAGATGGTGCTCTTACAGTATGGAAGCTGAGAAGAATGTGGGGGAAAGGCCATTGTTTTATGGCTTCTTCTCCATCCAATTATGGCCGATGAGTCTGTGTGTAAAAATGATGGCTTCTATGATGCTCTTATCACTTTAATGGCATGCTGTTTTAAAGTAATTCTTGGAATATTACTTATTACATGTCTCTGTAAAAAGCAATAATTACTGGCTTCATGTTTATAAAAACAACACATATTACTTTTTAGCGCCTTGAAGTGTCCACTACATTCTTATTGCAGGTTACATTATTTTAAAGACATAAAATGTTACTAATTTACAATGCTTTCCATTTAATTGACGATTTAGCATTTAAGTGTTAATTTATATTTACTAACATTTTCTAAATTAGTATAAAATTTGCCTTTAAATGCATGCTTTACCATATAAATATAGAACATGGTTTTGTGAACATACATATATTTATTTATTCTGTTTTTGAGGTTACAACTCACAACCATATTTTTGGAGTTGCCTGCAGTTAAATATTCACATTGTATCATATATAATTTATATGGTAATTCACGGTGCACACAATAAACATATTATATGCATGTTATGTGGTAATTTGAACTTAACTCCTATTTTTAGGCTGCAAATATTTATGATTTTTATATGTTTTTCGCACAGTTTAAGATGACTGCTTAGAAATTTGCAGCAAAAATGAATATTCATGGGCCCACCATCTCCACAAATTGCTGCTTAAAAAATTAAGCAGTGGATGCTAGCTAAAATAAGCTATAAGCAGCCACATGGGGACCTGGCCTTAGTTCTCAACCTTAGTGCTTTCTTTCTCCAGATATTTCAATATCTATAGTGTTTGCTCAAGGGACCCAGGAAATGTTGTATTTGGTGTAATAAATGGTCCACTCTCTCCACTATGAATGACCATGACTGTAAGGCCTCAAGTGGCGACAGTTTGATAATTACATAATATGATGATTTCCACAAACTTTCTGCTAGGTACAACCATTTTTTATCACAAACTTGTCATTCAGCGATTAAGACTTAAAAAAACAGCATAAAAATAACAGTTTAATTGAATAGAGTTACAGAAGTCCAATGCTGAGAAGGCTCAAAACAATGCCAAAAGCCTGAGGACCAAAGCCAGACATCACCAAACATAGCAATCATAACATAGATAAGGTCAAGTAAGTAGGGTTGGAAAGTAGAAAATTCAGCAGAATACATCATTACAGTAGGCCAAAAGAGGGAGTTATTCATCAATGTTTTTGCCAAATCTGCTGAAGTTCTAGGATTGAGGGTAACACCAGTATTAGCCAGCTTATCAGCTTCTTTGTTATACTTTCCACAAACATGCTGAAGGTCAATCTGAGAAATCTGTTTTGTAAGAGGACAAATAGCCTTGACTACATAGGAGAGAATTGTAGACTTAGATTGCCATTTATTATCAGTGTTGACAATTATCCTAGAATCTTTAAAGACCTTAAGAGTGTCAGTTCCTTTTTCTTGGGCTATAGAGAGGCCCAATTTCCGAGAACAGGCTTCAGCATGGTTATTTGTTGACAGTTCCATTCCCACTGCATATTTAAACAGACTATACTGTTTTTGAAGATGACTCCCCCACCTCCAGAAGAATCCAGGTTTCCTTTAGAGGCTCCATTAAGAAAGAGAGAGGAGTGGGATCATACATGGTATGCTTCTTCTTCACGTGAAGGCAAGGGACATCCTGAAGGTGGAAGGAAAGAGAGTTCATTTCTGTAGCCCAAGGAATACGCTGATTCCTAAGATTCTATCATTTTTGGCTTTCCAAACTCCCCAAAATATATGTTGGGGAATAAGATCTTTTACCAATAAAGGCTAAGCAGAAGGATTAAGCACTCCCTGAATTAAAATGAACCTTTCTATGGCTTCTTCAAATGTGTAAGGGGCAGAAACAGCAGGAGAGGCACTGAAAAGAATTAATCTCCAGGCCTGTTTGAATAGGCACAGTGTAAAAATAAATGATCCCTGCTTTCTTCACCCTGCTGGCATAATGGGCACTGGCTTGGGTCCTCAAAATTGCATTTCCAAATGTAATTCCATGTTTGTTGTGTGTTTTACAACAACCACAGAAAGAAGTTGATTTTAGGCACATGCCATTTACGTAAAATAGGTCTTCATGTGGGCAGCAGAGGGGAGCCATGGATCAGCTTATGGCCTTTACTTATGGAACAATTTAGCTTTTTAAGTACACCTGTATGCATTTCTTAACAATCTACCATCCATCTTGGAGGTAAGATGGGACAAGCAATTTCTAACAGCACCTTCAAAAAGCTTTTGATGTTAGTAGAGTATCTGTTGTAGTAAGTTTTACAATTTTTAAACTACCTTTGAGCTAATGCCCATTTTGGTATGGCAAAGCCATTTTTCCAGGCACATAGAGGTGACAAAATTGAGGTCTTAGTACTTAGCATTCATAGGCGGGAAAGGTGGAACAATATTTAGTGGAGGATCACTGTCCTTGTTTGGTGTTGGAAATTTCCCTGGCAAGGGTGAATAGTGTATGTTGGGGTGGCAAGCTGTGGCATGAGCTCAATGAGCTTCCCCCAGTGGTCCATAATTGGACAATATAAGAATTGTCTCTCTTTGAGCCAATGCCTTGTCAGGTAGGGCAATTTCTTTTTTCTGGGTATAAAGGGTACAAAATTGGGATTTTACCATTTGCCGGCAGGAAATGTGCAACAGTTTTTATTGGTGAATACCCTGATTGGACAATATAAGAATTCTCTCTCTTTGAGACAATGCCTTGTCAGGTAGGGCAATTTCTTTTTTCTGGGTACAACGGGTACAAAATTGGGATTTTACCATTTGCAGGCAGGAAATGTGCAACAGTTTTTATTGGTGAATACCCTGTTCTTTTCTGGGATATGAGAATTCTCTGGGTCAGTGGGATCATGTTCATTTTGAAGACAACTGTTGTGGTAGCACACACGTGGTGGTGAATTTTGGTGCAAACTCGGTGTTTCTCTGGTGGTTAGGGTTTAAAATTGGGTGCAAGCGTTTGAGCCCTGAGCATCACCAAAACAAAATAAAGAATCTAATACTAATGATGTGCTTGGAGAGTCCATGCAAATGATGGACATACCTTGCAGGTTGTTAAACAATACGTATGAATAATCTTTTTGTGCTTGGTCATTTGGTCAATTGTGAAGGATGATGTTGTTCCTCCTATTAAAACATGTATTTAGTTCTATTTTATTGAATTCCCTTTTTAATTGGGAGTAGGCAAAGGGATGAAGTAGCTGCTGGCTTGTTCAGCCTGTCTTGTTTTCCTTTGGCAAGCTTTTAGTGAGGCAAAAGAATGTTCCGTATCTGCTTTATGAGATACTTTTAAAAGATTTTTTTTGGTGTTGCAGGTCTTAAATAGGGTAGCTTGACCAGCAGCAATAGAGAAATATTATCCTGCTAGGACCTTTTTCATTGAATATATTATTAGATACAAATCATACATGTTTTTAATATAAAACTGAACTACACCAGAAAATTTTTATTGTTGGGTTTTCTACTTGCATCTTTTTTGAATCTTCTAATACAGCAGAACTCCCATTGTTGTCATGCACAACAATTATCTTCTTTCCCATCACAGTGCAATTGACATTCATAGGCATTGCTTGCAGCAAGAATAGTAGTATCAACGCCCTTCTATTGCATTTCAAAGCAAAAGCCCTGCAAGTTTTTTATTCACTTTGCTTTCTACTTATTCTTTTGGTAACGAGTACTTCAATTTTTGGTAGTTTAACAGTAACCAAATAAGTGCTTTTTTGACAGACATTTGCTTGCTTTCTTGCAAAGCAATCATAAATGTCAACGTTTCCATGTATATATGCATAGCAATTTCTTATCAGTCAGCTTCTTATTTTCAAAAGCAAGTGGAACCTGATTTTGCATGATAGATCCTCTGCAATTTTGGTGTAAAGGGCTGAGAGAAAAATGGAAGTGCAAGAACAAGGCATGAAGTCATTACCTTCTTCCTACACTGGAATGTGGCGTCTTCAACTCTATTCATTTGAGTTGATTCTTCCCTTTGAGATTTGTAGGGATGGTAGGAGGCCTCCAAATCCTGCAACAAACCTTATTTGTCTCACATTCTTTGGACCATCAAGAATGGTTCCGTAAATACACAAGTTCATATTTTTTGAATTTGCACTTACACCTGTAAATACAGATTCAGGTCAGGGGATTGCTAATATTTTTCTCAAATGGTGAAAATGCTCTCCCATATTTTTGATAGAGACAAGAATACTATAAATGTTATCACATTTGATGTAATTTATCTTAAAAGGTACCTACTCAGCGCAAGAGGACACATCTATTTGACATAGTAGGCTTCATGAGTCTGGAAGAAGCTTTCATGAATTGATCATGTTTTCACTCATTAATTTGGTGTAATCCAAATCTTAAACCATTCTTTATATATGTTGCTATCTAATGATATTTATCAAGCAACTTACCTATGCATTGAATAAGATATTTGTTTGATTGGTTTTTTCCTTCAATTATTGTTTGGTCAAGATTATTGGAGATGTAAAAGGATTGTCACTTGGAACCATAGTTTGCAAACTCTGTGAGTACTCTCCGAGTTGCTGAGTACTCTTTTTTTTTTTCAGCTGGGTGAGTTTTTACAAGTTTAACTCGCAAGTTTTTATAGATGTAGGAAATATGTGGTAAAAATACCGATGAGGGTAAAACATTGGTTAAAATGCATTTTTCACATGACGTTTTTGCTACAAAACCATGCACTTCTCTTTCAAGATGTCAATTTTTAATTTAATACATCTTGTAATTGAATTTTGAAAAAAAAAAATTCTTAAAGAAATCAAATTTTTAGTACTTTCTAAGTTGATGAGTTTTTGTTGAGTGTTTGCTGAGTAGAAAATTTTGGGCTTGCTGAGTACTCTCCTAGTCAGAGTCTGCGAACTGTGCTGGGAACTACATGACATAATATCCATTAGCTTTTGGAATGCTTTTTGAATCTCACTGTTAATTTTGGGTCCTTATAAAGAAGAGCAATGAGTTGTTTGGATTGTGGTTTCAACTCAATGGCATCTTTATACTCTGTCTATCGTTAGCCCATGAGGCAGGTCCTGAAACACATCTGTAAATTTGTTAGTCAAATGCTGCAACTTTGTATTTGCAGAATTAAGACATATACATGCAAGCCCTTTATTGAATCACACTGAATGAAACATAGCAAGTGATAGCAAGAGCTTTACTATCTTCTGTGCTTGGATTAGAGTATTTGCATTAGGTTGCTACCTTTGACTGTTAACATGTATTTTTCTTTCCTAAATTGCATGTAGCCTGCATCAATATTCCTGTGTAATTCATCCAGTTTCAGCTTGTTCCCCATCACCATGTAAGTCCTTTAATAAGGCGACAACATAAATTATGAACTTACAATGTGGCTTTCAAGTGATATATTTGGGGGCTTAACAAATCCTCTATATTTAGTTATGTGCAATTGATATATGGAATTGCTGTTAAGGGGTCAACTTTCAATGCCACCTATGCCACAGACCAGGAGTATGTGAACTTATGAGTACTGGCGGAATCAAAACATGTCACAAATGAATTTAGTTTCTACTCTCAAAGTTGACATCAGGTTATTCTTTTCATGGATGGAAGGGAAACCATTGGAAATTCTTGCGGTAGTTATTAATGAATTGGTAGAATCCACCAAAGCATTTGCCACAGCTTTGGAGCCTGCCATTCTTGAGGAGTCCATTCAGCAAGCAGAATCATATTCTTTACTTAAGAGGTTCAAAGGAAATCGTAAACTAATTCCTTTTTAGTCCCACTATTGAGAAACAAAGGTTGAAGCAAGCCGAGTTTAAGACCCTGCTATCATTGCCAATTACAATTGGAAGGGCCTTTTCTTGACTTCAAAGAGAAGAGATCCAATAGACAAAAGTGCAAGGATCCTGAGAAGGTCTACATAATTGATTTTATGGACAAATAATAACTGGAAGCAACTTGCAATCATTAGGAACTACAGAATCAAGGATATTGTTAATTTTGAAACCATAAGGAAAACATGTTATTACACTGAGAGGCATAACTACAGTGGCAGGAACAGATGGAGTGTAATGGTGTGAGTATGTTTAGAAAGCTATAAAAGAGCTGGGCAAAATATTTGTATATATTTTTGAGTATGGTTATTTTCATTTAGCTATAGTGAGTAAAGTAATTTAGTCAATAAAATAGAAGATAACTATGCACTATGTTAAATAAAAAAGCAGATATATAAAAAAATATTCTTAAATTAGCTAAATGATTAAATATGTTGACTGTTGCTGTTTCTGGATTCGATTGCATGATAGTGTTTTGCATCAAAATAATGCCATTAATTGATGAATAGTGTAGTAAATAATTTATTTCAAATTTATTTTTTAAAATTAGAAAAAAATACAATAGCAAGTAAAATTTTAGATTAAGTAGAAATAAAATAGTATCTGAAATTGAGATACTTTAAATCTACTTAGTACAAGTAGATTTTATGTATTTCATAACTAAAACAATAAGTTACATATAAATATATAATATTTTTTTTGATACATAATAGGTGTGTTTATTGATAAAAAGGCAAGTACATGATATCTGTAAAAGCTTTGGAAATGATTGTGTGTGAGTTTTTGATCAATGTTTTGGATCACACTCCGTCATCCATTTTTTGCTTAATGTGCTCTCATTCATCCCGATGATGGATCACGGAGTGTGATCCGAAACGTTGATCAAAAAATCGCACACAATCATTTCCAGAAGCTTTTACAGAGAATCTATGGATTGTGGAAATCTCATTTCTATTAGAATATTTAATTATATTTTAGTCACCTATATTTAGTTCCTTGTTTAATGGTAATTTAGCTTTTTAGTTAATTAGCTTTTAAGCTTTATTTAGCATTTAGCATTTAGCTTATTCTTTTTAGTTAATTAGCTTTAAAGCTTTATTTAGCGTTTAGCTTTTTATTAGTTCACTTTAAACGACTTGTTCTTAATTTAGAACGTCATCCTTGTAATCTCTTTATATACGCTTGTATATTGTTGAATAGATTATCCAATTATTGAATCATTCATTCAATTTATTTTTCATGGTATCAGAGTGGGTCGATGGGATTCTTTAAAGTTTGGCAAATTTTTATTAAAAAATTCATGGCCTTCTTTTTGGAATATTTTTCAGATTTTTTTTTTTGTTTTTTTATAAAAAAAACGATTTTGCTTTTTTTAAGGCTTTTTGAGGGTTTCAAGTGTTTCTGGTTCATGGGTGAATTTCGTTGTGATGGGCAGCAGTTCATGTTTTTTAGGGTTCTCGTTTTCATGCTTGCAACTTTGAGGTTTTTTTTGCAGATTGAAAAATTTCCTAGGGTTTCTGCAATTTTCGACTAGGGTTTTGACCCTTCAGTTCAAGTCGAAATTTTATTCTGGTTGCAGATTCTTGGTGGGTTTTTGAGACCTCAATTGGGTCATCGTCAGATTTTTTGGGTGCATCGTTTTCCGTGCCTCAATTTTTGAGCCGTTGGATCTGCATTCTGTTTTCAGATTCTTGGTGGGTTTTTCGAGAGCTTTTCTGGGTTTTCTAATTTTTCTCCACAAAAAATCATGGGAGGGTTTTGCTTGATTTTCCTCAAAAATCAAGAAGTGTTGTTTTACCACGTGATGTCTTCTATTTTGCCGCGTGAGGTTTGCTGTTTTACTACATGATGTTTGCTGTTTTGCCATGTGATGTCTGGTGTCTTGCTGCATGATGACTAGTGTTTTACCGCGTGATGCTTGGGGTTTTACTGTGCGACGTTTCAAGGGTTTTTACCATTTTTTTCCACAAAAATGATGATTTATATCTTCAGTTTTGGAGGGTTTGCCGATTTTTGGGTGCATCGTTTCCGTGCCTCAATTTTTGAGCCGTTGGATGTGCATTCTGTTTTCAGATTCTTGGTGGGTTTTTCGAGAGCTTTTCTGGGTTTTCTGATTTTTCTCCACAAAAAATCATGGGAGGGTTTTGCTTGATTTTCCTCAAAAATCAAGAAGTGTTGTTTTACCACGTGATGTCTTCTATTTTGCCGCATGAGGTTTGCTGTTTTACTACATGATGTTTGCTGTTTTGCCATGTGATGTCTGGTGTCTTGCTGCATGATGACTAGTGTTTTACCGCGTGATGCTTGGGGTTTTACTGTGCGACGTTTCAAGGGTTTTTACCATTTTTTTCCACAAAAATGATGATTTATATCTTCAGTTTTGGAGGTTTTGCCGATTTTTCCTCAAAATCATGGTTTTAGGTTTTTGTTTGGTTACCCAACGTCAAGTTGGATGGATTTTGGTATTCTTGGTCCTTAACACTTTTCAGATCCACAGAGGGTCTCCACTGCAGCAGTGTGTTCTTTTCATTTGTGATCAAAAGACCTGCAGTGTCTTTTGTAGGGTAGTTAGTAGATAGGATGACTATTAAGGGAGGGTATTAGAATATTTAATTATATTTTAGTCACCTATATTTAGTTCCTTGTTTAATGGTCATTTAGCTTTTTAGTTAATTAGCTTTTAAGCTTTGTTTAACATTTAGCTTTTTCTTTTTAGTTAATTAGCTTTTAAGCTTTATTTAGCGTTTAGCTTTTTATTAGTTCACTTTAAATGACTTGTTCTTAATTTAGAATGTCGTCCTTGTAATCTCTTTATATACGCTTGTATATTGTTGAATAGATTATCCAATTATTGAATCATTCATTCAATTTATTTTTCAATTTCATCATGTACATGATATGTTCTGCCAAAGTAGCAGTATCCCCAACCCGTCTACTACCCACAATAGAAAGCCATGCAGGACCATTGGATTACACACCTCACATAAAGGGGTGCAAATTAAGCTACTCTATCCATTACCCTTTCCCCTACATTGGAGACCTTAATCTTCAAAACAACTCATTTGGTTGTGCTAATTTAAACGTGTTTCCACATTATTCCTCTTCTTGGAGGACCTCAAAATCATTTGATGTTGTGTGTTATGTTTTCTTCTCTTCACTAATGTCCATCCTTTGTCCTCTAGATGGCTGCTCTCTCTTTCGTTTTCTTCTTCACCCATCACAATAGATGCCTCCTGCAATCCAGGAGTACTCCCTTGATCTGTATGTTCCAGGATTGAAGCCTCTTGCAAAATTAGGGACTCCTCCATACTAACCTTCTCTGAGCGGATACCAGGCGAGATCTATGATTGAGCATCAAAAGGAGGGGAGGAAGCCATGTTGTCCTTTGGAGAGGCTTGAAGTTGTTCAAATCCTTGAGGGTACTTGGTGGAATAACATAGCGTTGAGGCTCAGCCCCTAATCCACCATGTCAGTTTGCCCGAAAAGCCTGATTCTCCAAATCTTTCTGTTCATGACATTGGGAAGAAAAAATTTTCGTTGAGAAACATATCTTGCATCTGAAAGCAATTTTTTCATAGTCAACAGGTTGCCTCCATCTACTTCCCACCTTCAACAATATCTTGGCAGGAAGGCTGTTGGCTAAATCCATTTCAATATAGATTCAAGCACACGTAGAAATTTTGATAGTTGGTAGTTTCCTTGGAGGTGCAATGACACCTTCCTAGGCCATTCTCAATGGCCCACAAGCTGTTTAGTTCCCAAAACTAAATGTGAAGATATGGTAGTCTCACCCATAAAAATGCAGTGGTGAAAATTTCTGTATATGAGTCGAAGTCAGGGTACCAGGGTTACGTGCACAAAAAATCTTCTTGGAAGATTCAAGGACCATTTTCCAATACCATCTTCTTATCTTCCTAAAATTCAAATCTCAGTATAAACCCCCCGCCCCGCCCCGCCCCGCCCCACCCCACCCCACCCCGAGCACAGGGGTAAATAGTTATCTTTTCATATTTTCTTTCCATTTCTTTGTAACCCATGAATGCAGGTTACATAACTTTGGCCCAAAGTTGCATGGACATGGATACGAATATGAATACAGATGTGGTATTGGATACGGATACAACCATTTTTGAAGACTCCTAATATGGATATGGTTGGATACGATATTCATAAAAATTACATACACATATTTAACATAATTTTCAAAGTTATTAGAGGAGGTTTTCATTATTTTAGAAGCAACATAGACATATAGTTGCTACATAAATAATTATAAATTGATTTAATAATTTACAATACACAAAAAAAAATACAATCCAGGACCTATAATTAAATTAACATTAATGTCATTTAAATCTAAATTAAGATAAAATAAAGTAAAATTTTAATATTAATTCGAAAAGAAAAATATCTAAAGCTATTCAAAACTTAAAATTTAAATATAAAGAACTATAAATTTCACAAAAAAAAAGAAATAATATAAAAATTGCACAAATGAAGTTTTTTAAATTTAGGAAGGTTCATGTCAAACTTTTAAAAAATCAAATCACAAGGTATCTGACTTGACTAAAAAATTAGTATTTTTTGGGCATGTGTGGACGGTGTTACCTGGGGATGCATTTCCTGGGAAAAATCAGGCGTCCCGGAAACGGAAATTTCAGGGACGGTAGGGGACGCCTCCTCATGCATTAACTATTACATCACCTCATGTATATGAATTTATGAATTTCAACTCTCATTTGAACTCTCAGTTCAACCCAATTGCTATGTATAATGTATATGATGAATGATTTAACAATGTTATCATATGAATATTTGAAATTTCCCAAAATCAGAGCACGATCCTCCAAAAATCCTCCCAATCCATAGCCAAAGCATCCAAACAAACTCCAGGAGTTGTTGAAGAAGGGAGGACTGGAAAACGAGAACACTGCCTGACAGCTGTGCCACTATTGTGGTTTGCATTTGAAATGCCTCTGTAACCCTTGTCCGCTGGCTTGCTAATGCAACCCAGAGCTTCCTTGAAGGTTTTTGCTGAAAGCTGGCTTCAGCAGCATTTCGCCCTTGCCCGTGTGCACCGCAGCCCCTATTCCTGACTGCACCCTTGAAGCCACCAACCTGCAATAAGGCCACATCCCTGGGTGCTAAATCACCAAGCATTCTGATCCACGAAGCAAGTAGGGCCGGCTAAAGTGAAACAAAAATGAGAAGCATAGCATTTTTTTCCTTTTTTATTTTTTTTAATAAATATATAATATTTATTATTTACTATACTTCTTAAAAATCAAATAAAAAGAAAAAATATATAGAAATAGTAAAAATAAAAGTTAAAAATAATCATTAAAATTGTAATGTAATTGAAGTGCTTTTTCTAGTGCCTAATAAAATAATTCATAAATAGTGCTTATAAACATATTGACTTCCAAGTGTAAATAAAATCAAATAATTCTTAAATCTGAAGTAAAATAATGTTATTCATAAATAAATAAAACAATAGATTTGTCCATGTACATATTAAGTATTTAAAAATTAGTGAGAAATAGATGGAACAATATTTGAATTTTCTAAATTTATATAGAAGGTATAATAATAATGATGAAGTGGTTCCCAAGTGTTTGAGAGTAGTCTATTATTTGATATATCACAGTTCACTGATACTTTGAAAAGTCTCAAAGCTCAAACATTGGCTACTTTTGCAATCTTTCCTCAATAAAATATAAATTCTATTATTTGACTAATCTTTATTATGGATTAATAATAAATTCAATTAAACTAACATAACTATAGAAAAATCTATGTAAAAGATACTGACATATATCATTCTCTCGAGGCAATTAATTCTGACTAAGTGGAATAGATGCCTGAGAATGATATCTCTCAACTTCGTTTACATGGAGTTTTATAAAGGTAGCTATGCTAGTTTGTAAGGCTGATACTGGTAATATGCTTTAGTGCTACCCATTTGACTTGGATTGCAGGCCAAAGATTATGCAGAGGCTCAAGAAATAAGACTTGGCACCATAAAATTTAGCGATAAGGAACAGTATTTAGAATTATATACTGACGGATTTAAAAAAAATGACCGGAAGTTCCAATTTGGCAACTGATTAACTAAGGAACACATATGTCCATGGAATTCCTAAGGGTGCTTCTAAACTTACGATTGATTTGTTATATTGTTGGAATAAGGCTGTCACGAAAGCTGTCCCCAATTCAATTTTAGAGACTAACATGAATTCTATGAACATATCCTACATGGGCTTTGGTGGCACCTGCCGTAGAAATTGGTCTCAACTCAATCTGCATGTAGGCCCCAATCATGCCAAATGCATGACCAGAAGAAAATAAGAATCTGGGACAAGTCTATAACAGCATATGTGATAATACTTTGGTTCTTTGAGAAAACTAGTTAATTGAATTTAGATCACAGGGGTGCTCCACTGTCAGGACCTTTTTTACAGATTTTCTAAAAATTGTTATAAAGAACCATAGAGATGTGATAGGAGGTACACAGGAACTGAAATAGACTTGGAGACAAAATGTGATGAGCGGGCAGTTGTGTGCTCTGTTAAAGCTTTTGCTGTTTTAAGGACTGTCTGTTGAAAAATGACAACATTTCTTTGAATTGATGATAGGTTTCTTTGCTTTTCGAACTGGTTCTTGCCTGGATGCAAGCTTGCTCATTATAATATGAAGAAATATTCTGTTAGCTGGGCTACTCTCAGTTTTTTGTAACGTCAAAGTTGCACTGGAGATGGATGATGGTACCCATCTAAGCTAGTTTATTATTTAATCTCAAGTACCTTGGTGTGAATATTAGTTCCAAGCATGCTTTTGAATCAAGAAAACAGCAGGACAATGCAAAATAAAGCTCACATACCTTTCCGCTTTAGCTTACCATTTCTTAGAACTTAAAGTGCTTGTTTATTATTTAACCTCAGGTACCTTAGTTTGATTATTAGTTCAATGCATGTTTTTGAATCGGCAGCACATGGCAATGCAAAATAAAACTTGCGTAGCAATCCTAATGATGCAGTAGCGTGGAGCTTCTTGTCAGGAATGATGCTTTCATTTGGGTGTCATCCTAGCGTCAATGGATGTAATAATCATTCATCAATTATTTTTGTGTATTGCAAGATGTTCATTTTGGTATGGAACTCACATTAAGTATGATACTGAGGTGTATATGATAAGAATGCTAAAATGTGGATGGTTTATGCCGTTCTTTATGTCATTCATATTTGTGGAATCCTATGCAGTAGAGGATTTCAATTTTCCGTATTTCATTTGTATTTAATTTTTGATACTATATATAATTGGAGTTCATTGGTCATGCTCCATATTTTACTATCAATCAACTTTTCTTCTTGTTATTGTCCTGCACTTTTCATTTCAGTACCAGTTCACTTCTCTCTTGTTCAGTCAGTTGTTTTAGTTAATTGTGTGGTTTATGCTCTTCTTAATCTTCTTACATTCTGTCGACTTTTGTGAAGGGAACATTTCAAAATTTTATGTTGCATTTGTACTTAAATCTTGTTGGTGCTTTGATTTATAATTATTTTTCTATTGTCAGCGATTCTCTATCCTGTATTCTTGTAATTGGCTTGACTTATTTTCTTGTACAAATTACTTCTCGAGTAGTTAAATATGTTTTGTTTTGTATGCTTTATATTATTTGTCTTCTTTCCACTTTCTGTCAAATGCTGTAGAAAGAAATCCAAATTAATTAGTCCAATAAAGAACATAATTGCTATGGTATTTGAAACTTGTTTTGTTTTTTTGATTCCTCACTATTTATAATATTGCAGTCTCACAGCTATTTGAGAGTAAAAGCAATTCTTTGAGTTTAGTGCATGCCTTAATTTATTTTACTGCCTGGATGGTTCAAAAGCAACAAAGCTCATCGTTAAAACAAATATTTTGTTGCAGAAAAATTATTGGTTTTGCTTCGAGATGGCAGAAAGCTTATTGGGATTCTCCGTTCATTTGATCAGTTTGGTAAGCTTTCACCTTTTATGGTAACTATGATTCATAAGATGCTAGTAGGATCCACGTTTGATTGAACAGTAATTTTTATTGCATTCTATTGAGCTTGGTCTCTGCAAGGAATCGATGGTATTGCAGAAGTGTCTTTGACTCTGGGATTTTTGTTGACGCAGCAAATGCTGTACTAGAAAATGCTTTTGAGAGGGTAATTGTTGGAGATCTCTACTGTGATCTACCACAAGGTCTATATGTGATTCGAGGTGAAAATGTCGTACTGATAGGAGAGATGGTACGACTTTTTTCTCACACTGATGTTCCACAGAATACATCTGCTTGTTTTCATGGTTTCTTTGTGTGGAAACGAAGTTATACAACTGTTTTCTTTCCTGCCATTTTAGGATCCTGAGAGGGAGGACCTTCCAGCTAATATGATTCAGGTTTCTTCCACAGAAATTGAAAAGGTAGGACTTGAAGCCATTTGAGCTCATATAAATTGCATAATATGATATGATAGTGACTTTGTATACATGTATTCTAATGTTGCTTTACATGTGCACAGGCTCAGAAAGAGGAGAGAGATGCAACGGACTTGAAAGGATCTATGAGAAAACGAATGGAGTTTCTTGATTTAGAATAGCCACTGGAGACTGTAATGTCACCTATATCTCCCTTGTTGAAATATTCCATGTGGATGTAGTAATTTTTTTCAGGGTATAATATGGAGCAGTGTATTAGATATATGTGTCCTGCCAGTTTGGCGAGTTTTGTGCTGAATGGCCCGCAAATATTATCGCGGATGGCGCATATGAAAACATTTGGTTGGAAAGGGCTTTGAACTTTTCAACTGATTGATGAATTGCAATCCATATACCTGCAGAAATCAAGTGTTCAATGGCATAATGAGTACCTAAGGTTAAGTGATTATTAGTTCATTGTTAGTGTGTTCTTGAGTTCTATTCTGCTTTTAATAAGATTGTTAATAGTCTTAGGAAGTGAACATCATCCTCACGCTGCATGATGTTCTCAGTTTGGCTATATTATTTTTTGTAAGATATGGCCATGGCCATGGAGCACTCCATTGCGCTTCAGAAGGATGAATACTAATAAAGGGCGAGTGAATACATCTGGATGTTTTAAATGCCAGAACACAGGTTTGGTTTTTGCATTGGAAATGTTTAGTGCCTTAACTTTTCAATTGGCATTGGCATAATCCTTCGTGGTTATGACCATGGAAGTCATCTATGGCTGTTTTGAATATGACTTTTGACGGAAATTTTATTTTTAGAAGTAAATGGTTTTATTAGATGTAATATATGGTTTTACTTCGGAGTAAAATTTATGTTAATTTTGTAACACCATCGAACAAACTATTCGAGAAGAACATTGCAAGGGTAGCTTGTTGGCCTTTTTTGTTGATTTGCTGTTTGTATTTTTATATCACTTGTAGGGGGAGGTACCGATGTTTAACTAAGGATTACAATTTATGAGAGGGTGTGAGGACCATGAACAAATTATTAAAACCGGATATAAGTAAAACAAGTTAAAATATCACAGCACAATATTTATCCAATATTTCTATTCAAGAGCCAGTTGCTCGATGCACAGAATTTACAATTTCTGAATGTCTAAGAGTAGGCTTAGGAACCTATTATTTATGTTTTTTATTTTTACTCCATACAGCAGTTTGAAAATCAAATTTCTCTTCAAGTGAGCATGTAAGTAGTTTTAAGACATTAAATTTGCTGTTATGGCCTTGTGTTAGATAATTAGCTGGACATTTCTCTGTCTGTTGAAATCCTAACATATGGTGTTTTTGCTCACATCTTTTCTATATGCAATTCCTTGCGCGGTTGATATATAGACCTTTGTTCAAGATATTGGCCGCTCCTCTTCAAATCAAACAAGCAAATATACTTACGTAAGTGGAGTGGATTTACATCTCTAAGACGTTACTGGAATTTCTTCAAGCCCTAAAACATGAAAATTTTGAACGATGCAAAAGTTGGTTTAATGAAGTACGGTGGATTAAAATTGAAAAATTGTGAGTTGCTCCTGAGAGGGGCTATTTAATATTTATTTAAATTTGTTTTTTTTGTTTTTTTTGGAACTAAGGAAACATATATTTGTTCGTGATATAAGTACACTACATTTTTTATGGTTATAACTGCTGACTTTTAATCTTGTACGAGTTATATGACAGATTCAATGGAGTAATATCACTATGTATTGTCGATGGTTCGAACTATTGACTTTTGATTTTGTACGAGGTATACGCCATATGTAGCTGAGGAATGTAATTGCATTAAGAGAACGAGGAAGGGATATTGGATGAAATAAATGGCAAAAGTGATAAAATTAAAAAATTGATTGAACTTTAAATCGTAGGTTTTTGACTGGTAGATTCACAAACTCAGATTACTGTAGTCCAGTTAAAGGAACATTAAAATGCAAATGGGTGTTTGTCTGACAAAAAACTAACAAGTTTTTGCTTCAAGAGTTGATATTTAAATATCTTTACCGTTGAGAGAACTCAAAGTTCAGAATTGTCCACTTAATCATGTTCGTCCCTTGAGGGAAATGTTGAGGGGATGTAATTTTTTCGGGGTGACTGATTGCAGACAACGCGTCTAACAAATTATTAATTATATAGAAGGGATAATCCATGTTTGCAGAATCTTTCAACTTATTGAAAACCCTGATTGATTTTTTGGATAGGGGATAAAAGATAGAATCTCCCACCTCTTGAATGAAGCTTTGGAGAAGTGGTGTGGGGATTGAGATTTACTGGTACATCGATATTTTTAAGCTCACTAATGATGTATGTAACTTCATTAAAACAAGTATACGATTAAATCGAAACTTTTCTAATCTATAATCAAATCAAGCGTTAATATAAGTTTAATTTTATCATTCTATCTTTACAGTACTGTCGTCATAAGTATAAAGAAGGGTTTGGGAGTGTTAAATTTAGGAGTCGTCAATGATAATGTTCATCTTTTGTTGATGTGCTATGCAACTTTAGTTCATGTGAAAAGTTAGTGCTGAAAGTGTTAATATTGAAATGTGTGCTTGCACCAATGAATTAATGTTAAGCTATAATGTAACAACCATTGATAATAGTTCATGCTTAAAAGTAGTCTTTTGAGGAAGTCACTAAAGATGTTTAGGTTTTTAGGGACTCTTGGCAGCGTTACAATCATTGATAAATGTTTAAATAACCTTTTTAGATGGTAAACAAAAATGATGTTTAGGGTGTAAAAATGATGTTTAGGGTGTAAAAATGATGTTTAGGGTGTAGGGACCTAATTTTGTGTGCATGATTAGGCGTGCGTCCATGGTTGATGCAGAGTATGCGTTTATGGATGATCTTGTATTGTTCAAAAATATTTTCTTATGTTTTCATAGTTTTTGAATTTTTGTGGTGGTTTCATACATCTCTCTGCATAAGAAAGTCATTTAATCAAAATTGTAAAATTCAAGATTTCACTGAATTGTCGCTTTGGAGAATTGATCATAAGAATCTGTAAAACCTAGGCAATTTTTTTTTGTAGTGGTGGTTCTTAATTTCATTTTGCCAAATGTACTATAATAGAATTGCAGGCAAATTTCTCTTCGTTTGGGTGATTTTAATGGCTGAAATTTGTGTTGGTGGTTTTAGGGAAAATATTAGTTTATGATATTTTTATAAGCTGGTTCCAAATTGTTTGGTGGGGAGCTTAAGGTCATTATAAGTATCTTGACCAATTTTCAAGTGATTACGAGCCTTTCAGATCAAACAAAATGATTTCAAAATTTTTAATGGTTTCAAAGTTTCTCTACAATAAAATCTTTTATTTTTAGTGGAGGAATCTTGGGTATTTTTTAATTAATATTTGTAATTGCTCTCCCATTCTTGGGAGACTTTGAAAAACCTATTAGACACCCACATTTTGAGGATAGTCCATAGCTAATAAAGTTCGAAACAACAAAAATCAGGGGGCGTAAGGGTTGTGAAAATAGTGAGAAATCTACCCACTTCGGGGGCTTTGAAGACTTATTATTGGGGCTGCCATGTTTCCCGTACATAGATGCTATAGAATATAGAGCATCAGTAAATGAGTTCTTTGTAGAGAGACGCTATGAAGTCCATGATTGTAGTGTTGTTTTTATGAATGCAATATTTTGTTGTAGATTTTGAATTGAATAAAATCAATATGAGTATTGTTTGTGAGTATTTTTTATTTTCCATTGTGAAATTTGTGTAAGACGTCTAGTTGGTTGCAAGATTGGGCTCTCTGATAAGAACCCCAATCTTGTTTGCATTATTTGGTAGTAGAGTAGATAGTTTGTTTGAATTTGTAAATAATGATGAAATAAAATATGTGAATGAGAGGATCGTGGGCATATTATGAGAGAGTAAGAGAATTGTGAAATAACTTGTTTGTCACAAACATGAGAGAGCTTGTTGTCTCAGGCATAAGAGAGGATTTGTAATTACTAGCAAAGATAAAGCTAGGTGGGTGTACAACTTCTTCCACTAAGGGAGAGTGGATAGAGGGGGTTTTGAGAGGTTCACCTTTCATAGTCTTTGTTGGGTAGAGGGCAGTGTGATGTAATAATTTTTGTTGTAGGGAGGACTTGTAACTGCAAAGGGTTAATACCCTAGATGTTAGTGAGAGCGAAGCCTCGTGACTAGAAGGGCACTTGTGATTCTCTTAGAGAAACTGGAGAAGCAAAGATGTCTTTGAAAAAGAGGACGGTGGTCATTTTGAAAAGACACGGGAGAACTTTATTTTGAGAGAAGTATTGGGAAGAAAAGAGATATAGAAGGCTCTATGAAGAAATGAAAAAAATAAGCAATTTGGATGCATTTGAGAATGGGTTGAAGAAGAAAGCTTAAGATAAAAAAGAGATTGAATGGTGAGTGTAAATAATGAAGCAATGGAGCAACAATATCTAGAAAATGAGAAAAGTGAAGGAGCAGAGTTGAAGAATGTTGAACCTATAGTGGTTGTGGATGAAGAAAATTAAAAAATGCATGGAGTTGGATCTCACTCTTCTTTTTATGATACCATTTTTTTAAGTGATCTTTTGTGTGTAGGAAATGAAGATGAAAAAGTTCAAAAAGTGGACCTCAAGAGTACTAAATTTGATGTCGGAGTTGAGCAAGATGAGGATGATCTCTTGTTGAAAGAGGAGATGAGAAGAATAGATAGATTCCTTGAAGGAGAAGTGCCTAATGAACTTGAGGATGTAGTTAAAAAGTCTTTTTGAAGGCATAATGATGGAGGATGAGGAGGTTATATGTGCAAAATAAGTTCTAGTAGTAATTGATGAAGAAAGAGATGCAACCATGGTAGAATAAAAAGAGATTGTAGAGGTAATGGATTCTTTTTCTACATTTTGTAAAGATGAATTGTATGCTGAGTTCTCTACATAAGAGATGAAGGAATTTGTGGGTGAAGAAAATACTATTGTTGAAGCAAATAATAGTACAATTGTAGTAGACTTCGGTCCTTTAAAGGTCATGGAAACATTGAAGAAATTGAAGCCACTGTTGTTTGTAACTAGGGCTATATATGGGTTCGGATTGCCTTAAGGCAACATCCGAACCCTTTTAGATCTGGGCCATATCCTAAAGGGTAACGTGACCCCAAGTCTATGCCCAACCCTATTCTTCATGCTATCCTAAATACACATGCCACAATAATATATATTGGCGCCAAAATTTAAAGGAGGCCGACTTGCAAATAAGAGTTAAAGGTGCATATAAATGAAAGACACTTTGCAAGTCAAACACACTCATTTAATTGCAAGTAAAGCCAATTAGCTCTGCCTGATAAGGTGCGAATTCACAAGGAGGAGTGCGAAATTATTCAGACGTGCGAAATTGTCCAAGAGGACATAGGTTGTTTTGGTACAGACTTGGAGAACTTAGAAGTGCAGATCTACCATACAAAAGGATCAGATCTGACAAAGAAGCTAAGTATTGTACTTGTGATTTTAGAGGAGAATATATAATCTGACCCGTGGGTCTTTAATGCTGGGTTTTTCCTCCTTGGAGGTTTTCCCAGGGTATGTGTGTTTGTTTCCTGTTTACTTCATTTTTGATTTTACTGAATGTTAACTTATTAAAATGCTACAAATCTGATTACAATCTAGGGCATAATCAAAGGATATAAATCTGATTAACAAACCTAGGGTATAAAATTACATGGTATCAAAGCCAAGGTGTCACTAACTTCTAATTTTAGCAAATCAATTGTTGCATATAGCTGTTGTTTGTTTTCAGATTAAAATGTCAGGTTTGAAGGCTGAAGATAGACGTGAGGGAGCCATTGATTTTGCTGCTTGGAAAGTCCGTATTATATTGATCCTTGAAGAGAATGATCTGCTGAAATTTGTAGAAGAAGAAAGACTGTCTCCTCTAGAAGATGCTGAAGAGCTGAAACAATTCAAGAAAGATTCCCTCGAGGCTAGAAGGATCATAATTGAGTCCGTCAAGAATCATCTTGTCACTGTCATATCAAAGTTTGTGTCTGCCAGGGAAATGATCAAACACTTGGAAGGGATGTATGAAGTCAACAACCTCAGTAGGGCCCTTGCTCTAAGACAACAACTTCTTCACATGAAAATGAAAGAAGAAGACTCAATCATAGCCTACTTCATGAAGATCAATGAACTAAAGGACAAGCTAAGCACTCTTGATTGCCAAATATCGGATAAAGATCTTGTTATGATTGCATTAAATGGTCTACCTGATGAATGGGAACTATTCATTCGTAGCATTGGTGGAAGAGCTGATCGTCCCAACTTTGAGCGTCTTCAATCTGATTGCATCGAAGAGGAATCTCGAATTGAGGTAAGAGGAAAACTCAAGAACTCTCACAAAGATAATCATGTTCTCTTAGCTAAATCTAGGAAAGGTGGACATTGGAAGAAAGAAAAGAGAAGCAAAGATTTTAGATCCTCCTCCTATGATCCAAGGAAAAAGTAAAGAGATTCCTCTCACATTCGTTGCTTCAGATGTGATAAGTATGGTCACTATGCTAGAGATTGTCAGAATGACCCAAAGGAAAGGGAAGCCAACTTAAATGAAGTTCTTGAACAAAGTGAAGATTACCTTCTTATCTCTGCTCTATCTAGCAATGTTCCTACGGACAACAATACATGGATACTTGATAGTGGTGCCTCCAGACACATCTCAGGATTTCATGAGCATCTCTCAGATCTGATTGAAAAAGACACCAACCTTAATGTAGTAATTGGTGATGATGCTCGATACTCGGTAAAAGGTTCTGGCACTACCTCTTTAAAACTAGATTCTGGTATTTCCTTACAACTCTGTGATATTATCTTTGTACCTAGTATTAAAAGAAATCTTATTTCCATTTCTACCTTAGAAGATAAGGGTTTGCAAATAGCATTTTCTGAAGGGAAAGTACTTGCTTGGCCTAAGAAATCTAATTTCAAATCTGCTTGTATTATTGGAAATAGATGTGATAGTTTATATAAGCTTGCAGCTAATCCAATTCAAGTTCTCATTCATGAGACCCTTGAATCATGCAAGCGATGGCATAGAAGATTGGGTCACCTACACTTCCAAGCTCTTCCCACTCTTGGTAAAATGGTTAAAGGTATGCCTAAACTCAGTTTATCTCATGATGATGCTTGTGAAGGTTGTGCAATGGGTAAGAATGTAAAGGATCCTTTTCATAAAAGCGATAGTAGGGCTAAAGAAAGGTTAGAACTTATTCATTCAGATTTATGTGGTCCTATGTCTGTAGCATCTCCTAGCGGTTTCCTATATTATGTTATCTTCACAGATGATTTCTCTAGGAAAACATGGATCTATTTTCTTAAATCTAAAGAGTCTGAAGAAGTCCTAAACAAATTTAAAGAATTCAAAGCCTTAGTTGAAAATACTACAAGAAATCGAATTAAATGTTTGAGGTCTGACAATGGAGGTGAATACACCTCAGGTAGTTTCTACGACTTTTGTGTTAAAGCAGGAATTAAGAGGGAGTTCTGCATTCCCTACAATCCTCAGCAAAATGGAGTTGCTGAAAGAAAGAACATGACCATTCTTGAAGTTGCAAGAGCCATGATCCATGATCAAGACCTGCAACCTTTTCTATGGGTGGGAGCATCCAAAACAACAGTTTACATTCAAAATAGATGTCCTCATCGCACCCTAAAGGATGTGACTCCTGAAGAAGCCTTTACAGGAATCAAACCTGACATCAGTCACCTAAGGATACTCGGGAGCCCTGTGTATGTTCATGTGCCTAAAGAAAAATGAACCAAGTTGGATCCATCTGGAAAGGAAGGCCTCTTAGTGGGATACAACGAATCTTCCAAAGCCTTCAGGATCTACATTCCAGGTCAAAGGTATGTTGAGGTAAGTAGAGATGTAACTTTTGAAGAAGATATTGCTTTCAAAAGATCTAAAGGTTCATCAACCAACAATAATGATATGGTGATTGAAAATCAAGATTCAATAGTTGATGCTAACCCTGAGATACATGAGGAGTCTACTCACCTTCGAGATCAGGAAGTTCAGAATGACCCATCAGAACCTATGCACTCTACCGATATACCTCAGGATATTGTGGTCTACAAGAAGAGACCGCTTTGGGTTCGAAACACGATTCAAGATGCTGAAGGATTTGCTGCTCCCAGAGGAACCTTTAGAGATAGCAAGAGATTCCAAAATCACGCCAAATACATTTATGTGATGTGCAATATCATTGAGTCTGAACCTCACAATGTCGAAGAAGCTATGTCCCATCATGCTTGGAAATTAGCCATGGATGAAGAGTATGGGTCTATCATCAAGAATGATGTCTGGGACATTGTACCCAGACCCAAAGGTAAGTCTGTTGTTTCCTCTAAATGGTTGTTTAAAATTAAACATAATGCTGATGGTAGTATTGAAAAATATAAAGCTAGGTTTGTAGCTCGTGGTTTTTCTCAAAAAGAAGGAATAGATTATGAAGAAACCTTTGCCCCTGTTGCTAGATATACTTCTATTAGATCTATAATAGCTATTGTTGCAGCCAAAGGTTGGGAGTTGCATCAAATGGACGTTAAGACAACCTTCCTCAATGGTGTCATTGAGGAGGAAGTCTATATTGAGCAACCAGAAGGTTATGTAATCCATAAAAGAGATTCTCATGTTTGCAGGTTGAAGAAAGCCTTATATGGGCTCAAACAGGCTCCTCGTGCTTGGTATGAAAGAATTGATAAGTACTTACTAAGCTTAGGATTTTTGCAAGAATGATGCTGATGCTAACATTTACTTGAAAGTTTATAATGATGAGATGCTTATTTTAGTTTTGTATGTGGATGATTTATTTCTCACTGGTGAAAGTAAATTAATCATAAGATGTAAGAAGGAATTAGCCTCAGAATTTGAAATGAAGGACTTAGGTTTAATGCATTACTTCCTAGGGTTAGAAGTATGGCAAAGATCCAATGAATTTTTTTTAAGTCAAGTAAAATATACAATTGATATTTTGAAAAGATTTAGGATGATAGATTGTAAACCTATGCATACTCCTATGGAATCTAACTTAAATAAGTTAAGTGTTTCTGCAACTAACTCTGGTTTTGTAGATCCATCTGAGTACAGGCAGTTGATTGGCTCCCTGATGTACCTAGTCAATACTAAGCCAGATATCTGTTATGCTGTGAATGCTCTCAATCAGTTCATGAGCTTACCTAAACTTGTTCACCTGGTTGCTGCCAAGCACATTCTAAGATACCTGCGTGGCACGATTGGTTATGGGTTGAAGTATTCACTTAATACCTCAATCCTCTTGGAAGGCTACTCAGATTCAGATTGGGCAGGAAGTGTCAAGGACAGGAAAAGTACTTCAGGTGTCTGCTTCAACTTGGGCTCTGTAGTGATCTCTTGGGCATGTAGAAAGCAACCTTCGGTAGCATTAAGCACTACAGAAGTTGAGTACATTGCCGCATCTGTTGCATCCAGAGAAGCAGTGTGGTTTTGTAAGCTCCTTGTTGGATTATTTGGTCAAGGTAGTGGTCTTACCACCATTCATTGTGATAATCAAAGTTGTATAAAGATGTCAGTAAATCCTGTATTCCATGATCGGTCCAAACATGTGGAAACACATTATCATTTCATTCGAGACATGGTGCAAAGAGGCACCATTCATCTAAAGTACATCAGCACAGATGAACAGATTACGAACATCCTTACCAAACCTTTATCCAGAGTGAAGTTCAAATACTTCAGAGACAGACTTGGTGTTGTGGAAAACGGAACCCTGTTTGAGAGGGAGCTTCAATCTCAGTGACTCTATCTGCAACACTTTGAATCATTCTTTGCTTGTGTGCAAGATGAATTATATCCAATCTATGCTTGTGTGCTAGATGGATAATTGTAATTATGTAAAGACCCACTGGTGTATTACACTTTCTATGCTTGTGTGCTAGAACCATCCTATGCTTGTGTGCTAGGTGGAAGATGTAATTCTATGCTTGTGTGTTAGATCCATTCTATGCTTGTGTGCTAGATGGAACTCTAAAGGTTCAAATTATGTATTCTCCTCTTCCCTAGTTAAGAGGGAGTGTTGTTTGTAACTAGGGTTATATATGGGTTCGGATTTCCTTAAGGTAACATCCGAACCCTTTTAGGTCTGGGCCCTATCCTAAAGGGTAACGTGACCCCAAGTCTATTCCCAACCCTATTCTTCACGCTATCCTAAATACACACGCCACAATAATATATATTGACACCAAAATTTAAAGGAGGCCGACTTGCAAATAAGAGTTAAAGGTGCATATAAATGAAAGACACTTTGCAAGTCAAACACACTCATTCAATTGCAAGTAAAGAGAATTAGCTCTGCCTGATAAGGTGCGAATTCACAAGGAGTGCGAAATTATTCAGACTTGTGCAAAATTGTCCAAGAGGACATAGGCTATTTTGGTACAGACTTGGAGAACTTAGAAGTGTAGATCTACCATACAAAAGGATCAGATCTGACAAAGAAGCTAAGTATTGTACTTGTGATTTTAGAGGAGAATATATAATCTGACCTGTGGGTCTTTAATGCTAGGTTTTTCCTGCTTGGAGGTTTTCCTAGGGTATGTGTGTTTGTCTCCTGTTTACTTACTTCATTTATGATTTTACTGAATGTTAACTTATTAAAATGCTACAAATCTGATTACAATCTAGGGCATAATCAAAGGATATAAATCTGATTAACAAACCTAGGGTATAAAATTACAGCCACAACATGAAGAAGAGCAAGTGGAGGAGAAGGGAAATAAGAAGATGATGAAAGATAGAAAAAGTTCAATTTTTTTAAATTTATATATATTTATTTATGTTGATTTATACATGTGCATTATTGGAAGACTGCTTATAATAATTTTTTTTTAATATTAAATATAAGATATCATACATGAGCAAAATCATTTCCAACCGACACTAGCAAAGTACATATGAACAATACAAAACTGGTGATGTAATCTAACCCCTAACAAAATCAGAAGTATGGAATACATATATAGAACGATATCAAAACAACTGTAACTACACACATCTAGTCAAAGAGGATACCATAATCATCCCCAATCCATGTTGTCCATCCTAATTGGCTCTCTATCCATAACGATATTAAATTGAGTGCAAAGAAAAAGAGATGTGAGAAAATAATAATGTATAGAGGACAAAATGGAAGGAGGTGTAGTTGCAACTATTGAATGTAAAGTGTTCGTAGGTGTAGAAGAGTGTGAAAGAGATGTAAATATAGATAAAGAGGTGACGAAAATATCTAATTTCCATAGTATTGATATGAATATGTGTGCAAGTATTATAGAGGATGATGTAAAAGATTATGGAGGACAAAGGATGAATTTTTGGTGCAACTAAATGTTGCAAGAAAATGAAAAAGTGTTGCAAAATAATTCTTTCAGTGATAGAGTTCGTTATAGGTTATCTGCAATATGGAAGGGTGGTTCAATCACTTAACTCCATTTTGTAAGCTATGCTCACAAACTTCTTACCAGACATATTTGATGCAGGAGCATCCAAGTCTATAGGAAATCCCACATCGTCCAAAAATATTTCCTAATATTTTCTTTTTTCTTTTAATCTTTTGTGGTGGTTTCAAACATCTCTTTGCATAGGAAAGTCACCGATTTGATCACAATTGCAAAAATCAAGTTTTTGTTGAATTGACAATTTTGGAAAAAGTATTGTTTAGAAGAATCCATAAGAGCTGGGAAAAACAACTTTTAGGTTTAGTTTCCTAATTCCATTTTGCCAAATGTGCAAAAAGAATCATAGTCAGATTCCTCACAATTTGAGAGATTTTAATGCCAAAAGTTTGTGTTGGTGGTTTTGCAAAAATAATTAATTTTGAAGATTTTTTAAAGCTGGAAAATGATTTTGAGCCATTGGTAAAAAGTTAAGCAAAAAAATGGTTTTTGGACCACCAATGCAATTAAGGCTCTAAAATGCCATTTTCTTTTACAAAAATAAAATTCACGAACTTAAAAGATAGAGTTTCTATTTGGAGGTAATAATAAATTTCATTTTCAGATAAGACAAAATGATTTCAAAAACATTAACGGTTTCTCAGTTTATTTGACAATAAAATCAATCACTTTTAGTGGAGTAATCTTGCATTTTTCTTATTAATATTTGTAACTGGTATCCCATACTTGGAAGGTGTTGAAAAACTTATTAGCCAACCACATTTTGAGGATATTCTTTAGCTAAATAAATTTTGAAACAACAAAAATGAGGGGGCATAAGGGTTGTGGAAAATGTGGTTTAAGCTTAACACCATTTTTGTTGATTTTTATATAGTTACTTATAAACTCTATCTTGAGGCTTTTAAAGGCCACCATTTTAAATAGAAACAACAAAAAATAAATGAAGGAAGAAGCATTGAAGATAGGAGGAAAGTAGGAAATAAAGAGGCATGGGAAATGAAGAGGTAGGGGCCGATAGAGACAAGGAAGAGTCACCCATTTTGAGTTCTTTAATCAACATTTTATTTTACAATACAACATTAAAAATGGAAAGAAGTGTTGGGGGAAGTGTAGTAGGAAAGGCATGGGAAATAATAGTGAAATTTGCTCACTTGGGGCATTCTAAAATCAACAAAAGGTTTACTGTTATGGTAGCTAGATTTCTTGTGTAGACGCACCAAAGAATAAAGAGCATGAGTTTCTTGTAGAGAGAGGCCACGAAGGCCATGCATGTAGTGTTGTAGTTTTTTTTATGAATGCAATATTTTGTTGTAGATTTTGAATTGAATAAAATCGACGACTATCATTTGTGAGTACCTTTCTTTCATTTTGAAATTTGTGTAATATTTGTAGTTGGTTGTAAGATTGGGCTGCCTGATAAGACCCCCCAATCTTGTCTGTATTAGTGGTTGTGTAGTAAGAAGACCTATCTTTATATTTTAACCTAATGCGAACAAGATGCTGGAGTTTGACAAGATTGTTGATTGTTGTATTGCAAAAGCAATAACACAAATTGAAAGTGTTAGATTATTGTCAAAATTCAAATGATATGAATAGCTAATTATGGAAAGGTTGATAGTTTTCTACTTATATCCTTCGATTTATCTTAACAAAGATATGTGGGGAAAATTTTTAGTGAATACAATTAGCTTTTGGATTTGATTGTGTGAAATTTATTTTGCATTAGAAATAAATTGTAGTTATGTTATGGATTGTGAAAATTTGATGCCTTCTGAAAATTTGTAGTATTTGGCTCGATACTTTTGATACAAGTTTGCACGTGGAATATAATTCTCAACGTTTAGAAAGAAAGAGTAAAAACAAATCAATGAAATACTAAAATGTAAATAATTGCCTATATGTTTTTGATTGTCATAACAAATGATGAGATCAAAATGTACTCAAAGTTGTAATGTTTGCAACATCCATTATGCTTGTTGCATCATTTTACATATAATGCTGCAAGGCATGTTGACGCGTATCCTTTCTCTTAGTGTTTCTTTCAATGTGCTCACACACATGTTGATATTAGCATTTGTTTGTCATATACCTCATAAGCTCAAAGATATATCTAAGAGTGAAGTGCTAATAAGAGTTGAATAGGGAAATTTTTTTATATCCATATGACAATAATGAATGTGAACATTTGACAATTTGCATTTGTTGTAGCATGCACATCGATTATATTTTATCTTCTTTGGTGATAATTGTTCTTGTGGAATCAAATTACCATGTATCGACTCTATGGAGTATATTCTATATCTCCAATATGGTCGTAGGTTTGTGTTTTGTAATGTTGCGTCTAGAAGGGAAAAGTAGATGTGTTATTGTGAATCCATGAAGAAAATTGTATAAAATAAGCAACATGTGTTTCTTGAGTTAAACATTGTGATTAGCTTAATGTGAAAGCTATGATTTCCACTGATAAGAGCCTTAGGGAACCTTTCACATATGGTTAGTCCTTTGCACCAACGTGTAGACCTCAACATCATCTCATGCTCATACATAATTCTTCTTAGAACTTTGTGACAACATGTAACCCTTACTATTTGTTGTTGTTTGGTTCTCTAACTTGCTTTCAACAATTTCTAAAAAGAAGTAAATTTATATCATCAACCCACTAAAAGGATGGCCCAATAGATGAGAGATGGATAAATCTCTCCTATACTTTAGGCCATACAAAATCTAGGGTGGTAACCCTACAACTGCACATTATATTATACACTAAATGTCTTGGATTTATCACAACGAAAAGTAGATGAAGTTTCATTCTATTATAGTAAGGATCCTAAGGATATTACACATTCACAAGTAGTCTTTGTAACCCAACACTTAGGTGTGTACATAGTAAGCTACACAATAAATTATACATCTAAAGATTCCAATCTTGTGCATAGGTGGGATGTGAAGATTTTACAACAATTGATGGATTTCTATCTTGGAAAATTCAAATTCAACAAAGTGCTACTTCAATCTTATCCTAACAACAAAATTCATGGTGGTTTGTACTAGATATCATTACCTTGTAATAATATGACCAATGGGTTGTGGGTAGCTCAAGTGTATTCATTCCTAGTTATCCCTCATTAATATTATCATTTTTCAAGCAAAAATAAATTTTGTTGTGGAAAGCTAAAATACAAATATAGTAGAATGATTTCTAGATGGCAATCACCAAACATACTATTGAAGAAGGATCCACTAGGAGATCGTATAAAACCACTAGTCAATATTTGTAGAAAAGTCAAAGCTCCTTCTAATCCACAACTTACCCTATCCTTGGAAAATATAATTGCACCCTTTGATCATCATGAATAAGCTTGAGGAGCTTTGTTGAATTCACCCCATCAACAAGATTATAGTAACTTAAACTTTTAGAGGCCTATTTGGCTAAATAATTTGCCATCCTATTCGATTCTCTAGGAACACGAACAAAATATATTATTGAAATTTATTGGACAAATAAAGAATTTTCTTGACAACCATGGTCAATCTCCAGGAGGCATCTTGGAAATCCCTTTCATTCAATAAGGAGACAAGAATCATGGAGTTTGTTTCATGGATAACCTTTCTCCAAACCTTCTCATAATATTTTTTTAGAGCCTTTCAAATCACTCATGCTTTCGTATAATTATTCAAGTGAACACCCAAATAGGTAGAGAAGAGAAAGTGTACAAAGCCTTCACTATCCCAACCAACCACCAATCCTTGTAGGCCCTAGATTATTTCTAGAGGATCCATCAAAGTTAATTTTAAGAAAACCAACAAGGGACAAAAGCTATTCCCGAGATCTATTCACCTTCTTAGAAAAGCCTGACTCTTAGTCCCAAACCCAACTTGTGAGGAAGAAGAGAGAGACATCTCCAAGAGATCGATTAGATGTAGGTCATAAGAAGTAAGGGAATCATCCAAATGAAAATTCTCCTCTAGTCTCTATGATAATCCTTTTAATTTTAAACCAAATTTTCTTTAATTTTGTGATGACATTCTTGGGAAATACATCAATTATTCTGTATCCAAAATCTCCAAAGAATAAAAGAGATACCAATACCCCAAGAAGCCAAAAAGAGGGAAGCTAAGGCAAGGGAAAGATTCAAAATATTCAAAAAATCATATTCTAGAGTTTCTACCATTGATATCAAATTTCCTCAAAAAAGGGAAATTGAAAGTAAATATCACTATTGTTCTCATTGTTGCCACAAATAAAATATAAGGTCCTTGAAAACTTCTCTCCTTGATATTGTCCTAAGTTAGGCATTTGTTGTGAGTAAAAAGCCCAAGAAAGAAATTACATTCAGGCTAGTCATACTTGTTCCACCAAGGAAACCCCACATTTCCTCGTTGATGTGATTCTAGAGCTTGATATCTAAGAGAAATTGTATAAATTCCTTTTGAGTCATGACCCTAATTAAAGGTAATAGAGTCCTCTAGGGAATTGCAAGGTGTTTTAGCAAAAAAATGAAGCTAACTTATTATGCTCTTCCAAGGAGCCTCCACTTGACCATTTCTGAGGTTCTTTCCATTGTTGGATTATGGATCTCCTTTTTTAATGAAGTACTTAAAATTAACAACCATGGACCAACCCACCTCAAAAAATGTCATGAAGAGGTTGAAGTTCGGAAAAGATGGTAGATAAGGAGTATGATTATCTTAGGAATCATACCAAAACAAAGCATTATTCCCTTTATTAGCTATCTATAAGAGTCTTCACTTTATAAGAAAAGACCATTTTTTAATATTATTCCATATCATGTAACCTTTCCCACTCAATTCTATCCATGGAATATATTCATCAACTACCCCTCCTAAATGTTTGGAATTAAAAATTATTTCCCATGATCAATTTGGATTTTTACTTTTTTACCCCCATTTTCAGTTATTGTGCAAACGTGTGTTAATCCCTACAAATTTTGTCCAAATTTGAAGCCCATGTACTCTAAGCATGAAAATCAAGACAAATTTTCATTATCCTTTGTCTACTTTTTGTCTTCACGAAAATTTCTCAATTTGATTCAATTCATAAATTTGACTAAATTCCCTTTGTAACACTTAGTTTTTATTCTTGGGTGCATTTTCAGGGTTTGACCTCGATTTTGCACCTATTTTTACCGTTTTCATACCTAAGGTGCATTTCGGGTTTACTCGGGTTTGTAAACCCGAAATACACAATTTGGGTGCCTTTTAGGTTTATAACCCCAAAACGCACATTTATGAGGCACGTTTGCATTTATTGATAAGTGTTTAGTTTTTTCTCAAAGTCTTCTTCGTTTTTATCCTTGTTTTGTTTTCATATCTTCCTCATTCCTGCCTCATTATCAAGAGTATAATATCCTCATGATTTGCACAGAGAAATCGGATCTTGTTATCAAATTGATTTTTGACCTATTCTTCCAAGTAAGTTTTTCTTGTTTTTCATTTGTACTTGTCATTGCTCTTTTTTTGTGCCCTAGCTCAATTAGGGTTTTCATTATTCTTACGTCTTGTAATACTAAATGTTTCAGGCTGATGTTCATTCGATCTTATAAACCAAAATGACATCATCATGTTTTCATTCCATACCAAATGGTGTCATTCAGGTTCATAAGCTTGAATGACATTATCATTGTTCTACAAATCGTGTGCTAATCATGTAGTTCAAGATTATGAATCCGAACTACATGATGAACATGTAGTTCAAGCTCATAACCTCGAACTACATGGTCACTGTGTATCTTTCTTTGAACTTCCAAAACATTGTGTAGTTTGGGGCCATGGATCCAAAGGACACCATCAAAACTAAACACTACCCAGTGGCGTCGTTTGGAGTCATGACCTTGAACTACAACACTACATAAACATTGCCATAGCATATAACAACAGTGTATTTCGGAGTTGAAACTCTTAACCACATTGAATCATACTTTTCCTAAGTGTAGTTTGGAGTTTCAACTCAAACTGCACAATTTTGTCACACCACACTAAGTGTAGTTTGGGATTGTAACCCTGAACCACACAACCACACCAAAGTGCAACATGTAGTTCAGGTTTACAACCCTAGACTTCACCATGTTTCTTTTCCACCTATACAAAGGTGTAATTCAAGTTTATAAATCTAAATTAAATCATGTTAGCTATTTCTCCCAAGTGTAAATCGGGTTTATAAACCCAAATTAGACATTTGCATTGTGATTCCAAAAAAGAGTTGAGTGTAAATCAGGGTTATAAACCCAATTTGCAACATTGTATTTCAAAAGTAAAATTGGGGTTTCTAAACCTGATTTTATCATTAATGATCTTCTCTAGGCCATCTGTTTCAAATGAAGAATGTTTCTCACAGAGTTTCTTATTAAGATGTAATGGTGATTTTCTTCTAACTCTGGAAGGATCGTTCTACCCAGTGTTGTAGTTTTAGTTCCATTAATAGACGATGGAGTTATCTCTTGGAAAATAAACCATGAAGTTCAAAAAAATAAATCCACATCCAATTTATCCACCTTGTTCAACATCATCTAATATTTACAACATTGGAGATACCGAAATAGGTCACGTGGACTTGGAAGAGTTTCTAAAAAGGGTCAAAGAGTCGCCTCAATATTATAAGATGGAGTCCACCATTAACAATGATATTCATGGAAAAAGAACCATGAAGTTCAAAAAACAAGATCCACATCCAATTTATCCACCTTCTTCAGTATCATCTAATATTGACAACATTAGAGATGCCGAAATAGGTCATGTGGACTTGGAATAGTTTCTAAAAAGGGTCAAAGAGTTGCCTCAATATTATAAGATGGATTCCACCATTAATAGTGACATTCATTTGGTTTCAAATTTTTCTTTGTCTTCACAAAATCCAGAGTTTATGTTTGCAGTGGCCAACCATTTTGATCCTGAGAGCAAAAGTGTCAAAGGTGCAAATGGTAAAAATATTATCAGGTTGGATGAAAGTTTCTTTAACGCTATCTTAAAATGTCTGAACATTGATAGATATGCCAACATAAACATGCATACAAATCAAGCCTACTATGAGAAACATTCAGACAAGTGTCCAAAACATATGAATGATAATTTGTTGAAGACTCCAATGTGCACCATTGCTAGATGTCCTAAGACCTTCCATCACAATGAATTCATTGAGGAAGTTAATGATTTGATTACTCTTCTCAGCAGAGTAAAGGATTTTCCTATCTCAAACACATACCATGAGTGGATGTACCAATACATTCATGTCATTAGGAAAAACAAAGAAAAAATATATCGGGGAAAACAATAAGTGATGCACTATGTGATCAACTCACTAAGGTACCTACTATTGTGAAGTTTTATATGATTTCATAATTGGTGTAAGTTGTAGCTTCAATGAGGCATTGTCCAGGTTTCTCCACAGAGGGAGACATAAGACAGGTTCAAGTTCATGAGTACTACTCTCAACTTGTTCTAAAGAACAACTTGCATCATTTCAGGATAGTCAATGATGCTTTCTTCTATCATTACATATGTATATTTGGCAAAGACCTTCAAAAGAAGAGAGTATCATATGAAGTTTGGGATGCAGTCAACCGATATGGATGCATGTTTCTATAGTTTTCTACTTTCACCTACCTTAAGGTAGGATGTTTTGATGATCAACCCTTCATGCTTCCAAGATATACTTTTGATAAAATAATTCTCATGGAGTTAGCTTGATAGATGGTTGTAGTTCATGAATGACAATTAGGTTCTCACATGCTTGGTTTCAAATTCACCTTGACCATCAAAAGGCATTCTATTTCTTATATCTACAAAGCCAAGACAATAGATGAACAAATGAGAAGAGTCACAATGAAATTATTCAAATCCAAGAAATATTTTGATTATAGGGGGATGGAGAATAATTTGAAGAGCTCTACTCATGTGCATTGAATAGAGGAAATCTAGATAGATTGCAGAACTAAATAAGATATCAGAAGACTTAACTTTTGTCATCTTACTCTTGAGAAAATCTTAATCTTAATCTTGTAGACTTCCTTGAAGGAATGAAAGATGATGTAAATGTTTTGGATGCAACCTATATGGATAAAAATATTGCAGATACACCATTACCACTCATTCAATGGTCTCAGAAGGAAGTGACTTCCATTAGGGTTAGATTCCAAAACATCCTTGTAAAAAATAATGTTTGGTTGTCATAGAAAGGGATTCAATTGAATCCATTCAATAATGGGTCAGAGGATGATATGGTTGGAAATATTGGCAAGATGTCAGAGCTTAGAACTAAGAATAGTCAAGATCCTATAGCTCCACAAAAGGCTCCAAAATACAAATTTATTATGGGAAAAAATAAAGGCAAAGATCAAGGTGTTTCTTCTACTCAAGTTTCTCAATAGGAAAGTGAATCAGAAGAAGAAGAATTAGAAGATGAACTCTTTGATCAAGAACAATTTGAGGAAGAACTACCAAATGAGGGACAAGAAGAAGAATATGATGAGGAAAAATTGCGAGGAATTCTTGCAACCCCTCAACATGAGGATACACAAGGATCTACTCCGCAAATAAAAAATCTTATTCCAGCTACTATACTGCCATAGTTTTCTACTTTTGAGTCTACACCTTTTGGTTCCACCATTTCATATACTGTAATAACAACTATTGTGGTTGTCCATTCTATTCCATATTCTACCACTAGTGATTCAACCCTAGATACTCCACAAGAAAACATTGAAAATGTGTTTTGTTCCCTCCCAAAATTGTCCAAAGTATCTACTACCATGCTTGATGACTTTGAAAAATTCATGTTAGAGGCGGCTCATAACCCAAATGCTTCTGCGACACCTGTTCTTGTGAATTTTACTCCACCTATTGTAACCACTTCCATTCAAGAACAAGAAACTCCATCCCAAACATTGGTTGCAAGGGCTAAAGATGATTCTTCCTTACCACCCTGGTTACTGTCAAACACTCCAAAGAGGAAGACACAAGCCATCTCCTTAGATGAGTTTGACTTCAACCAGTTGGTTCCAGTAAAGCCTAAAACTAGAAAGAAGGCTAAGACTCTTTCTTGAGTCAAGGTGGACAAGTCCAAGAACAAGTATGTTGAGATTGTTGTACCTCCTCTAGATAGAAACATTGATAAAGTTCAACCCACAGACTATGTCATCAATAGGATTGAGCTAGGAAAATAAACTCATGAAGATACTATAGAAGATGCTCAGTTAGCTTTTGATATACTTCTGGCCAGATATAATAAAGAGAAAATAAAAAAGGACAAACTAAAGGCACAAGTGGAAGAACTCACCATGGTGCTAACAAAGATAACAAAGTCTTCAGAAATAATTGAGCTAGTAACCTTATCAGTTGATGAACAAGTGATAAAGAAAGTAGAATGAATCACTTCATGGAGTAGGTCAGTTGGTGAATGGATGGATAGAATGTTGAGTCAGGGAACACATCTCCTAAGCTCCATGGCTGAATACTACTTAATAATTTAGGTATTGTAAAGTTTGAAGTGGACAAAACACTAGATCTTCTTTCACATAAAATGGAAACACACAAGAAGAACTTCAATGCTTAGTTAAAGATAGAAGAATTTGATTTACAAATCCGGATTGAAAATGGATTTCTTCTCATTTGCTATATTTACATTGAACAATAGGAGGCACTGGAACATCAAATGAATACCCTACAACTACTCTTTAAAGATATGGAGAAGGTACAAAAGGAGTGTGTACATAAGAAGAAATAAATTGTAGGGAAAACATCAGAGTTTCCATGTACACTCCTAGATGAAAATCAAGGGATTCTTCATATAGATGAAATCATCAAAGAATTTAGTTTACTAGTCAATGTAGAAGTTGATAAGGAGGAATTTTCTCATTTGATAAACTAGTAGATTTGCAAGTCGTCCTAGATAACTTAGAATCTCTCTTGAAGAAACATAAGAAATGCTATGTTGGGTTGAGAGATTCCATCACTCGAGTTAAAGTCATCACCAACCATACTCAAGGTCCTAATGAGTCCTAGATGAAGATTGTTGTGCAAAAAATTGAAGAATTCCTAAAATAAGATTAGAATGAACAAGAAATGTCATAGGACACTTATTAAATTTTCATGCTTT
This sequence comes from Cryptomeria japonica, assembly GCF_030272615.1. NCBI lineage: Eukaryota > Viridiplantae > Streptophyta > Pinopsida > Cupressales > Cupressaceae > Cryptomeria > Cryptomeria japonica. The sequence goes on along the minus strand of NC_081409.1, from coordinate 414,490,346 downwards.
CTAGTTTAAGTGCATTTTTATAGTTGACAATCGAAACTTCAAGTGTCATTTTGTATATACATTTTAGCACGTAGGATTGCACAAGTCCTAATTCAAATAGGACTTTGCTTTTGAAAAAGTCATAATTGTAGGATTTGAGAAATACAAATCCACAGAACCCAAAAGAAACCTGCATGCAAGAAACCTGTCATAGAGAAAGAGAGAGAACGAATACAAGGGTTTTGGCTCTGACAAAGAGAAAAGATGTATTATCAGAGAAAAAAAATGAATCAAGAATATGAATAATACAAGAGATCAATCCTTATAAAGGAGATCAACACCAAAAGGAAAACCTAACCCTAAGGTGTGAGCATTTAATAATTAAATATTAATTATTAAATGACTAATGTATGCATAAAGAGAAATCTTAAGAGGAGCTACAATGCAGCTACAAACAATGCAGAAGAAAGCAAAGGAACTACAATGCAAAAGAGGGTCCCGGCAACAAGGCCTGATGAGGTACCCGAATACAAGAAAATCTCTATAAAGCGGAGTAAAGGAGAAAACCCAGTGGGAAAAAACTCCTCTCCAAAAAGAGATAAAGAATCATGCTGAAAAGAAAACATGAAGGAAGGAAGGCCTCACTGAGACCCCCCAAGGACAACTTCCTTCACCCCAAGCATTGAGCGCAACTGAAGATAGCGCGGAGATGCCAAAGGTTTAGTGAAGATGTCAGCAACCTGCTCCTCTGTAGGAATATACTCCAAGATGAGAGAACCATCCTGAATCAACTGTCTGATGAAGTGCATGTGGATTTCAATGTGCTTTGTTCGCTGATGCTCCACTGGGTTGCGTGAAATGTGAATGGCACTCTGGTTGTCACACCAAAGAATAGTGGGACAATCTGGAGGAAACCCAAACTCTGTCATCGACTGCCGAAGCCATAAAACCTCCTGACTGGCTAACACTGCTGCTCGGTACTCAGCCTCTGTAGATGATAATGCAATAGCAGATTGCTTTTTGCAAGACCATGTGATAGGACCAGAACCAAGGCAAAAAACGAAGCCAGAAGTAGACTTCCGATCATTGACATCACCAGCCCAATCGGAGTCAGTGAAGCCAATGATATGAGGGGATCCTGAAGAGTAGTGAATGCCATAATGTGTGGTGCCCCGAATATATCTCAAAATACGTTTGGCTGCTTGCCAATGGCTCTCATGAGGATCATGGGAGAACCGAGAGACAAGGCCAACCGCAAAGGAAAGATCAGGACGAGAATGTGTCAGGTACAACAGACTGCCAACCAACTGCCTGTATAAAGTGGGGTCGACTGAAGGAGTAGAGCAAGTGGAAGACAAAACAACACCTGACTGAAATGGAGTGGGGGCAGACTTGCAATCAAGCATGCCAAATCGCTGAAGCATATCAAGAGCATACTTCTCCTGAAAAATGGAAATCCCATCCGAAGACTGAATAACCTGTAGACCCAGAAAGAAGTGCAAGAGACCAAGATCGGTCATCTCAAACTGCTCCATCAAAGCTCTCTGAACACTCTGAATCATGGAGGATGAGCTACCTGTAATGATGAGATCATCTACATATAGCACTAGAATCAAAAGATCACCCTCATGACGCTGAATATAGACTGTGTGATCGAAATGACAGCGTGTGAAGTGCGAGGAAAGCAAGAAGGAGTCCATCTTCTCATACCAAGCCCTGGGGGCTTGTTTGAGACCATATAATGAACGTCGAAGTCTGCAAACCAAAGAAGTGTCCTGCACAAAACCCTGAGGCTGCTCCATATAGATCTCATCATGTAGGTCTCCATGCAAGAAGGCACTCTTCACATCCATCTGAAACACTGTCCATCCCTGTGAAGCTGCAAGTGAAAGTACCAGGCGTATAGAATTCATCTTGGCGACAGGAGCAAAGGTCTCAGAGTAGTCAATACCCTCTACCTGAGAAAACCCCTTCGCAACAAGACGGGCCTTATACTTATCAATAGAACCATCTGCAACATACTTGGTACGATACACCCACTTGCACCGAACCAACTTTCTTCCCTTAGGAAGAGGACAAAGATCCCAAGTATGATTCTTCATCAAAGAAGAATACTCCTCATCCATGGCCCTATCCCACTCTGGGTGTCCTGTCGCCTCTGAAAACTTTTGAGGATCATCTGAAAGGGTATGACTCAAAAGACTAGAACCAGATGTCTGAGCACGAGTGCGACGAGTATCTGAAGGATCACCTGCCAAAGAACCAGCTGCATCAACAGTATCACGGGCCCACTTCGGCAAAGACGGAGCAACTAGTGGTGGTGGAGATGGTGGATCATGATCTACATCATCCTCAAGAGATAAGTAATCCTCAAGAGATGAAGAGGAAGGAGTAGGCAATGAGGGAGAAGCTGGTGATGGAGAATCCATCTGAGGATAGCACTCATCAAACTGGACATCCCGCCGAAACAAGACCTCTCTGGAATCAGGATCAAACAACCTGTATGCCTTAACATCCTCACAGTAGCCAACAAATATGAGTGGTCGGCTCTTCCTCTCCATGGCTATCCGCTGAGCATCAGGAATAAATGCCCAAGCCTCACTACCAAAAACTCGGAATGTAGAAACATCAGGCTTGACATGGGTCCAAGCCTCCTCAGGAGTCATATGTCGTAATGCCTTATGGGGCATCCGGTTCTGAATATAATTGGCACAATTGACTGCCTCAGCCCAAAATGAAGAACTCATAGCTCGAGACTGTATCATACAATTTGCCATCTCCCGTAAGGTTCTGTTCTTTCTCTCAGCAACACCATTCTGTTGAGGGGTATAAGGAACTGTAAACTGATGCTGTAAACCATGCTCAGTGCAAAAATCTCTGAAAGCCTGATTTACATACTCCCCCCCATTATCTGTGCGTATCCTCCTGATAGAAAGTCCAGATTGTTTCTCCACAAATGTCTTAAACTTCCTGAAAGAGTCAAAGACATCAGACTTGTACTTAAGAAAGTACACCCATGTACGTCTGGAGAAGTCATCAATAAAAGTGAGTACATAACGGGCCCCTGAAAAAGAAGGAGTCGGAAAGGACATAAGATCACTGTGTACCAACTCTAGGGCTGCCCTAGCACGAGAGGCTCGACCCTTAGGAAAAGGATCTCGATGATGTTTGCCAAGGACACAACCATGACATACACCATCTGTACAAGAAATCTGTGGAAGCCCAATCACAAGTGCCTGTGTACTCATCTGCTGTAGATATCTGTAATTGACATGACCAAAACGCTCATGCCAAAGCCTACTCACTGAATCTGCATGTGCTATAAGAGAGGAACCAACAGTGTCTGAACTCTCAAAGCCATCAAAACTATATAAGTGAGATGCAGAATCCACACTCCCAGTAGCCACAACCAAGTCAGGATCATGAAGATCTCGAATAACCACATCATGTGGAGAGAACTCAACTGTCTTACCAGAGCCAGAGTGGCAAATCTGATAAACAGATAGAAGGTTTGTCGAAATGTCAGGAACCAAAAGCACATCCTGAAGACAACCACCATCCAATGAAACAGTACCAGAACCCTGAACGAAAAGTTGTGCTGAGTCACCAACTGCAATATGTCGAGTGCCTGTAGGAGCAAGAGCGGTGACCAAATCCTGTGTGTGTGTCATATGGTGAGAGGCACCAGAATCTAGAATCCAAGTGGATGCTGAGGACAATGCTCGTGCAGAAAGAGCATGACCTTTCCCTGTGGGCTGTGAAGGAGGCTGTGGTGCACTGATATTATGCTGCTGCATGGCTTCCTCCAAAGCCTCTAAACGTTTCCAACACTTGGAAACGGGATGTCCTTCCTTGCCACAAAAACTGCAAGGATCACCTGATTTCTTCTTAGTCTTGGAGGAAGACTCACCAGACTTTGAAGATTTGCCCTGTTTAGAATTGAATTGTGGTTTTGAATCAGACTTAGGTGGTGGCTTGGAGGGATTCTCACTAGCCTCTGAATCTTTCTTAGGCTTCGGTTTCTGCTTCTATTTTCCTTTGGAGGACTGGGCTACCAATGCTTGGTTCTGTGAACCTAAAAGTGAATCCAACTGCTTAAGCTTAGCTTGCTCACGAGTCAGACGATCACAAAAGACCTCAAAGGAAGGCATGACATGTCGAGCACCCAAGGCATCCATGGTGGAATAGAAGGTCGAAGAGAAGATCTGAAATGGACCCCGAAGCTTGGAGAGAATCAGGAAAATGCACTCTGTATCAGTCTTAGTCTTACCACAACCCTGCAAGATTGATCTTTGCTGTTTGAACTTCATCAGAAAGTCCTCAATAGAAGGAAACGAATCAGGTACCAAGGAAGTTAACTCTGCCTCAAGCTGCAAAGCTCTGAACTCGTTGACAGTACCAAAAAGTCCTTCAAACTTGATCCAAATAGCTCGAGGAGTGAGACAACCCTCAAGATGAAACTGGAGACTGTCGGAAATGTGTAAAGCCATCAATCCCATAGCCTGATCCATATTGTTCCTGTGCTGCATAATCTCAAAAGGACGTGTCAACTGAGGCTGAACCTCATCCAAACAGGACCATAACCCTTTTGACTGGAGAAGAGTCATCATGCGACCCTTCCAAGTGTGGTAATTATGCGGTGTGAGAGATTCAATAGGTCTGTCTGCCATCCTGTAAACTGTGCCTCAACTGCTCTGAATTTTTAATTATTATTAAGTGGTCTTTCAGAACTAGACAGAAGATGCAGAAGGGGGTTTGATTTTTTTTTGTATTGGTGTTTGTAAATTCTAGTTTTCTGATGTAAATAACAGAAAGCAAGAGAAAACAACCCCCCACAATGCAAAAAACTAATCCCCAGTACAAACTGAAAGCCAGAAAATGATAGAAAACAATAACGGGTTGAGACAAAATTTGGAGCACCTGAAGATTTTTCTGATGAAATAGACTGTAGATCTGAAAAGAGCACAGAACCACCTTTCCGACGCCTATTCGCTTTCAAAAAACAGAGTCCGTATGCAAAAGATATGGCTCCTGGAGTGCAAAAAACTTGTTCTGACTTCGACTGGCAAAAAACACTACAAAACGGAAAAATCAGAAAAAAAGATCTGCATCTTTTAGATCGGGCTCGAAACCAGCTTTCCAACGCCTATTTTCATTCGAAAATCCGAGCTAAAATGCCCGAGTTATACCCGATTTAGTAAAACTGCTCCAAAAATGCCCAAATAGGCCCTTTAAGCCCTCAAGGGCTTAAAAAAAATAAGCCCCTGGTCCTCTAGGCGACCAGGGGCTGGCGCAGGGGGCGGCGGCGCGGGGGCGGCGCTGTGGTGGCAGGCAGCGCGCGGGCGGCGCCTGAGCGGCGGGCGGGCGGCGGTCTGCGCTGGGCGGCGGCGCGGAGGTTACCGCCGGCTGCGGTGGCCGAGCGGTGGCCGCCGGGCGGGGCGGGGGCGGCGCTGGCCGTAACACTGGCTGCGCCTGCCAGAAAACCAAAACCGATGATTTTAATATTTTTTTTGATTTTTTTTTTGAAAAATCCGCCTCGGTTTTCGTGCCCTAGGGCCGTACGGCCTTGGGGCCAAAAAAAATTTGCCTCCTGGTGCAACTGTGTCCAAATCGGACGAATTTTATATGGAAATAGGGGTTTTTGGGCGCTACGAGCTCAACGGTGAGGTCCGTTTGGGCTCAAAGTGCACCGAAAAAAAATACCCCCTATTCCAAAATAAAAAAACAGAAGACAAACACAGATCTGATGCAACCAAAACCTGGATCTCAAAATCTTTCAAAATTCTGAACAAGCTGCAGCAGATCCAGCTCTGATACCATGTAGGATTTGAGAAATACAAATCCACAGAACCCAAAAGAAACCTGCATGCAAGAAACCTGTCACAGAGAAAGAGAGAGAACGAATACAAGGGTTTTGGCTCTGACAAAGAGAAAAGATGTATTATCAGAGAAAAAAAATGAATCAAGAATATGAATAATACAAGAGATCAATCCTTATAAAGGAGATCAACACCAAAAGGAAAACCTAACCCTAAGGTGTGAGCATTTAATAATTAAATATTAATTATTAAATGACTAATGTATGCATAAAGAGAAATCTTAAGAGGAGAGCAAAGTTAATTAATTACTTTACTCTAACAATAATTAGTGGAAATTTCCCTATTTTTGCTCATAGACCCTCACCTATATATATATGAGGGTGCTCATTGTAAATAAGCATCTTTTAGCATTGCAACAAAACTCTGTTGAATTGTGTCGTATTTTGAGACTTTGTGCTTATTTTGTAAAACATCTTTTCAAGTAAATAAAGGAGCAATTTTGCCTTCAATCTTTGTGTTGAAGCATTATTTCATATGAATGCAGTGTTCTTATGTCAATGCAATTACATGACCTTGAATTTAGTTGACGTTAATAGTTATTGTTTCAAGGTTTAAAAGATATTTTGAATTTGATAGCTACAAGTCATTGAGCTACAATATCAAGTTTGGTAATTAAAAGTTAGAGTCAAGTGATAAGAAATTCTAATGTCTTTGAGCTGCAAGTTTTCTCTCTCGTATGCTTAGGTGGTATTATATCTGAAAGTATTTGTGCTTCAATATAGTATTATCTTTTTTATCTAGAATTAAATAGAAAATTGTGAGTCTTTGTGCTACACAAGTTAAAAAATTGTATAAATTGCATTGGTACATTGTTAGGTTGTTATTTAGCTTAACTTAACTATTTATCAATTATTATTGCTCATGCTAGTGTCTTGAAAGTTACAAGTATTTAGAGAAGTAAAACCCTTTATTCCAAAGAAAGAGAATAAGGAAATATTCATTCTAAAAAAAGAGAATTTAATGATTTTAACGCCCTTGGATAGAATGGATAGTTAATTTTAGAGTAGATACCGATTCTCAAGTGGAAAGGAAATAAGAAGGCAACCTCCCCTTTGTGAGGAGAGATTTAATCTCACACATTGCGGTTGAAACTCACATTTTGTAAACCTTTCCAGTTTACAAAATTTTCAACCAACAGTTTTTGACGACTTTGCTGGGGATACAAGCATGCAACCAAGCGCTCAATACTTTGGTTGAAGTATATCTTGTCCTTATCATTAGTATTTTTTATTGTTGGTCTATTTTAATTTATCAGAAAGGAACTACACACATGGAAGGAGAAATCAAGGTATTATTGATCCTACACTTGGACTTTTGCAAAAGCATAACTTTGATTTTCTTTCTGCTAGGTCTCGGTCTCCTCTCCAATGTACTAGAAGTTTTCCACCTGTTACACTAAGGTCTCCTATACCCACTGAAGCCTCTAGTATTATCAGGCTTTTAGTCTTACCTCAAGTTCAAAGGTTTTTCATTCCACCCTTCCAACTACTAATCATGGTTGCTCCAGGTGGTCAAGGTGCCCAAGGTCCTCGGGGGCAAAGCTTTGGCCCTCTCAACTTAACTCCACCCCTTGGAAGGTTCACAAAAGAATATTCTAAAGTTTTATGGTGATGGAAAGAAACATCTAGATGAGCATATCGCTGCATTTTATATTGCATGCAGTATTCCAAGCATGGAACATGAAGATCTTTTAATGAGTCTCTTTGTTAAAACATTACAAGGTGTTGCAGTGGACTGGTTCTACCATTTGGCACCACAAAGTATCACTAGTTGGGATACCTTGAAGACTCAATTTGAAGCAAGATTTAAGCTAGCAAAGGATGCCCATTGTCTTTTGGATCAACTCACTCAAATGAGAAAAGAACCTTATGCGCCCATGTGGGATTTCATTGCCAATTCAACAAGCTAAAAAACCATACCCTGACTACTACTTAGCCAACTCCAAAAAATATCAAGTGTTTCTTTGTCAATGCCCAATTGTCAGAGGTGCATTTCTTGTTAAGAAGAGCACCTGCAAGAGACTTGCCGCATGCCCAAAATTTGGCAGTTGAAGTGGAAGATGACTTGATTCTTAATAGAAAAATCAAGAAGGATTCTAACAAGTCTAAAGGTTCAAATCTACTTTTAGAACTGTCTTCATTAGGTACCATAGATCCAATAGTAAAAAAGTTGGCTAATGAGTTGCTTTGAAAAAGAAAATTTCTCAAGGTACATTCTCTGTACCATACAAGGATATTCCAAGGAGGACATATCCAAATCATGTTTCTAACTATGCTACAAAGAATCAAGCCAAGTTACCTGCTCCATTGGAGAGAATTTCTCTTGAGGCTCCTCCACAAAATTCAATAGTGGGATATTTTGAAACTGAGCAAAGTGAAACTCCTTTCGAGTTTCACATTGAAGATATTAGAGATAAGAGATTTCCATAATCCATAGAATAAATCACAAGCTATTTTTGGATTAAATTGTGTGCATGATTTTTGAATCAAACCAACCTGAGAAGAGCTAAACCCGCTCTCTGGAAAATGTGTTTGGTGTGGAAGCTCCAAAGATGATGCAAGATATGAACAAAAGAAAGGATTAACTTAGCGTCACGACACCTTTTTAAAAATGCCAGGTGTGCAACTTTTTTTTTCATTTATTGAAGATATTGCCATACTTTATCAAGAAGAAGAAGACACATTTGGTGACTCTACCATCCGATACATGCATTATGAGGATCATGCAGAATCTAAAAAAGCTCATGAAAAAGCCTTTCTAGTGCTTACTCATTCCCAAAGTCAGCTAGATCATTCTAAGGATGATGCAGTGAAAGCAAAGGATGGTGTTCAGTCCCCTATTTACATTGCAAAAAGAGGAACACCATTTCTGATTCTTCCAAAGGGCACTACAACAAATAAATAAGTACTCCTGATCCTCCAATGGTTCCTTCCAATGTACCTAGACCAAGTGCTTCAAATCCCAAACCTTAAAATGATTTTTTAGTACCCTCTTCATCTAGTTTCTATTAAGATTTTGACATAATTGATCATGCTAAGAAGACTAAAATTCATATGCCTGAGGTAGAATATTTTCAAGCCAACCCAGACCAATTTGAAAGGTTGGTTAAGTTTGTTAAAGATAAGGATACTCATCATGTTTCTATTTCTTCCCAGAGTATTCATATCGCCTCTAAGTCCAAGAATCTACCTAATAACCTTGTCACCATTCCTTCATCTATCCTAGGAAAGGTAAAGCCTTTCTATATTTATTTGTTGATAAATGGTTTCAAACAAAGTAATTGCATAATAGATTATGGTGCTTTAGATAAAATTACACCATCTAAGGTGGCTAATATCATAGAATTGACTTTGACGAAAACCTTTGGTAAGTGTTATTCCATGGAAAAGAAACAAGTGCCTCTTGTGGGGTAAATTAAGGATGCAAAATTTGCATTTGCATCTTTTCCAGACAAGAAGATCAAGATGATAGTCTTGGTCATGGATGTTCCAACATCTTATGAAATATTATTAGGATGTAACTTGTATAAATATGTGGGAGGGGAACTCAATATGAACATGTCTCAAGCCAAGAGACTTATTAAAGGAGTTATGCAAGAGATTCTTCTTGAGAGGGAAACCAAGTATACAATTGTGAAGTCAGATGATCCTCATGCACAAATCCTCTTTGAATCTGTTGGAATGGGAAATTACTATCTACACATTTATGAGGTCTCAAAATTTTCTAAAAATTGGTCAAAAGTTTCTGAGACATCTAAAGGTTAAAATTCCTCAAGTATCTTTGATAGTGAAAGATTTGTAGATGCAGAGGAAGAATCAACATCATTTGACAATGATAGTAGTAGTGGCCCGAGTTCAAAATCTGATGAATCATTTTGTGTTGGTTGATTGAGTTCAATTGATGAGGAAGAAACGTTACACTTTTATTATAGTTATATTTTATGCTTTTATTAATCTTCAGACTAATATGCCTGGCAACATACCTTATTTGCACACATGTTTATTTAATTTTTACTATGATACTCTTCTAATTATAAGTAATATTAGAAGTAATGTTTATGATGCAATGTTTATCTTTTTGCTTATTTAAATGGTGAGAATATGATGGTAATCAGAATTATATCTTCTAGTTGTGGTTTATCTTCATTTGTGTTTTTAAATACATTTTTGAGTAAACAAGCAGAATTCGACAAGGTTCATAACCACTGTTGCATAGAAGATGATAACCTCTAGTTATTTCAAAATGACTCCCTTGATCTCTCTTTCTATTCCTACCTCATCGACATCTTTCAGAACTCAACTTCATCTCGGAGTTGATTTATTTCCTTCAATTTATTTTTCTCCTGTTGTCACTATCGCTTTAGGCGGGTACCTCAGTTTGAAATTTGAATAAGGATATTTATATATCCCATTGTTCTCAAATTAGGTAGTAAATTAGAAATCAGGAAAATTAGTCAGTACTTAGTTTCAGTTGAGCTGAACCTCTTGTAATACTCAGATCTTGTTTTACTTCCTTTCAGAAGTACATATCAATGAAAGTAGAAAGTTGATCTCAGTTCTTGTGTTTCAAGATCCCACCAGAGGAAGAGAAGGGCCCGCTCAACCAAAGGGAGGTGATATTTGTTGTGATTTTAGTTCTTCTACAGTTTCAAAGTTTTAGATTAATTCACTTTAGTTCTTATTCACTGAGATGTTAATTTTTAACTATTGGTAATTTTTTTCTAGTAATCAACATTAGTTTTGAAGTTGAATGTTACTGTTAGGAGAAGTAATCCTTAGTTTTACATTGTTGTTTGAATAGTACAAATGTTGTAGATTAGATTGGTAATATCATGGTTAATAAGATGGTTAGTTTGATGGTGAAAAATGGAATCAAAGCTGTTGTTAAGTTAGATCATGGATTTAGGTGTTATGTTTGATTTATGCAAGCATAATTCGATTTCAAATTCCGCAAGCATAATTAGATTTCAAATTCTGCAAGCATAGTTAGATATACTTTCAATACTTAATTTAGATTAAAATTCCTATGTTTTTAAAGTAACTTCAATCTTCTTAGGAAATTCCATGATTCCAGCTTAATTCGATTTTGTTACATTTTTGTTGTCAAACTCAAAATCTTCTTAGAGATAAATTGTTAGACATTTAGATTGACAATCAAAACCGAGAGCTCTTAATAGCTCCTGACAGAGCATGATCCAAGCTCAATCATTGTTCAACAGTGCACAACCCCTCAAAAGTGGTACTATCCTTATCGCATGCAACTTTTAGACACACCTCGAGTTGATGACATAAGAATTGAAATGATGCAAGTTGTGATATCAATGACCTTACCCATCATCAAGATTCTACAATGATCAAGCCCAAACTTCTTCAGATAGTAATGAAAATAACTCTAATGATGTTTGGACCTTAGAGTTTGACGATATCTATTCTTTTGTTGGATCTAGGGAAAGCATTGTTCTTATTTCCCACCAAGGAGAAATCTTCCCATACTCTTTCAAATTGTAATTTTCTAATACTAACAATACTGTTGAATATGATTCCTTGTTGTTAGGACAAGAAGTTGCACATAAAAGAGGTATTAAGAATATCCATGCACAACATGATGTTGAGTTAGTGATGTGTTAGGTAAGAAAAATATACTAGAATAGAAATGATAGACTCAAGCATTATGAAAATCTGGTATGGGATTGCATCAAATCTTTTGACACATTTAATATCTCAATAGTTCCTAGAGAGTTTAATGACCGGGTTGATTCCCTTGCAATGTCTTTCACTCTTTTGATTCCTCAAAAGGATTTTTTTGAAGATAAGTATACTATTGAATTGGTTTGTAGGCCAACTAATCCCGATAATTGGGATTATTGGCAGATCTTCAATGATGATAAACAAATATTAATTTTCTTGAAACCAAGGATGACTTCAACAATTTTATCTTTGGAGGCAGTAATGTTTCTTCTTCAAAATCAATTCTCGACAAAGATTTTGAATTTGGTGAGGAATTTATCCAATTGAAAGGGAACAAGATTCCAAAGGGTTTAGTTTCATTGGAAAAGATTTTTGATAAACATGATCATTTTATCAAATGACAACAGTCAGGACTTGATTCAATCATGGAGGTTGAAAAATATAATCTTGGAACTGAAGTTGATCCAAAATTTGTAAATATTGGCAAATGTTGTACTTTAGATGAAAAGGATAAGTTGGTTAAACTTTTGTGTTAGTATATTGACGTATTGGCTTATTCATGTGATAATTTGAAGTCCTTCAATCCAAAAGATGTGCAACATGAAATACATCTTAATACCAATGTGCCATTTAGACAAAAGCAATAGAAATATAATCCAAAAATTTTAGGTATAATTTTGTCTGAAATTTAGAAAATTCTTAATGCACAGATTATTTTCCCTATTCACCATTCAACGTGGATTATGAAATTTTTCTGGTGCATAAGAAAAATGGTGAGATATGCATTTGTGTGGATATCCTTGAACCGGATATCACTTAAAGATAACTACCCCCTACCAGTGATGGATCATGTCTTGCATATAGTGATTGGTTCACAGATGTTGTCCATGTTGGTTGGTTTTTCTAGATACAACCAAGTGGAGGTTAGTGAGGAAGATCAACATAAGCTTGATTTCACTACTCCATGGAGCACTTTCACTTATCACAATATGCCCTTTGGGTTGATCAATGCAGGTGCTACATTCCAGAGGGCAATGGACTTAGTCTTTCGAGATATTCTGGGTAAGTCTATTGTTGTACATTTGGATGATCTGATTGTTTTCTCTAAGTAATGCCAATATGATATTTATCATTTGCAACAAGTTTTGGAAAGGTGTCGACAACATGGAATTTGCCTTAATCCTAAAAAGTCAATTTTTGGGGTTACCGAAGGTAATCTTCTTGGACATATTGTTTCAAAAGAAGCTATTAAGATTGATCCAAAGGAGGTCAAGTCAATAGAAATTCTTTCACTTCCTTCTAGTAAGACAACTGTGTACTCTTTCTTTGGAAAGGTAAATTTCCTATGGAAATTTGTTCTTGATTTTGTAGAGAAGACTTGTCATATTTTTTGATATGATGAAAGGGAAAGCAATTTTTCATTGGAGTGTTGAAGGTAAAGCTTCTTTTAATGAAATCAAGGAGGCAATTACACATGCGTCTGTTCTAGTATGTCGAGATCAAGGATTTCATATGTATAATTATACTTCAAAGCATACTATGTTTGCTATCTTGGTACAAAAGAATGCAGAAGGAATTTGGTGCAAGGCACCTAACACTCCAAGCATGCACATTTGTTTTCTTTCAAGTTTTGTGTGTTGTATTTATGATGTAATAATGGACCAACCATTTGGGACTCAGTAGATCCATGGTTGAGTTGTCCAAGTTTTGGTTTGACTTATTTGTGTTCAGGATGTTGTCAACATGAGAAGTGAAAAGCTAAGGTAGATCACAGGAGTAGTACTCCAGATGAATGTTATCATGTAATAGGGGTCTATTGTGTTGTTTTTAGGTCTTCTAGGGTGTTTGAGGAGCTTCAAGAGTCTTGAAATGCATTGGAATGCAAAGTTACATCTTAGGAGTCAAAAGCTGTAAAAAGTTGCTGAGCAACATTTTGCAATTTTTGCAAAAGTTGCATTTTTGGTAGATGGTGTTGAAAAGTTGGTTGAACCAAATGAACCAATAACATAAAAGCCAAAATTCACTTCATTGTACGAGTTGGACAATTGGGGATGCAAGAGCAAGTTTTTGGTTTTTGAAACAATCTTGTTTTCTTCACCGTTTAACAGTTTATTGAGTTTCTCATTGCTTTGTACGATCCAGTACGGTCTTGATTGTATAAACTCATTGCAGGGCATGAGTGTTGATTGAATTTACTTTCTAGTAATCTTGATTTGTAGGATTGATTGTCCTTATTTGCAGAGATATCTTCCATTCTTTGCAATTACGTGTAAAACCCTTACAAGTAGGGTTTAAGAACAAAAATGGCTCTAACCTAAGCATTCATTGATGGCACCTGCTGAAATAAAGAGGAATGAAAGGTTAGGAAACCATAGTGATGGATTTGGATTTTCTTAAAGCCTCAAAGGACTTCAAAGACACTTTGTAGATGCATTTTGAGTATATTGAAAGTGGTTGGGTGTTGTGATCCTTGCAGGAGTAGTTGGATCCTTGAGTGGTGTGTGTGTGATTGAGGTGGCAACCTCAATAGGAGTTGATTGTCCAAAACCATTGGCTATACCTTGGAGGAAATCCAAAGTGGTTCAGACCTTGGAGGTCTTATTAGCAAAAACCCCTACTAAGTGTCATTGGATGGGCTTGCGTAGTTGAAGGGTTAAGGAGGACAAGTCAATCCAAAAGGTGAGTTGGATCAAGCTCTAAGACTTTCTGCATCAGAGTGGTATCAGAGCCATTCTTTGAAAGATTTGGTGTATGCCAATGTGAGATTTTGCCAAGATCTAGAGACAATGGAAAGCACAAATAAGAGAGAACAAAATAGATGATAGTAATAAACTGTATTCTATCAAGATGCAAAATATGATCAACTGGATCATTACAAGATGTTCAATGATTGCCCGTACAAACAATGTAGATGAGCCTGCTTATATAGGCAAGGCTTATGGATATGTGAGCACACAAACATGACATGTGGCTCAATAAGAAACAAGGGTAGGTAGGAAATAGGTGTGGGTAGGTAGGAGAAAAAATATAATATTCCACATGAGGTGGAATGTAACAACAAGATCACACTATCTCAATGTGGCACAAACACCCAAGTGTCTCATACCCAAACTACTATTAAATGCATGTACCTAAGTAAAATTAAGTAAAGTGTAATAATATCCATGATGAATAATTATTTACACCAACACCCCCCCTTAAGTGCAACTTAGGGGAATGCACTAAAGTCTACAATGCAACTAAGCAATGCAAGATGGGTCCCGGCTACGAGGCCATGTTAGGCACCCATGTACAAATGCAAATGCAATCTCCCATAATGAGGAAAGAGAGAAAAACCCAATGGGAAAAAACCCTCCCCCAAAAGAGAGATGATGAAAGCAAACAATACTCTCAATGATGAATGAGAAGAACAAAAAATATGTCCCCCCCATTAGAGAGAAGAAGAGACCATGAAGCTCTCCCTCAATGTCGAATCTCCTGCAAAGATGGTCCAATGATGTTGACCAAAATACCTCCCCATAAGGAAGAAAGAGAGCCTATGCTACACCAATGATGTCAAAGTGTGACAAAACCAGGTACCAAGTCGATGACGATGAATCCGTCGCTACAACAAAATGAAGATCAGACATGGAGACAACCTGCTTTGAGCATCATCTGGATACTCGTAAATGGCATAAATACTGGTACAATCTAAGTCTCACGGGAGCCATGCACAAATGTGTACAATCTAAGTCTCAACTAGAGCCATGCACCAAGTCTCACAAGATATTCCTAATCTACGTGTACAAGAGGATTACATGAAATAGTCAACAATGACAAGATACAAAGAGGTGTGGCACTTTATGATAGTGCGAGTACAACATTGCTCATGCAAGAGCATACAACATGATTGTGCAAATCTGGAAACATGAAGATGATGCCACCAAGGAACCCTGTAGAATACTACAAAAAAAGACGCCTCCGATTGAGATGTGGCCAAGAGATATAAAGGAGCAAATCGACCCCCCCCCCCCCCCCCCCCCCCCCTTGACTGCCGGTTGGAAGCGCTGCAAGACAGGTATGAAGTGACAAGAAAAAAAGTGTTCCTAATTTGACTTATTCCATGATATTTGTGTTTTTAAAAGATTTGAAAAAATCTAGAAAAAATTATTATTATGCATGTGCCCCCAAAAAAACTTTATTAAAAAATAAAGAAAAAAATAAAAAAGGCAATGTTTTTTGAAAAAAGAAAAAAAACTTTAATAAAATTATTAAGGACAAAAAAAAACTTTTTAAAACTTTATTTATTTTTTATTATAAAAACTTATTTTAAAAAAATAAGAAAAAGTTAATTTTTTTTACTTATTAAAAAGACATTTAAAAAAATAAATTAATTTTTTTAATAAAAAAAACAAATTTTTTTTTACTCCTTACGGGGCCTACCTGCAGGTAGCCTGCGATACACACAAGGACCACCTGCGGGCCAATAAAGACCTCCCCCCAAAAAATTCGCTTTTTCCTTTTTCCTTTTTTTAAAAAAAAAAATAAAACAAAGCAAAAAAGCCCCCCCCCCCCTCCACTATTTAATTTTTTAAAAAAAATTTCCGAAAAAAATAAATGGAAAAAAAAATAAATTTTTTTTTGCAGACCTGTACTTGCAAGTCCATATGACGGGCTAGGAGGGGAGATTTTTTCAACTCGGGGTAATGGAGGCCGATTTCAACGAATTGACAGTCGATCTTGGGGTTTTTGGGCCTTCTGAGCGCAATGGCGATGATGGATTTGGCCAAAAATGCTCCAAAATTGCAGATCGGTGACGGGACAAGTCACCACCCTCTACCTTCAAATGGCTCTAGATTTGGCCTCGGATGTTGGATTTGGATGAAAAAAAGGCGATTCTTAATTTCTCAAACCTCCTCAATCCAATGGTGACCTCATATTTGACCCAACAAGCTCCAATAATAACCCCGCAATAGAAAGCTCCAAAATGCAAAGCCCCAAATTTCTCTCAATTGACAAACCAATGGCACTCTAATGGCTCAGATACCAAGTGAGATTTTGCCAAGATCTAGAGACAATGGAAAGTACAAATAAGATAGAACAAAATAGATGATAGTAATAAATTGTATTCTATCAAGATGCAAAAGATGATCAACTGGATCATTACAAGATGTTCAATGATTGCCCGTACAAACAATGTAGGCTTAGATAGGCAAGGCTTATGGATATGTGAGCACACAAACATGACATGTGGCTCAATAAGAAACAAGGGTAGGTAGGAAATAGGTGTGGGTAAGTAGGAGAAACAATATAATATTCCACATGAGGTGGAATGTAACAACAAGATCACACTATCCCAATGTGGCACAAACACCCAAGTGTCTCATACCCAAACTACTATTAAATGCATGTACCTAAGTAAACTTAAGTAAAGTGTAATAATATCTATGATGAATAATTATTTACACCAATAGTCAGATTGTGAAGAATCAGAAGCAAGTTCAATGCCTCCAAAGGCAATGACTCTAGAAGCCATCCGAGAGTTGGTGGCAGAGATGATAGAAGGATTGAAGGATGCAAAAAGAAGTAGAGGAACCAGAGATGTTAAGAAGGAGAAGAAGAAGGTTAAGACAGAATGGGGTGATGAGACTGATGAGGAAGTGGAAGATGGAGAGGAACAAGCAGTAGTAGCAATGCCCCAAGGCCAAAAGCTATTCTTGGATGCAGTCAAATCCATCTCCAAAGACAACTTGGATGGATTACCCACCTATGGAGGAAATCTCAATGGAGAAGAGTTGTTAGATTGGATAGAGGCTCTAAATAATCACTTTGATTATAAGGAGGTAGCAGAGGAGAAAAAAGTCAATGTGGCTAAGTCAAGAATGAGAGGATCAACATTAGTTTGGTGGAATATGATGCAAGAAGAAAGGATACAAGAAGGTAAGAAGAAGATAACTTCATGGGAATGAATGAAGATAAGGCTTAAGGCTCAATTCCTACCAGGGGATTATGAGGTTTAGATCCACAAGAGACTGCAAAATCTGAAACAAAAGGAGTTAGATGTCAATGCATACACTGAGGAATTCCACAAACTCAGTTTGAGGGCTAAGAAGCATGAGAATGAAGTGGAGAAGCTGGCTAGGTACATGAATGGCCTTAGACAAAACATACAAGATGAGATAAGTATCCTCATACCAGACACTCTCCATAAGTGTTTTCATTTGGCCTTAAGGGCAGATGAAAAGATCAAGAGGAGAAGTGAACAAAATCAGAAACATAGAGGTGGTAAGAATTTCAGAGGTAGAGAAACATTTGGTAGAGGGCAGAAATCATCAAGAAACAAAGAGAAGAAAAGTAAAGAAGGCAATGGGGACTCTCAGCTAGGAACATTTAGAGGATCCTTTAGAGGAAGGAGCAATTTTAGGGGCAGGTTTGGAAACTCAGGAAGAGGAAATACAGTCTTCACCGATAGGTGTTATCATTTCAATCAAGTTGGGCATACCATGAGTAAGTGCCCGGGAAAAGCCTCAATTTAATCAAGCTCTTACATGGGTGAAAGAAGAACTCAATTAGTGCAAGAGGAGGATACTCAGAGTGTGACTTCTTCAATCAGCAAGGCAGGACCAATGACAGATGGAGAAAAATTGATGATGAGGAGAACAATGCTCAAGATACCCCAAGCTCAAGAGCCACCACAAAGGAAAAGTTTGTTTAGGACCACTTATAAGTCACATGGGAAGATTTGTAAGGTGATCGTAGATTCAGGTTCCACTGAGAACATTGTCTCAGTTGAAATGGTGGATAAACTCAAATTAGAAAGACTACCACATCTCACTCCTTACAAGGTATCATGGCTCAACCAGGGTCAACATGTCTTAGTTGATGAACAAGCATGGGTGGACTTTGAAATTGGTGAGTATAAGGACAAATTATTATGTGACATTTCCTATGGATGCTTGCCATTTGCTCTTGGGACGTCCATGGCAATATGATGTGAGAGCTAGTCATTATGGAGAAAAGAACAACTATCTCATCACCAAGAATGGGAAGAAGTACCAAATGGATTCCCTACCTGATCCAAAAGAGGAAAAGAAAATAGTATCAAGTGTGATGCTGATGAGAGGTAAAGAGTTTCTCAAAGTGTTAAAGCAAGAAGGCCATCAAGGCCATGCTATAGTGTTGAACCCTAGAGATGAAGCTAAGGCAGATCCAATGAGTGAAGTGACTCAAGAGGTGCAAGGTTTACTCAAACAATATGAAGAAGTAATAGGAGATGAAATGCATGATTCTTTGCCTCCAATAAGAGATGTAAATCATCAAACAGACTTAATACAAGGGGCCAATCTTCCTAACAAAGCTGCCTATAAAATGACACCTAGTCAAAATGAAGAGATCACCAAACAAGTGCAAGAACTCTTAGACAAAGGGTTTATCAAGAAGAGTTTGAGTCCATGTTCTGATCCTAATATGTTGGTGCCTAAAAAAGTAGGCAAATGGAGAATGTGCACTGACTCAAGAGAAATCAATAATATCACTATAAGGTACCGATTTCCCATGCCAAGGATTGAGGACCTATTGGGCAATCTAGGAGGTGCAAGCTACTTCACAAAGGTGGACTTGAAGTCTGGTTATCATCATATCAGAATCAGACCTGGAGATGAATGGAAGACAACCTTTAGAACCAATGCAGGCCTATATGAGTGGTTGGTGATGCCATTTGGCCTCACTAATGCACCTAGTACCTTCCAAAGGCTCATGAATGAAGTCTTAGTTGACTTTATTGGTAGCTTTTTTATTGTGTATCTTGATGACATTTTTACCTTCAATAGGTCTAAGGAGGAACACCTCAAGCATGTGGAGAATTTATTGAAGAAGTTGAAGGAGGCTCAACTCAAGATTAACCTTGAAAAATGTGAGTTTTTGAAAACTGAGCTTGTATACCTTGGTTTTGTTATTTCTCAAGGATGTTTAAAGGTGGATCCAAGTAAGGTAGAAGCAATACTTAATTTGCCTATCTCTAGGGGCATATGTGATGTTAGAAGTTTTCATGGAATGACATCTTTTTATAGGAAGTTTGTGAGAAACTTTAGCCATGTTTGTGCTCCTATTCTCAACACCATTAAAGGAGGGATTAAGTGTCACTTTAAGTGGACAGAGGAAGCCAATAAGGGGTTTGAAATGTTGAAAGATAAGATAGCAGAGCTTCCAACCCTTAGATTGCTTGATTTCAATCAGTTGTTTACAGCAGAATGTGATGCTAGCCAAAGGGCAATAGGGGCAGTTTTAAGCCAAGAGGGCCATCCTATAGTCTTCTTCTTAGAGAACTTAAATGAAGCTAAGAAAAGGTACTCCACATATGACTTGGATTTGTATGCAATGGTACAAGAATTGAAGAAGTGGCATCATCACTTGCTGCCCAAAGAGTTTGTAGTTTTCACTGACAACCGTGCCCTTAGTTTCCTCAATGGGAAAGAGAAGTTGAACCAGAAACACCTAAAGTGGGTTGAATATCTACAATCCTATACCTTCACCATTAAGCACAAGAAGGGTACTGCCAACAAGGTAGCTGATGCACTAAGTAGGAGAGTCATGACTATGTAGGAGATACAATTGCAAAGTGTGGGTTTGAGTGAGTTAAAAGACCTCTACAAGGATGATAAGGATTTTGCAGAGGTATATAGTGTTTGTTCTGATTTTTCTAACACCTCACATGTCTCTTATTTAGAATACATGATACATGAGGTTTTTTTGTTCAAAGGTCATCTTCTTTGCATACCTCAATGTTCTATGAGACAAAATATTATCCAAGAGAAGCATCAAGGAGGTCTAGGAGGTCATTTTGGCATTGATAAGAATTTTGGAGTAGGTTGGTTGGTTTTATCATTGGCCCAAGTTGCAATTAGAAGTGAGAAGGTTTGTAGAGAAATGTGCAATCTACCAAAGAGAAAAAGGATCATCAAGTAATGCAGGCCTATATCAGCCCTTGGTCATACCTCAGAGGCCTTGGGAATATTTGAGCATGGATTTTGTGTTAGGCTTACCAAGAAATCCAAGGGGATTTGATAGTGTGTATGTGGTGGTAGATAGGTTTAGAAAAATGGCACATTTCATACCTTGTAAGAGCACCAATGATGCCACCTATATAGCAGGCCTCTTCTTCAAGGAGATAGTCATAATTCATGGTCTTCCAATCAACATTGTTAGTGATAGAGATGTGAATTTTTTAAGCCACTTTTGGAGGACACTTTGGAGAAAGTTCGGCACCAAGTTATCCTTTTCATCTACCTATCATCCTCAATCAGATGGTCAGACAGAGGTAGTCAACAGATCATTGGGTAACTTGCTAAGATGTCTTACAAGATAACATGGGTAGACTTAGGATTCAGTACTTGGTCAAGCAAAATATGCATACAATGACTCAGTTAACCAAAGCACAGGTAAAAGCCCCTTTGAGATAGTATATGGATTCCATCCTAGGGGCATATTAGAGCTCAAAGATCTCAGTTCAATGGCACCTAAGAGTGCACACAGGGAGAATTTTGCAGAAGGTATTAAAGAAGTGCATGATAAGGTAAGGCAATCCTTACAACAAAAGTTCGAGAAGTATAAGGTTCAAGCTAATAAAACAAGGAGGAATGTACAATTTAAAGTGGGAGACTTAGTGTTAGCATAACTTAGGAAGGAGAGACTTCTAAAAGAACATCCTATCAAGCTCATGATGAAGAAAATTGGACCTCTCAAGGTGGTGCACAAGTATGGACAAAATGCATATGAAGTTGAACTTCCTCCCACCTTGGGTATTGTAAAGCGGAAAAATCGAACCCTAGTTGTTCTCCCCTCCCCAACTCCAAGGAGAGAGAAGGGAGGGTCACTAGGGTTGATGGTTTTCACTTAGGAGAGACTTTACATTCAAAAGAGGGGTTGAAACCCACAAGATCCAATCCCTCACAATGCAGGATTGGATTCTAAATGAGTTTCAAGGGTTAAGACATCAAGGATACCCTCTTTTGTAAAGAAATGTAGATAGAATGATTGAACTAGGAATGCATGTAAAGTAAGAAAGATTCACTTATAAACAGAGATAGGGATACAGGATGAAGCTGCGGACCTGGAATTAGTAGTAAAATGTCGAGACGGTGCTGTTCTGCAAATTTGAGCGAAAGTTGACGGGATGATGGCGCCCGACGTGCACACGGTCCTCCGAAAAATCCGCGAAACGAAGGGGGATCTGTTCGTCTCTGCACAAGGATTCCAGATCTTCAATTACAGCCACGTACCTGCAACCTACACACAGAAAAGAGAGGACAATTGGGGGGTTAGGGATTAGGGGTTTGCCTTTAGGTCAAACCCCGGTTTTGGAATTAACCAAGAAATGAGAATGCTGTAAATGTAAATGTTTGTAATGTAAACAAGTACTAATACCTTGTTGTAAGAATGTTTGTATTCTTACATGCGAAGGTGTAATGTATGTTGTATGTTGTATGTGCTGTATGTGATATCCTTTTCAATGGTTGAATCCTTGTCTTGAATGCAACACTTAGCCTTGAATGGAGACTTAGAATGCTTAATTGCTTGAAGGAATGCTTGAATGCTTGAATGTTTGTATGTTTGAATATCGCTTTCGCGCCTTGCTCACAAATCTCCTCCTCCTTTTTTGAGAGGGGAAATGTAGTTTATATACTTGTCAATTAGGGTTGATAGACTGATTTTTCCGACCTTAGGCCAACCTAGAAGTATTATTTCCCGAATTGCAAACTTAAAGACCCGATGCCCAAAAGAGACCGGGCCCAAAATAGGGCCAGGGACCAGGGTGTTGGGCGCCATGGTCCTGGGGGACCAGGGCACTGGGCGCCATGGTCCCACCTCCCGGGACAGCAGGGTGCAAGGAGGGATCATGCCAAGGTGCTGAAAAATGCAGTTTTTGGTGTCACAAGCAGGTTTCAGGGTCTCCATTCAGGTTCAACGTTGCGCCGCCATCGTGAAGACCCAAATGCAGTCGAAATTGCAAGTGTCACAATTTTAGGACGCTACAGGTATATCTCCTATCTTTAATGTATGTGATCTCTATCCATACAAGGGAGAGTCACCAACAAATCAGATGGACATGCCATCACCGGTTCATGAAGATTGGGTGAGGGATTTTCCACCAAGCCAACCGATTAAATTGGAGATTATCTTGGACACCAAGGTAGTGAAGAAGACAAGGAAAGGAGTCTACAAGCATTATATTGTCAAGTGGGAAGGGCTACCTAATTCAGATGCAATGTGGATGTCAAAATCAGATATACTTCAACATGGAGTGGAGATTGCAGACCTCTTAACTCAAGGGACTTGAGTTCTTTGTCCCAGGGGAGTATGGTGCAGGGCACCTAACACTCCAAGCATTGAAAATTTGTTTTCTTTCAAGATTTGCGTGTTGTCTTTATGATGTAATAATGGACCAACCATTTGGGACTCAGTAGAGCCATGGTTGAGTTGTCCAAGTTTTGGTTTGAGTCATTTGTGTTCAAGATGCTGTCAACCTGAGAAGTGAAATGCTAAGGTAGATCACAGGAGTAGTACTCCAGATGAATGTTATCATGTAATAGGGGTATATTGTGTTGCCTTTTAGGTCTTATAGGGTGTTTGAGGACCTTCAAGTGTCTTGAAATGCATTACTATGCAAAGTTGCATCTTAGGAGTCAAAAGATGTAAAATGTTGCTGAGCAACATTTTGTAATTTTTGCAAAAGTTGCATTTTTGGTAGATGGAATTACAAAGATGGTTGAACCAACTGAACCAATAGCACAAAATCCAAAATTCACTTTATTGTATGGGTTGGACAATTGGGAATGCAAGAGCAAGTTTTTGGTTTTTGAAACAATCTTGTTTTCTTCGTCGTTTGCTAGTTTATTGAGTTTTTCATTGCTTTGTACGGTCCAGTACGGACTTGATTGTATAAACTCATTGCAGGGCATGCATGCTGATTGAATTTAATTTCCAGTAAGCTTGATTTGTAGGATTGATTGTCCTTAGTTGTAGAGATATCTTCCATTCTTTGCAACTAGGTGTAAAACCCTTGCAAGTAGGGTTTAAGAGCAAAAATGGCTCTAACCTAAGCATTCATTGATGGAACCTATTGAAATCAAGAGGAATTATAGGTTAGGGTCTGTACATAGGTTTAGGATAGGTTTTTTTGTTTTGCAGGTCCTTGAGGAGGAGAGACAATGAATCCCTAGGCTCACCGCCGGGAGTAGGTGAGTTAGGACAACAAAAGAAGTGTGTTTTAAGAGCACAAGAGGATTGGAACATGAAAAAGTGTCATATAGTAGGAAATCCCTAAGTATTCCCTTTAATAATCCCTAATTTTTTTGAGTAGGTGTTTTGACTGGTGAAGAGTTTTAGAACCTTCTTTCCAAGTCACCCGGTGAGGCCTAAACCATTGAAATTAGTGCAGTATTGGGAATCCTATTTGTACGAATAACCCAGATGCAAATTTTCAGTATTGTATATAACTTTGAAAAGGGTACTAAAGTCCATAATTTATTTCTATCCTTGTTTTGGAAGTTTGCAAACTAAGTCCCTCAGACCGCCAAGGGAGGGCTAATTCAATTAGGCCTATTTGAGCCTGATAGAGACCTAGAAAGGTTAGGAAACCATAGCGATGGGTTTGGAGTTTCTTAAATCCTCAAAAGACTTCAAAGACACTTTGTAGATGCATTTTGAGTATATTGAAAGTGGTTGGGTGTTGTGATCCTTGCAAAAGTGGTTGGAGCCTTGAGTGGTGTGTGTGTGTGTGTGATTGAGGTGGCAACCTCAATAGGAGGAGTTGATTGTCCAAAACCATTGGCTATACCTTGGAGGAAAGCCAAAGTGGTTCAGACCTTGGAGGTCTTATTAGCAAAAACCCCTACTAAGTGCCATTGGATGGGCTTATGTAGCTGAAGGGTTAAGGAGGACAAGTCAATCCAGAAGGTGAGTTGGATCAAGCTCCAAGATTCTCAGCATCAAAATTGAATCTCCAATAGATTTCATGATTTTTCCATTCAAATCTCATGAATTGAAGTATTCCCAAGTAGAGAAGAATGCTTTTGCTATGGTAAAACAGTAAAATATCTCAGGTTTTATATCTTAAACACACATGTTACTGCTCTTGTTCCTTATACTACATTTAAATTAATGATATTAGTGGTTGAGACATTTTGATTATCAAGGTATCTTTGGCTACTTGACTTGGGGCCTTGTTTTTGGTTTTTAGATTTTGTGTTGTGTGTCTTTTATCTTTTTCTTTTGTTTGTCTTTGTTTGCCTTTTTGTCTTTGTCTTATTTTATGTACCCTTGCATGCGATTGTGTGAGTTAAGATCCTAAAATTTGGGGCTTGGTTCCTCGTAATTAGTGATGTCTTATACTCCTTGCGATCTCTCTCCTAATTTATCCTCTCTCTCATCTTTCATCTTCTTTGCCATGAGTATTTGCATAGGCTCATACTCCCATTAAAGTGGGGGCTAAATGTAGTGTCATAAATTATCATCGGTCCAATTTACACCTCATATTTGTGCTCCCACTTTAGCATGTCCTATCCTCATCCCCTCTCTAGGTCTATTTTGACTCCAATCTCCAGCTTTGAGGCCGTGATCACCCATTGGTGGGTCTCATGGTGAGGTACCCTTCTCCCTTGTGCTTTATCTTTCTCTTGTTTGTAGAGGGACTAGACCATGGCACCCTAAAATGCCATGGTCCCTCTCAATGGGGCCCAAATTTGAATTATGGTAGGTGTTGTATCTCCCTAACGGGAATTGATCACCATGACTACACATGATTATTGGAGGTCGGCCTAATCAACAAATTACCTAAGGAACCCTATATAAAGACATTTTATTAACCTATTTTTATCTAAGTAATCTAAGTCTCCATCCCTAATACTTGTGCATTCATGAAGCATTTTCATAGATCTTCAAGGCTGCATATTCATCATTCAAAAATTGTCGAGTAAAATTACATCAATCTTGTGCAGGCATATGTGTGTGATTAGGGTTTTTCTTGTTCATGTTTTTTTCATGCCATTATACTCAACATTTATGACTACATTCAAAGAGTAGAGCAACATCATCAACAAATGCAGATCTCAAGTGCATTTATTCAACATTTATTTCATTATTTGCAATAATTCATTCAAGGTTAGTTCCTAAACTGAGGTTTGACTTTAGCAATCCCCTATTTCTAACAATTTCTCTTTTCTTTCTGTGTACATGAATAGGTACAGAGTTGCACTTGAGAGGATCAACAGATTTCATAGTGATGAATAGGTTCAACTTTCGACGATGGAAAATTCAGAAGACCATGGCGAATTGATACTATCTGGTCCTGAAAAATCAGGCCGAACTTTTAAGAATAGGTTCTAGACATATTACTTTTCCTAGATCTAGGTTGGTGGATCTGTGTGACATCTGTAGCTTATTATGACTATTAGATCACCTCATTTAACACCTATTTTCCCCTAATCATCAACCACCAAATCTATTCAACTTAGGAATGAGAAAGGCCTTACAAAGAGATCCTGGAATTTGATCAGAATCTTGGTCTTTAGTCCAGATTGTGGTGAGTATGTGTCAAATGATCATATGATTGTGTTGGATATTGTTGCTGCTAGGATATGTTGTTGCCATTGATGTCAACATATTCCTATGTTCTGGTTGATGATCTGGTGATTGCATTGAGTTGATCTGGTTGGTTTATCTATTTAAATGATGGAATACTTCATTCCTTATTGGTTTCAGTAATCTAGAAGTTTACTTGATCAGATTATTTGATCTAGTTTGAAGCTTAGTCTTTCTGCTCAATGGTTGGCAGATTCTGGAATTTGATCCATTGTACTCCGGTATGATCATGTCTTTGGTTGCAGATTTGGGAGAATGTTTTGGATGTTCATGTGTATCTTCATTTTAGATGGTTCATGCTTTGGTGCTTTGCAAGTTATCTTTCTAGTTCGAATTGTTGTTGTTGAGTGTTCTTGAGAGTTAGCGTGTTGATCAATGAAGATTTGAACAAGAGGTGTTAGTGTAGCTATTGCAGATGATTCTAATGTGCTTATTGGTGTTTCCTAATCATGTCCTATTTCTTTTTATGGTTTGCATTGATCCTTGTGCACGATATTGGTGATTTTGCTAATCTGATGATGTTCTTTGTGTTATGCAGTATTTTTGGTGGTGTAGCGTGTTGTGGTTGATCTTGGTGTGATTTTCGATGGTGATGCATGTTTAGAGATTTGGTTTAGGTCCATGCTATGTCATCTATGGCATTATATTGGTCTGTTGGTTTATTTATGTATCGTGTGATGTAATTTTGTAATTGAGGGTTGAGGGTTTGGCCGACCTTGTAGTCAAGGTTAATGAATTGTATAAATAGGTGTTAGATTCATGTAATTTGGGTGTGGTTGTTGTGTCTACATTATCAGAGTCTAGTGTATGTGCAACCAAACAAATTCATCTTTCGGTATGGTGTATTGACCTGAGATTGTTGCAGGGAAGACAAATGAGCTTAATCGGAACTGTCATCAAGCATTCACAGATGTTATTTTTGCAGTTCTTGTAATATAGATTGTAGTCCATTCATTATTGTAAGGTAGTGAGCCTTCCCTAAGGGTTGGATCCTTATGGGTCATTATGTCTTGAGCAGTGTACCTGAATGCATGTGCATTCCCCATTATAATATTTATACATACTACTGCAGAGTATCATCTTATTGTGGGTAGGTTCCCACCATGGTTTTTTCCTTAACTGGGTTTTCCACGTCAAAATCTTGGTGTTATGTGTGTTGCTATGATTGTCTTTATCTTTATTCCTACTATAGTTAATTGAAATCTGAGATAGTGCTAAATTGGTCTAATCTAGTGAAAACTGATTCACCCCCCTCTCTTAGTTTTCCTTCATTGTTGTTGCCAACAATTGGTACCATAGATAGATTCTCCAGAAGAAGCTTAATTGCTTGAGGATATCTAGGATGGAAACCTATGTGTTCAAGAAGGAGAGTCTGAGATTTGATGCAAAAAATTATACTGTTTGGAAGGACCAGATGGAAGTTCATTTGAAGTGTCTTGGAGATTAGTATTGGAAGATTACAAAGAGTGTCTACAATGTTCCTCAGAATGAACCGGTTACTACTACTGAGATCAAGGATGCTAAACATAATATAAGAGCTAAGGAAGATTTGCTGAGTGACTTGACCAATTCAAAGATGAATAATGTGATGGGTTTGAAGACTACACATGAGATCTTGAAGAAGCTAGAGACCTTGTATGAAGGAGATGCACAAGTTAAAGTTGCTAAGTTGTAGAGTTTGAAAGGGAAATATGAAGCATTGAAGATGGGAGAAGATAAAAACATAACATCATTTATGGCTACGATGATTAGGATTGTCATGAATATCAGATGTGCTGGTGGAACTCTTGAAGAAGATGAGATTGTTGCAAAGGTGCTGAGATCATTTCCTCTTTCTTACAAGTATAAAGTAGCTGCTATTGATGAAATCTAGAGTGTGACTATAGTGACTAGAGACATGTTGGTTGGAAAGCTTGTTGCATTTAAGTTGAGCGAATTTGGAGAATCACATGGTAAATTTGAGACTACATTCAGAGCCTTTGTATCCAGAAAGTGGAAGTATGATCCGAGAGAAAGTTCATGTTGGGTATCCAGATATGAAAAAGAAAAGAGAGGGACAGAAGGGAAAGAAAGAGAATTAGATGATCTTGAAGCCCTTATTGCTCCGAGATTGCCTGAGGGAGCCGATAAGTATGATGGAAAATTACCTTTGAAATGTTTCTCTTGTAATAAGATAGGACATTTTGCTTCTAGGCACCCTTAGAGAATGTCTAGATATGATAAGCATGATAAATTTGAAAGGAATGATAGATCTGATAAGTATGATAGATATGAGAAGCATAATAAGAATGATAAGCCCTATAAGCCCTACCAGAAGTTCAAAAATTAGAAGAGATTCTATTATGCTACTGAAGGCGTAACAAATGAAGAATCAGAGAATGGGAATTCAGAAGATGAATTTGTATTTATTGCTATCAAGGAAGATGATCCGATACCAGTGAATACTAAAACCTACATTGTTGAGTAGAAAGCTTTAGCTGCAAATATTGAAGAGAAAGATGAATGGGTGATTGACAGAAGTTGTTCACATCATATGACAGGTGATAAAAGTGAATTTGTGATTATGAAAAGGTATGATGGTGGCATAGTAAGATTTGGAGATGATAAAGATTGTGTGATTTGTGGCAGAGGTTCTATATCTTTCAATGGTAAGCATAATAGTGATGATGTATTCTATGTTGAAGGTTTGAAGCATAATATTTTGAGTGTTG